>NW_027257556.1:0-300000 GCF_043159975.1 Macaca nemestrina
TGCTCACCCCCCTGCCGAGGTGGCTCCCAATAGCCAAGGGGGGGAGGGGGGGTGGCTATTGGTCCCCACCTCGCGGGGGGTGGCTCACCCCCCCTGCGAGGTGGCTCCCAATAGCCAAGGGGGGGAGGGGGGGGGTGGCTATTGGTCCCCACCTCGCGGGGGGGTGGCTCACCCCCCTGCGAGGTGGCTCCCAATAGCCAAGGGGGGGAGGGGGGGGTGGCTATTGGTCCCCACCTCGCGGGGGGTGGCTCACCCCCCTGCGAGGTGGCTCCCAATAGCCAAGGGGGGGGAGGGGGGGTGGCTATTGGTCCCCACCTCGCGGGGGGTGGCTCACCCCCCCTGCGAGGTGGGCTCCCAATAGCCAAGGGGGGGAGGGGGGGTGGCTATTGGTCCCCACCTCGCGGGGGGTGGCTCACCCCCCTGCGAGGTGGCTCCCAATAGCCCAAGGGGGGGAGGGGGGGGTGGCTATTGGTCCCCACCTCGCGGGGGGTGGCTCAGCCCCCCTGCGAGGTGGCTCCCAATAGCCAAGGGGGGGAGGGGGGGTGGCTATTGGTCCCCACCTCGCGGGGGGTGGCTCAGCCCCCTGCGAGGTGGCTCCCAATAGCCAAGGGGGGGAGGGGGGGGTGGCTATTGGTCCCCACCTCGCGGGGGGGTGGCTCAGCCCCCTGCGAGGTGGCTCCCAATAGCCAAGGGGGGGGAGGGGGGGGTGGCTATTGGTCCCCACCTCGCGGGGGGTGGCTCACCCCCCTGCGAGGTGGCTCCCAATAGCCAAGGGGGGGAGGGGGGGTGGCTATTGGTCCCCACCTCGCGGGGGGTGGCTCAGCCCCCTGCGAGGTGGCTCCCAATAGCCAAGGGGGGGAGGGGGGGTGGCTATTGGTCCCCACCTCGCGGGGGGTGGCTCACCCCCCTGCCATATTCGGAGTAATGTCTGCCTCTCCTCTCCATGGATATTAGGAACACTATCCCAGGCTAGGTGTTCGCCTCCTGCTCTGTGAGGAGTCATATCATTCTCTTCCTTCCAGGATATTAATAACAATATCACAGGCCTGGCAAACACTGCTTGCCCTACTGTGATTATTATCATACTCTCCCCCTCCGGATACTAGTAACCATATCACAGAAGACCTGTACTCTCCCTGGGATATTGGGAGTAATATCATAAGCTTCTCCCGTGAATATTAGGAGCAATTTCACCAGGTGGTTGTCCATTCGTTGTTATGTGGGGTGTCATGTCCTACTCTTTCACCGTACATATTAGGATTAATGTCACCAAGTGAGTGTACACCTACTGCGTTATTAAAACAAATATCATGATCTCCGTCCCTGGATATTAGGTACGACATCACAGGTAGGTGTACACTCCTTGTGGTATTAGGAGTAATAATATGATTAATTATTAAACATAAGTGATTGATTTTAATAATTATCAATGACACTATTAATTAGTAAGATACCTTTATTAATTTTGGATAACTGTTTTACATATGTGATTATGCACCCTTAAAATTAATTATAATATTAATGTCATTTAACAATATTATTAGTTTTTAATATGAATCATTATTTTATTACCAACATCTCTTAGTAATGATTAAAGCAACATTAATTGTTGAAATCATTATTTCATTATTAATAATGATATTACTATTATTAATATTAATCGTTAACATTTTTAAACCAGTGTTAATTTTTACTATCTTTATTATGATTATTAATATCGATGATTATTATTAATTTTTATATTTATTAATATTAATAATTAATAGACTTGTTCCTGATATCCGGCGGGGAGAAGATGATATTACTCCCAACATCGAGGAAAGTGTACACCCCTCTATGATGTTATTCCTAATAGCCAGGGGGTATAAGATAACATTATTGAAACTATCGTAGTGGGTTTCTGTCCCCTCGGTGGTCTTGTTTCTTATTTCCTGGGTGGGAGAGGATGATATGACTCCCTATATGGCAATGGGTGTAGACCTCCCTGTTATATTGTCCCTAACATCCAAAGGTAGAGAGGATGATACTTCTTCCGATTTCACAGTGGGTGTACACCACCCCTGTGATATGATTCCTAATATCCAGTGGGCGAGAGGAATAGTCTCATATTGCAGGAGGTGTACACTGCCGAGTGATATTGTTCCTAATATTCAGGGATGGAGAAGATATCACCCCCTATAGAGCAGGGGGTGTTCACTCCTTCTGTGACATTGTTCCTAATAGCCAGCTGGGGAGAGGAAGACATTACTCCCAATATTTTAGGGGGTATACACTGCCTTGTGATATTGTTTCCTATATCCTGGGAGGGAGACGATGATGCCAGTGGCAATATCGCAGGGGGTGTACACACCCACTGTGATATTGTTCTGAATATCCAGAGGGAAAGAAATGATATGACTCCCCATATCACAGGGGGTGTACATCCTCCTGTGATATTGTTTCTTATATTCAGGGGTAGAGGATGATATGACTCCCAATATCGCAGGGGTTGTACACACCTCCTGTGATATTGTTCCTAATGTCCAAAGGGGAGAGCATAATATTTCTCTCAATATCGTAGGGGGTGTACACCTACTTTGTAATATTGTTCTTAATATCCACGATGGGAGAGGATGATATGACTCCCAATATCACAAGAAGTTTACAGCCACCTGTGATATAGTTCCTAACATCTGGGTGGGGAGAGGATGATATTACCGCCCATACCGCTCGAGTTGTAAAACCACTTCGATATTTTGCCTATAATCCTGAGGGGAGAGGGTAATATTGCTCCCAATATCGAAGAAGGCATACACCCCCCTGTGACACTATGCCTAATATCCACTTTGGGAGACGATGATACTATGCCAAATATCGCAGGGGATGTACACCCACAGTGGGATATTGTTCCTTATATAGAGAATGGGAGAAAATGCTATTGCTCCCAATAGCGCAGGGACTGTGGCTGTACACCCCTCCTGTGATACTGTTCTTAATATGCTAGGGAAGAGAGGATGATACTACACCCAATATTGCAGGGGAAGTACACCCACCCAGTGATATTGTTCTTAATGTACTCCACCTCCCACCACCAGGGATATCGTTCCTAATATCCAGGGGAAGAGAGGATAACATTATGCCCAATATCGTGGGGCAGTGTCACACCCTCTGTGATGTTGTTCCTAGTATCCAAAGGTAGAGACGATGATATTACTGGCCATATTGCAGGGGGTGTACACCTTTCTGTGATATCGTTTTGGACATTCAGTGGGGGAGAGGATAACATGAATCCCAATATCGCTGAAGGTGTACAGACCCCTGTGATGTAGTTCCTAATAGACAGGGGAAAGAGAGGAATATTGCTCTCAATATCGCAGGGGGTGTAACCACCCTGCCCCCTGTATATTGTTCCTGATATGTAGCGGAGTGGAGGCTGACAGTACTCTCAATATCCCAGAAGGTGCACACGCACCTGTGATATAGTTCCTAATATCCAGTGGGAAAGAGGCTGATTTTACTTTCGATATCACAGTGGGTGTACACCGCCCCCGAACCCGGGGTATCGTTCCTAATATCCAGGCGGGAAGAAGATGACATGGCTGATACTATCGAAGGGGGTGGACACCTCTTCCGTGATATGGTTCCTCTTATCCAGGGGGTGAATGGATGATATTACTCCCAATAAAGTGGGAACCGTACAGCCACCCTGGGATTTTGTCTTTAATAACCACAGGGGAGAGGTGATATTACTATCAACATTGCAAGGGGTGTACACACCTCCTGTGATATTCTTTCTTACATCCAGGAAAGGAGAAGATGGTATTACTACCAATATTGAAGGGATGGACAGCCCCCAAGGGATATTGTTCTAAAGATACAAGTTGAAGGACGATGAGATTCCATCCAATATAACAAGGGGTGTACACCCCGCCTGTAATATGAATTGTAAAACCTAGAAGAAGAGAGAATGACATTGCTTCCAAAAACACACAGGGTTAACACCTACCCTGTGATATTGTTCCTGTCATCCAAAGGAAGAGATGATGATACTACTCCCACTACCGGAAAGGTACACACCCCCTTGTGATATTGTTCCTCATAACTTGTGGGGGAGAGCATGATATTACTTCCAGTATGACAGTGGCTTGACACCCAGTCTGTGATATTGCTCCTAATTTCCAGTAGGTAAAGTACGATGTTCCTGCCAAGAGAGTAGTGGATGTACAGCTGCCCTGTGATATGTCTCTGAATATTCAGGGAAACAAAGGAGGACATTACCCCAAATCTCCCAAAAAGTGTACACCCGTTGTGTGGTATGGTTGCTAATATCCAGAGATGCAGAGGATGGTATTTGTTCTCCTGTCGCAGGCTGTGTACACACAACCTGTGAAATTGTTCCTAATATCCTGAACAAAAGAGATGCTAATAATGGACACACATTGCAGGGGGGAGTAATTGGCTATTACGATCCACATCGCAGGGGGTGAGGCACTCCCCACGATATGGGGAGTAATAACAACCCCCTATCCCCACTGGCTATTACGATCCACGTCGCAGGGCACTTCAGGACACCTGCCCTGCCCCAACATTAACCGAGACAGTGGGTGTCATGGGACCACCTCAGGGTGGGTGGCAGCTCAGCTCAAAGGTATCCCTGCTGCCAAAGACCAACTGCTCCTGCTAGTTTGAATCTGGCCACAGGGTCTCTGTTGGTGAGACAGGTGACCATGAGGCAGACACCCTGAAATCTAGCATGACAGAGCTCAACGCCCCCATAAGAGGCACCATAGCACGAAGACTTTGCAGATATACTAGCGAAGGCCACAGCAGGCCCTGAGTGAGGAACAAGCTGACCAAGATCCTGGGGTTCCGCCACACAGCCCTTAAACCAGGGACTGGAAACTGTTTCCCTAAAGAGCCAGGAGTCAGTATTTTCAGCTTTGCCAACTGATCTTTGCCTCAAGGATGCAACTCTGCCATGGCTGCATGACAGCAGCCTTCTGCAGGTGGCCTGTGAAGAGATGGGCATGACTGCACCCCCATCAAACTTTACTTATGGACATGGACACTTCTCAGTGTCATGAATTGTTATTTTTTTATTTGTTCAACCATTTGGAAATGTAAAATCCATTCTTGATTCACGGGCCACAAGAGCAGGCAGGTACGGGCTGCCGCTTGCCGTCCTCTGGAATGAGCTTAGAAAAGGAAATGACACGTTGGGCCAGCGCAGCCTCCTCACAGCAGATTCGCTGCAAGAGGGTCCTTCGTAGCAACCACTTCCCATCCTTCGTCTTGGCTTCAAGTGCAGCTCAGGTGGAGAAAGAGAGACAGAACCAGCCTCAGCAAGAAGAAGGAAGGAGATGCAGGGTGAAGCAGCCGTGTGGATCGATCACACTCAACATTCACACCAAGCGGAGCACAGGCAGGACCAGCCCGAGGGGGCCTAAGTGGAGGCTCTCTGGGGTAGGGGACCTCTGGGTGGGCAAGATTCTCTACCTAAAACTCAAATAGAAGATCTACACAGCAGTAGTTACAGAAAACACACACTAAGAAAAAGGCCAATATAAAAATAGGACACCAAGTTTGGCCAACAGGGTCTCATAAGCCAGTGGGTAAGAAAACCAAGGAGGGCCCACCAGAGGAGCTGGGGTTGGGTTCCTGCCTGCAGGGTGCCTGGGATACCCCATTCCCATAGACGAGGACCCAAGCTTTGGGGAGGAAGCTGTCAGAGTCACCCAGTGAGCTGCTCAGAGCTGGAGCCACAGAGCAGGTGAGGAGCCTTGGCCACGTCCCCGTATGGGCTGAGAAGCTGGGGTGGGGCACACCCCCAGGGACCGATGGAAACAGTGGACAGTGGGCTCTCCTTCTGCCCAGAGGGACCACCAAAGTCTGGAACCCAGGGACACACCACCTGACCCTCATGCCCAGGCCTCCTGGACCAGGCAATGTCCAGTACAGGCAGGCAGTCTGGGCTTGGGGCCAGGACAGGGATGGATGGTCTTGCTAGGCAGGCCTCCTTCTCCCTACCAGCTGGGCTGGTTGCACTGTAGTTTTGGTTCTGGCAACATATTGCTGCCCACTTTGGCCACACCAGTCCCTGGCTCCCTGGTTAGACCCAGTGCTGTCCAACCCACCTACACAGGCCCCACACACCCAGTGCCCACCAGGCTCCTGTCAGCAAGGAGGACCCGTGCTCATCCCCTGAAGTATCCGTGGGAGCCTGCATCCCACAGGGACCCTCATCTCGGGGCCAACCTCCATGGGGTCCTCTTGGTTGTGGTGGCAGGGGTGGGGGGCAGTTGACCTCCAGCCCTTCCATCCTGGTCACTGTGTTTTGTGGGGATCATTCAGTCCTGGGAGCTTCCTGGCGACCTCAGAAGGAAGAGAACAGGGTAGCCGTGGCAGCCTCAGCCCCTGGCTCTGGGCCCAAGTGCAACAATCTTTCGGTTCTGGTTTGATCTGCTTGGTAACAACATGTCTTGTCATTCACACAAGCATTGGCTTCAATATAATGCATCAAGGGACTGTGGAGGACACAGATCAGCCTCCAGGCCAGTGACACCTGGTGACTTAGCCAGTGCAGGCTGGGGAGTGGAAAAGCTGACCCCTGACATCCCCACCTACCCTGCCCACCAGATGCCAGTAGCGGCCAGGGATCCCTGACTTCAGGCAGAGGCAGACAGCTCAGTTGCTGCCTCCTTTGATCCCATCCCAGGGCCCACAGGGCCTGGAGAAACCTGGCAGGGGCTGAGTTGGGAGAATCAGGCAGGGAGATGCCAAGTGAAGAATGTGAGGGACTGGGTATGAGGGGCACTAGGGTACAGGGTCTGCTTCCCCTGGGGAGGTGGCAGTGAGACATATAGTAGCCAAGCCTCCACAGGCACCACCCTGCTGCCAGGCACACGTGGTGCCCATACCCACCCCAACGGCTGCAGGAAGGTTCTTCATCAACAAAAGGGGAGGACGCACCCACAGCCACATAGGCATTGGTGCCCACACACACCAGAGAAGATAATTGCTGCTGTGCCCAAGGTGTGGGCAAAAGGGCAATGTCCCCTTCCTTCCCATGGTGGGTCCAAAATTACCCGCTCCTGCCAGCACCCCCTCCCCCAACTCCACAAGCTGCTGACCTCCACCACAGTGCCATGCCACGTGCCAAGAACAGCTCAGCGGTACATCCCAAAGGGTGCTATCCTGGAGTGTCTGTGCTGGGCAAGGGACACGTTTCCTAGTCACAGAGGTTTTCTTTCTTTACCGCTCACCGGCCCTGTGCCTCGGTTTCCCCCACTGTGGCACAGTGTAAAAATCCCATCTTGAAGGTTAGGAACCCAGAAAGGTCACCACACCTGGTGAAATGGGGGGTGAAACTCCCTGCCTTGGACCTCTTGCTCCAGGACTGATGTCCACTGGGACATGGCCAGGCCAGCATCCTGGGGAGGGCTGCATTCCCTGCCTGGGGAACCTTGCTCCCAGTTAGGGGTCACTGGAGTTGAGGCCCCTAATGGATTGGGGAGGCACAGGGGTAGAATGGAGGTAGCCCCATCATACAGGCCTGTGTAGACCCCAGAAAACAAGCATTGAGTTCAGACTCTTGTGTGAAGTTGGCCACCTGAAAGTATTTGGGCTTTGGGGTATGATGAGGGCCTGGGGTCAGGGAACAAAGTGTTCTGGTTTGGACACGCAGGAGGTTCTCTGCAGCTCTCTCAGGTACAGGGTATGTTGCTAAGTATATGCTTTTAAAAACCCAGGAGGAGGGGGCACCCAGAAGGGGCCCTGAAGTCAAGGGCAAGGTCCAGCCTTTCCACCTCCCCAGCTGAAGACAGGCTGGAGGACAGTTCTCCAGAGTTTCATAACAAAGAAGAGAAAAAAGAAATCAAAAAGACCTGGAGGATAGACAAGCTAATGAGGGCTGACTAGGATTACACTGCCTAATCTTCAAAACAAGCCTTCCCTATCTGTCCTCTGGGCGAGGTGAGGAAACAGGTCACAGTAGGACATTCAGACCCTGGGCAGGCAGCTGGCAGCCTGGAGCCAAGTAGGTGTAAACACATTTTGACTAAGGCACGTCCTGCACAGCCCTAAATCCATTCAACCTTGAGTCAATACAGCACCTGCTTCTGTGATCACAGGGTTGGGTGTAGGGTGACAGATTAACAGCATCTCAAGGCAGAATACTTTTTCCTAGTACAGATCAAAATGGACTTTCTTGTGTCTTCGTCTTTCTCCATAGACACAGTAACAGTCTGATCTCTCTTTCTTTCCCCCACACAGAGAGTGTCACCACTGTATGTCAGCTACTGGGGGACAGGCTTCAGCTTACACCCACCTTCCAAATTCCATCCTCTCACCTTGGCAGAAGCTGGCCAGGAATTGGGGCCAATGGATGGGTGGGGTCTGCACATGACACCGTGTTCAGGTCCCCATGATGGCTTCACACATGGGTGGTGGCCCTGCTGTTCCAGGTGCCACACACATGTCAGCCCCTGCTCAGGCCCTGATCTTTGAGGAGAGGGAGAAGCAGAACACGGGCACTGACCCCACAGTGCCACTCACACCCACAGACGATTCTCCAGACAGGCATCAGGTCTCGGTCCTGGCCACCTCCCCCTGCAGGGCCTCAGCTCTTTCCTGGGACTCACATGGTCCTTCCTCACATGCAGTTCTGGTAGGATGCATTGATCTGTACCCACGGGCTCTGAAGTGACAATGGTCACGCTCGTGCAGAGTGCAAGGGCACAGGCTCAGTGCCCATTGTGGGGACCCTGACTGCAGCACTCCCAGACTATCATCAGACATGCTGGCCCCCAGGCTTAGCTAGGGCACCAGCGGTAGGAGTGCACTGCTCTGGACTCTGCAGGAGGAGGACAACTGTCAGCGCATCTTTATGTTCTCCTGCTGGTGTCACTCTGTGCTTCTCATCTCCTGGTTGCACGATTCAGGGCAGAACCTCTGAACACCTTGTGGGAAACAGCACAGTCCAGCAGAGAAGAGGAGAAAAGCCCAGCTGCAAAGATGAAAAAATGGCAGGTGTGACATGGACCCCCATTCAGATTCTGTATTTAAATGAGGTCTTCCGGAACACTTGCTCTCATTGGATAATACTTCAAATATATATATATATATACATATATATATATATATATATACACACACACACACACACACATATATATATATTTTTTCATTTATTTAATTTTTTTATTGAGACAGAGTCTCACTCTGTAGCCCAAGCTGGAGTGCAGTGGTATGATCTCGGCTCACTGCAACCTCCACCTGCCGGGTCCTGGTTCAAGCAATTCTCCTGCCTCAGCCTCCGGAATACCGGAGATTACAGGCATGCACCCCCATGCGGGGCTAACTTTTTGTACTTTTAGTAGAGACGGAGTTTCACCATGTTTTCAAGGTTGGTCTTGAACCCCTGGCCTCGGGTGATTCACCCACCTTGCCCTCCTAAAGTGCTAAGATTACAGGCATGAGCCACTGTACCCGGCCCATTGTAGCAGCTTAATCACAGAGGAAAAGAAGGCCTGGACCCAGCAGGAAGATGATGAAAACGGGGAAGAGCAGCTCTCTCACCTATGGTGTTGCCAGGCACTTCCAACTTTCAACATAAGGGATACTAAATAGCTTCCCCAGCAAAAACTGAGATGTTGGGTAAAACCTACAAAAATGCATCTTTGTAAGTGCATTACTGAGCTGGCATTGAAGGATGGAATCCACAGCAGTCAATAAAGAATTGGCAGGAACCAAAGTGGAATTTTTTTTTTTCTGTTTAGACAGTTGCACAGAGGATGGGGCATCAGAAACAAAACTGGATGTCTCTCCAAAATGAGGTCAGAAATCTGACATCTTAGGCTTAAAATAAAAGCCCACCTCAGAGCAGGAGGAGCAAGGAGAGCAGCTGTCCTTGCATTGGTGCTGGGTGGAGGGAAAACCACTGACCCTGAGAACCGATGAGAAACAGTCCTCCAGGAGTTCATGCTGGAAGACCTGGAGAGCATGGGTCAAATCGACGTGGCACCAGGCGGCTGCTCACTTCACCTCTACCCCATGTGAGTGAACATCTTTGCTGAAACAATACAACCCTGTCCTCAAAATAGCTCCCCACATAAAATTCCAAGGAAGATAAGTCCGCGTGCAAAAAGTTACAAAACAAGTCAACAACGTACTGTGGATACATCCAATAATTCAAGAAACACATTCAGCAAAGCCATAAAAATCCAAAAGGTGGAAAAGATCAACTGCTGGCAAAGTATCCACTGCTGTTGCTCCTGTTAAGAGATTGTATTTCATAAAAAGCTAGACACGCCCCTCTGTGGCCTCACACTTGCCTTCTCAGGCATGTCTGCCCCAGAAATGCCCTTGGACTGTCTTCTCCAAGAGAAACGTACGGGACAAGAATATTTAGGTAGTGATTGCAGAAATAGAAAACACCTGAAAGCCATCCAAACAGACCTCTATCAAGGAAAAAAGCTGGCATAGTCACATTGTGGAATATGATACAGCTGTGAAAATGAACAGCAGTTAGAAGCATCAACAATGAAAAATTACAGTGAACAAAGGAAATTACTGAAAAATACACTGCTATTCCATATACAGTTCACAAACCATAACATATGGCATTGCTTAATAATATACACAGAAATGATAAACCTTATGAAAAGCAAGACAAACATTAACACATTAGTCCTATGTCTGGGTGAAGAAGGGAGAGCCAGGTGATCAAGGAAGAGCATATTGTAGCCTTTCAAGACAGTTGATGCTAATGGATGATGACATCAGTGCAATTATTAATCTATCGGATTATGCATTCAGTTTTGTTTGTTTGTTGGTTTTTGAGGCAGAGTTTTGCTTATGTAGCCCAGGCTAGAGTGTAATGGCATGATCTCAGCTCACTGCAACTTCTCTCTCCTGGGTTCAAACAACTCTCCCACCTCAGCCTCCCGAGTAGCTGGGATCATAGGTTCCTGCCATGATGCTCAGCCAATGTTTTGTATTTTTTTAGTGGAGACGGGTTTCACCATGTTGGCCAGGCTGGTCTTGAACACCTGACCTCAAATGATCCACCCGCCTCAGTC
The DNA here is from genome assembly GCF_043159975.1 of Macaca nemestrina. Taxonomy (NCBI): domain Eukaryota; kingdom Metazoa; phylum Chordata; class Mammalia; order Primates; family Cercopithecidae; genus Macaca; species Macaca nemestrina. The sequence goes on from NW_027257556.1 coordinate 11,058, forward strand.
TCCGAAAGTGCTGGGATTACAGGCATGAGGCACCATGCCCACCCAAATTTTATAGACTCTTATATGTCACATATTTCATAATTAAACATAAAAAATAAAATATTTACTGTAGTTTGTAAATGAAAGAGGAATAAAAAGTGTTGCAAACTTTTAAACATCAAACCTGTTGTATAGCTCATAGTGACCCTCGTATTAAGCTGTGGTAAGTTCCAAGTTGTATTTCATTGTCATTTTCTAAAACTAGGTGAACAGATGAAAAACAGAATTCAGTTTTAAAACATGATATTAAGATAATGTTACTGGTTAAAGGTGTCCCGGTTCTTGGTGCCTTGAACCAAGAATTGGACACAACGCAAAAATGGAGCAAGGAAAGAATGAAGCAGCAAAGCAGAGATTGACGGAAAATGAAAGCACACTCCACAGGGTGGGAGCGCCTGAGCACAGGGAGCCCGTTACTGAAGCTTCTGGGCTTCAAATCCCCTCTAGAGGTTTCCATTGGTTACTTGGTGTGCACCCTATGTAAATGAAGAGGAGGAAGTACAATTACAAAGTCATATACTCGGTGTATGCCCTGTGTAAATGGAGAGGATATTTCCTGTCATAGCCCAAGAGTTTCCATTTGATTTCGTTCTCCGAAGTCAGGGTGAATCGGCCTTATATTCCTGCCTCCAGACCCCTTTCTCCTGCCTCCGTGGAACGGATGGCAGGACATGGAAAAGTGTTCTGTCCAAATGACATGCCCCAGGGCACTGGCAGCTGAGGACAAGAGGGAACCAGTTGGTGCTACTGAGGAACGCTCACCCGTGTCACCACACCGCACAGAACAAAGTGAGTGTCCTTGTTCTGAACCCTCTGAAGTGAGTATCTTGCCTCAGGGCTTTCATGAAACCCTTTTATGGAGAGGCTCCTTCTCTCTCCTTCTGCAGCCACAAGGCAGCTGAAATTCTTCTAAAAAACACAAAGAGAATAAAATAATAGAATTAATGTAATGAATAATAAAATAATGAAAATGAAATTTTTTTTTACAGAAGCAGCTCTGGAATTTCATGTATTGATGGCATTAAAAGCAGAAAATGGGCCTATAGGCCTAGTGGAGTGGCTCATGCCTGTAATCCCAGCACTTTGGGAGGCCGAGGCGGGAGGATCACGGGGTCAGAAGATCGAGACCATCCTGGCTAACACGGTGAAACCCCGTCTCTACTAAAAATACAAAAAATTAGCTAGGCATGGTGGCGGACGCCTGTAGTTCCAGCTACTCAGGAGGCTGAGGCGGAGAATGACGTGAACCCAGGAGACGGAGCTTGCAGTGAGTTGAGATCGCCTCACTGCACTCCAGCCTGGGCAACAGAGCAAGACTGTGTCTAAAAAAAAAAAAAAAGAAAAGAAAAGAAAAGAAAAGAAAAGAAAAGAAAAGAAAAGAAAATGGGCCTATTATAGAGCTCAATTTAATGGCAAAATTTAAGGAAAGAATAAAAAGACTCTGCTAATAATGATGACATGAGGTGCTCATATTGTCATTTTCTCTGGGACCTAATATTGGGGAGGAGGTGGGACCATCTGCCACCAGGCTCCAGGTGATTTTCAGGCCGTTCCTCCAAATCGCTGCAACCTCTTCCCTGCTGGTCCCTTGATGCTGCTGCCGTGTCGGGCGTCCTGTGTAGCAGGAGGCACCTCGACAGCTTCCAGTGGGATAGGCCTGCAGCATTCTGAGCCTGAATGCCATCATCACTAGGAAGTAAGGAGACACAAGCAGGAAGGGTTCAGGGATGGAGCGGCCGCTTCTCAGGGATCAGTCTCAGGCTCCAGCTGAGAAGAATCCTCTTTCAAGACAATGGCTCCAGGCTGAGGTCAAGGCTGTTTCTGTGCATTATGATGACTGACCTGCACCCACAGGGAAGCGTATCCGGGCTCCTTTTTTCCAGGTGATGTTGGGAACACCTTGAAATGGGCACTGGTGGATTTCAATTCCAGCCTTCCAGAAGCTGCTCCAAATGGAAATTGAGCTAAGGGATGTAGCTGGAGTAAGTAAACAGCTTTAGGTCCTGAACAACAATTTTCACATACAATATAGTACGCAGGGAGAAATAAAGCCTCAGGACCCCAATTCACAGCAAAAAAAGAAAAAAAAAAAAACATTAAGCTGGAAGCTGAATCATGCAAGAAAGTGCCTTTCCTTTTGTTCCTAAGCAGATAGCTACAGATAAAGGGTTACATATCTCCACAGGAAGCTGGTCTATGTTCATCTTATCTTATGTAAAGGACTGATTTACCACATGTGAGATGAAGACATAACTAAGCATTCCCCATCTGCTCTCTTTCTCTTGCAACCTGAGGAAGACCACAGGCTCCCTCTCTCCCCTCCAGCTCACCCTTTTCCTCCAGCCCACCTTTCCCCTCCAGCCCACCTTTCCCTTCCAGCCCACCCTTCCCTCCAGCACACCCTTCCTCTTCGGCCCACCCTTCCCCTTTAACTACTGAAGACCTCAAAATCATCTTGGGAGGAAGGCACAGACCACAGACTATTTCTGTGATTCAGTTTTTTTTTCTTCCAAGCATGGCCTTAACCTTGGCAGAATTAACTTTTAAATGGATTGAGATCAGTCTCAGGTACCTTTTGGTTTACAATCGGATGCCTCAGCCATCGCACAGCTCTCTGGCCTTTGTACTCTTGTACCAAAGGAGGAGGGTGGATTCCATGATCCTAAAATCCCTTCAGCTCTCCATAGGTTTCTGAGAGGACATAATTACCTAAGAGATTAGAGAGAGTATCATAAACTATACGTAGATGGTCTGTGGCAGTTACGGTTAAGTTTGGCTGCATAAAACAGAAGACTCAAGCTAACAGAGGCTCACACATATAAAGGTCTGTCTTTTCACATGAAAGGAATCTGAAGGCAGGCAATCCTCCCCTGTTCACTGGATCTGTGATCTTATCAGAGAGCCCAGCTTCTCCTATCATTCCCTCAGACACTTTGACTGAAGGTGGTTGTATCTTCTAGATCACCTCATGCCCCAAGATAGCAGCTTTGTTCCTACAATCAGAGCTGCATTCAAAGCAGCAGGAAAAAGAAAAAAAAAAAAAAAAAAAAAAAACACGACACTCAGTAGTTTGGCTCCTTTTAAGAAGTCCTTTTGGATGTGCTACTCAACAATTCTACTTAAATCACATGGGCCAGAATGGACCCACATGGCCACATGGGTGCACAGAGACAGCTGGGGAATGAAGCATTTAGTGCAGAGCCTTGGTCAGAAGAGGAAGAAGAAATGGATGTTGAACCAACTGTTTCTGTCACATGGCGTTTTAGTTGAGCTTGGAAGGATGAGTGGGTTATTCACAGACAGGCTTGGAGAGAGACACAAGCAAGGATCGTGTGTGGAAGAAGCACGTCAGGAATTCGCAGGATAAAACGAGTCTCCCCCTCACTGCAGAGTCTTCTCGCTAAAAACTCAAGGACTTCTGAATTATTTCCATACTTTTTCTTTCTGAATTTAGAAGATTTACAATTCAATTATATATAATGATAAGACACCATCTTCCTGGGGATTGTTTAAAAACACTGTTTGGGTTTGGAAAGAGGAACCTAAGACCCATGTGGAGGGGGTGGGAGTTTCAAGGTTCCTGGAACACAATGCTGGAAGGAATTCAGGCAAAATATTCCATGGCCTTCTGACTGCTCTCTGGTGCCTGTTGTGAAGTCTAAAAGCTGTGATGCTCCCCAGGAATGGCTATGTTCTGAAAGCTTTTCTAGAAAAGTGTCTTGAGCTGGGCTACATTGTTAGCTCTCTGCTTCACAGAAAGATCCTTCTCGAAGTCCAGAGGGCACTTAGATAAGACAGACTACATGGTACTTGAGGTTTCCTCCGTGGTTTTCTTCCAGACATCTCTGAGGCATCAGAAGCAAAGGTCAATGTCAGGCCTCCGAGCCCAAGCCATGCCATCGCACCCCCTGTGACTTGCACGTATATGCCCAGATGGCCTGAAGTAACTGAAGAATCACAAAAGAAGTGCAAATACCCTGCCTCGCCTTAACTGATGACATTCCACTACAAAAGAAGTGAAAATGGCTGGTCCTTACCTTAAGCGATGATATTATTTGGTGAAATTCCTTTTCCTGGCTCATCCTGGCTCAAAAAGCTTCCCTACTGAGCACCTTGTGACCCCTACTCCTGCCCACCAGAGAACAACACCCCTTTGACTATAATTTTCCTTTACCTACCCAAATCCTATAAAATGGCCCCACTCTTATCTCCCATCGCTGACTCTCTTTTTAGACTCAGTCCGCCTGCACCCAGGTGATTAAAAAGCTTTATTGCTCACATAAAGCCTGTTTGGTGGTCTCTTCACATGGACGTACATGACAGTCAACAACTCAGTGTAATAGAAATTTTAAAATGAATCAAATATTTGGATGGAAGGAGAAACCTTCAAAATTATGTCTACTATTTAGCATTTTATCTTCCACAATGCAAAACAAAGCTATAAACTTCTCACTGCAACTGTGAGGGAAGAGGATCCTAAAACATTTTTTCTTAGCCTGTTTTCTGCTTCTCTTAACAGAGTGCCTGAGACTGGGTAATTTACAAAAACAGAGATTCACTTCTCACAGTCCTGGAAGTGGGAAGTGCAAGGTTAAGGGGTGGTGGGCATCTGTCAAGGACCTTTGTGCTGTGTCATCCCACAGGAAGGTGGAGGAGCAAAAGAGCATGGAGGAGTAAGAGGGGTCAAACTCACTTTTGTAACAGACCAACTCTTGTGATAAGGAACCCACTCCCTCAATAACAGCATTAGTCCACTCACGAGGGTGAAACCCTCATGACCTGATTGTAAAGGTAAACTGAGGCTGGAGCTGAACCGGGAATGAAGACATAAGGCAAATGACAGTGAGAATAGCTTTTATTAGGGCTTGCGGGCGAGGTTCCTCGGTCCAAAGGTGTGGGTCCAGAAAGTCACGCTGAGGGAGGAGGATAGGGGCTTCTTATAGCCTGAGAGGTAGGGAAGCTGGTTGTGCAAACAGGGCCTGGGGGGTCTTGAAACTACTAGAACAGGAGTTGAGTAAGGGTCATGAGGAAGGGGTCTTTGGAAACTGTTAACCAAAACTGCTGTTTACGAACGTGTGGAATGCAGGTGAGCTGCAGGTCATGGGTAAGTGTGGCTGCCCAGCTGGAACCTCTGATGTACCTAAGTCTGAGGGTGTGTTCCAAGAGGGAGGGAAGTCTCGAAACAAAGGGCCTGCTACGCCGAGTGGCGCCGCCATGTCGGGTCCGGGTCCCTGCCTAACACTGATCACCCCTTAAAGATCCCTCCCCTCAACCCTACTGTATGGGGGATTCAGTTTCCAACACTTGAAATTTGGGGGACACTTTGAAACCATAGTAAGAAAGAAATGACAAGAATAAATTACTTATACAGTGTTTATCACTAATAATAAGGTATACACAAAACATCATTTATAGTCTATATTCACTATAATATGTTGTGCTCTATTTTCATGTGAATTCATGCAAAGAAATAAAAAACAAAGAGAAAGATTTTCGAGAGAGGTATTAAGAAACAGCACCATAACCTTTAGTAAAACTGAGAAACTAGTGGAAGTAATTGTTTTAAAAACCTTTTTTATTTGCTGGTTGTTTGGAAGTCAGTGGCGACATTTCAAGGAGGAGTTGTCATTGGGAAGGCAGATTTCAGGAGGCTTTAGTAAGAGTGCCTGAGGAAGATGGGGAAGGAAGGAGGACAGGTGACTTAGAAAGATTCTTGGTGGCAACTGGAAGTGCAGAAATAGAATGGTGACTTCAGGGAGAAGCAATTCAAGGAATGTTGTGCTTTTGCTTCTCTCTTTCCATCCCTCTCCCCATCTCTCTTTCCATCCCTCTCCCCATCTCTCTTTCCATCTCTCTCTGCCTCTCACTTGGTCTGTCTCTGTTTCTCCCTCTCTGTGTCTCTCTCCTGGTTGCTCTGTCTCTCTTTGTCTCTTTTTGAGACTCTGTGTGTGTCTCTGTTTCTCTCTTCCCCTCATCTCTTTCTCCATCTTTCTATGTCTCTCTGTGTCTCTGCTTCTCTGACTTTCTCTCTCTCTCTCTCTCTCTCTCTGCGTGTGTGTGTGTGTCTCACTCTCTTAGTTTCTCACTCTCACTCTCCATCTCGCAGCTCTTTGGTTTCACTATGCAAGCTGACTCTTCCCACCTGATGATCCAGTGGGATTAGCAGGAACCGGGTGGACCACCCCCACCACCCGCATCCTGTGCCCATCCATGAACTGGGGCAGAGGAGAGGACTGATCTCACTACTTGGCCTGACTGGACGTGCTGACCCTCAAGATCACAGGCAGTGGAAGGAGCAGCTCCTGGAAGGTCAGAGTGGGTCCTGTGATGGATGGAAGCGACAAGTATGTTGAGCAACAAAAATGATCAGCACTTGGTCTATGGCAGCAGGAGCTCAGAAGTGAGGAATCCTAGGGCCTTAAATGAGTGGCCCATTGTGGCAAAAACTTTTTTAAACAAAAAAATAGCCCCTAAGGAGTGTTCCAATGACCACCCCTTAAGCAACACAATTGACCCGTGAACAATGCAGAGATTAAGGGCACCAATCCGGCCACACAGTTGAAATTTGGACAATAACTTTTGAGTAGCCAAAAGGAATTTACTTATAACCTATTCTTGCGTGGAAGCCTCAGTGATCACGCAGATAGTCGGTTAACACACATTTTGTGTGTTATATGTATTGTAAAGTGTATTCTTATAGTAAAGTAAGCTAGAGGAAAGCAATCATAAGGAAAATGTGTTTACTATTCATTAAGTGGCTCATCATAGAGGTTCTTCTCCTCATTTTTGCATTGAGTAGGCTGAGGAGGAGGAGGTGGGAGGAGAGGAGGAGGGGTTGGTCTTGCTGTCTAAGGGGTGGCAGAAGTGAAAGAAAATCCATGTGTAAGTAAGTGACCCACGCGGTTTAAACCCTGTTTCTCAAGGGTCAACTGTTTCAACAGGGAAGTTTTGAAGTGAACTCTTTTTTTTTTTTTTTTCTTTTTCCTTGAGACAGAGTCTCACTCTGTTGCCCAGGTTGGAGTGCAGTGGCTCGATCTTGGTTCATTGAAATGGAAGTGACCTCTCTTCAAATAGGGCATGGCAGGGAAACGGGGAAGAAAATGGCAAGAGTCTGCCCCACAAACTCAGGACCAAGATCCCCAATTTCTTCCCCTGGTGAGTGGGGCTCTCATTCCCTAGACCACAAAGTCTATTTGGGTTCAAAGATGACCTAGGCTCTGGGCTTGGTCTTCCAAGAGAAGAGGGTATCTGGTCCCTCCCAAGAATGCAGAGTTGTCCACCCCTGGATGAGTGACCGCAGCTCTGACCCTGTCCCTGGTCTGGGCTTCACTCCTCCTGTAGGTGGGCGCGGCTGCAGGCTCAGGAGTTCTCTAAACCAGGCAACACGTGGTTGTTGGTGGGTGTGCTTGCAGGCAGAGGAAGAGGTCTGTGGCTTACACCAGAATCTCAAAGTTGACATCCATAAAAGGTAAAAGCTCCTGCGGGATGCTGACATATACAACTAACAAGATAACGCCCTGAGACCGGGTGCGGTGGCTCATGCCTGTAATCCCAGCACTTTGGGAGGCCGAGACGTGCGGATCACAAGGTCAGGAGATTGAGACCATCCTGGCTAACACGGTGAAACACCGTCTCTACTAAAAATACAAAAATTAGCCGGGTGCGGTGGCAGGCGTCTGTAGTCCCAGCTACTTGGGAGGCTGAGGCAGGAGAATGGCGTGAACCTGGGAGGCGGAGCTTGCAGTGAGTGGAGATCGCACCACTGCACTGCAGCCTGGACGACAGAGTGAGACTCCGTCTCAAAGAAAAACAAACAAACAAACAAAAAAAAAAAAAAAAAAAAAAAAAACAAGATAACGCTCTGGGTGTACATCCTGGCACACAGGAAGAGCATTCTTGTTCATGGCGGTGGTTTCAAATATTTCAGTGAGTTCTCCCTTGAATGCTTCAGTCGGGAGCCACTTCAGTTCAGCGCGGGCAGCAAGGGAGCTTCAATGACTGGTAGTTACGAATTCAAGCTTGTACACAGCGACAGGTCACAGGTCTGTGGAAGATACTGTCAATCAATATTCAGAGGTAGCATTCCATAACTGAAGCATAGGGCATATCTGACCTCATCTGACATGGCTAAAATCATGATTGTTTTTCTAACTGGGAAATTTATGTAACTTATTTGCCAATAAAGAACCATCTCTCTCTCCCCATTTTCTGACACAACGCTAGTCATTAGGGAAATGTTCCGATGATGTTTGTGAAAGAACAAACCAATGTCTTCCACTGTAATACCACCCATTTCACACATATGACTCTTGCTGCTTCCATGTGACACTAAAAGTATCAGGAGTGCCAGGAAGTCTCTTTAATCATCGTTCTCCAACGTGCTCAGGAGATGAAGTCATTCTGTGAAGTGGACTTCAGTTGACATCAGGGCAACCTGTTTCTGCATCAAAGTCTTGGGAAGCTTCCATCTGTTTTTATTTTATTTTATTTATTTATTTATTTATTTATTCAGAAATAGAGTCTCACTCTGTCACCCAGGCCAAAGTGTAGTGGTATGATCACAGCTCACTGCAGTCTTAACCTCTCAGGGTCAAGCCAATCCTCAGGCCTCCACCACCTGAGTAGCTGGGACTGCAGGTGTGCCACCATGTCCTGCTAATGTTTTATTTTTATTGTTTTATTTTGTGTAGAGTCAGGATCTCATTATGTGGCCAAAGTCGGTCTCAAACTCCTGGTCTCAAGCAATACCTATGTCAGCCTCCTAATGCGCTGAGATTATAGACATGAGCCACGGCACACAGCTGATTTATTATTTTATTTTCTCAGAACTCTATGCAACCTGATTCTTAATACATAAGGAAAGAGAAGCCAGACAAAGGTGGAAGTAGTTACACACGATGTGAGTGTCATTTGGCATTTAGACAAGACAGGCGGATCATAAAAATAAAAGATCCACATGTCGCAATTGGTGGTGGGCTTGGATATGGACTCCAGCACTTTTTATTTTTATTTTTTTCGGAGATAGTGTCTCACTCTCTTGCTCAAGCTGGAGTGCATTGATATAATCGTAGCTCACTGTAATCTCAAACTCTTGAGTTCAAATGATCCTCCGGCCTCAGCCTTCCAAGTAGCTGGGACTACAGATGTACCATCGCTCCAGGCTACTTTTTTTTTTTTTTTTTTTGAATTTTGTAGAAACGAGGTCTCCCTGTGTTGCCCAGGCTAGTCTCAAACATGTGACCTCAAGCAATCCTTCCGCCTTGGCCTCCAAAGCGCTGGGATTATAGGTGTGAGCCACTGTACCCAGCCAAGAAATCAACTCCACCTGTTTTCTACATAAAGTTTAGCATCTAGATACAAAGCAAAATAATGTTTAAAGATCAAGGAATCTGAAGGGAAGCTGGTGGGAGGGGAATGGGCTGAAGGCAGTGTTTTCTGGTCTACGGTTTTGCTTATTCTTGGACTTTCCAAAGTCCCGAAAGAAGCAGAAGGAAAGTGAGAAGGGAGGAAGAGGCAGGAGGAAAGGAGGAGGGCTGTGCCTCTGAGGTTGCAGATTAGCCCAAGGCGGCTCAGTGGCTGGGAAGGAAGGAAGGAAACCCCCAAGGCCGAAGGTGGAGTCAGAGTCCTGGGTCCAGCAGAGACTGGAGGGGAGGAGGGTCCCGGGAGCCAAAGACCTTCCTGCTAGCATTGCAACCTCTTAAACTGCTTAGGCTTTTATCCAAATTTGGTATGTTCGTATTTTGTAGACCTCCAAACCAAGTCACTCAGGGCAACCCAAGCAGGAAGGCGAGGATGATAGGAGAAGGTGCCCCACCTGATGATGCCCTTCTGGCTTTTATCCATTCCTGGGAATGACTCTTTCTTCAACTCGGGGGATGCCCCTATGGGAGAATACAGTGGCGTGGACCAGCAGTGGAGAATTCCAAGTCCAAAAAACGATTAGCGTTTTAAAGGAAAATAAGAAATCATCCTGCACATGTGAAATATTGGGAAAAAAGGTTGTTACTAATAATTCTCAAGAGACCACTCTGGTGAGATTGGGTTTCTTTGGGGATGTGTGGAACAGGGTATATGTACCGAATGGGCACATCACACCCTTCAAACTCCTCCCTCAGCTCCTGTCTACTGTAGCAGTCAGAGAGCAGCTCCGGTCCTCATCTCGTCTGAGCGACCCACTCACTCATTCACTCACTCATTCACTCACTCGTTAATTCATTCACTCACTCACTCATTCACTGCTTCACTCGCTCACTCACTCATTCACTCACTCAGTCGTTTACTCATTCACTCACCCTTTTACTCACTCGCTCATTCATTTACTCATTCAATCACCCATTCACTAACCCATTCACTCACTCAATCACTCACTCATTCACTAAGCCATTCACTCACCCATTCACTCACTCATTCATTCCCTCATTCACTCACTCAGCCATTCACTCATTCACTCACTCATTCACTCACTGACTCATTTCCTCATTCTTTCACTCAATCATTCATTCACTCAATCATTCATTCACTCATTCACCTCTTCACTCATTCACTCACTCACTCATTCACTCACCCTTTACTCAACACTCACTCATTTATTGACTCATTCACTCACTCATTTGTTCATTCACTCACTCACTTCTTCACTCACTCGTTCACTTGTTCACTCACTGACTCATTCACTCACTCTTTCCCTCACCCATTCACTCACTCACCCACTCATTTGTTCACTCACTCATTCACTCACTCATCCATTTACTCATTCATTAACTCACTCACTCATTCATTCACTCACTCATCACTCATTTATTCCCTTGGTCACTCACTCATTCACTCATTCACTCACTCCCTCACTCATTTATTCACCGACTCATTCACTAAGTCTCTCATTCATTCACTTACTTATTCACTCACCCATTCACTCACTCACTCATTCACTCATTCACTCAGCAATTCACTCACTCACTCACGTTCACTCATTCACTCATTTACCCACTCACTCACTCATTTACTTCTTCCCTCATCCACTCACTCACTCATTCACTGACTGACTCACTCACCCATTCACTCATTTACTCACTCATTTACTCCTTCACTCACTCACTCACTCCTTCATTCATTCATTCAGCAGCACCCATGACAGGTTCACTCTGTCGTGGGCTCTGCTGTTGCCCTAGGCCTGCAGCAGGGAATAGTCAAAGATCTCTGAATCCATGGCATTCAGACTTTAGCAGGGGGACCTCTGGAGAAGCCTAGCAGATAGGTGAAATGCCCCATGTGTGACACTGAGGAGGATGTTTTAAGAGAAGCAGGGAGGGAACAGGAGTGTGCATGGAGCCCAAAATTTCTAAGAGGGTGATCTGGGGAGGCCTCACCATGCAGGAGACCTTGCAGGACAGACCTGAGGAAGGTGGACAGAGTGGGTAGGGAGAGGAGGGCCTGGGCTGGGGAAAGAGCAGGCGGGGCCTGAGGTTGTCGGGTGCCCGCATCGGCCTCTGGGCAGCACCAGGATCTGAAGGGACCAGAGGACAGGCCAGTGTGCCGTGTGTGGGGCCTGTGACTCCAAGTCAGCAGAGAAGATGCCTGAATTACATGCTGATAGGTGCACCCTGACTTTGAAGTTGAGGACACCCGAGGCACGGAGGTGGGGTGAATGTGGGGGCAGAGCATGGGATGGGGAGGGAGGCTGTGCCGGTCCAGGTCAGAGGCAGTGGCTTGGCCCCAGTGGCTCCAGGTGCAATGAAGAGCCAAGAGGGACTTTCCTGAGGGACTTAGATGCCAGGGTGGAGGAGCACTGCAAGGCTTCAGCCTGAGCCCCTGGGAGGATGGAGTCACGAGGAGCTGAGGTGAGGAAGACTGAGCGGTGGGGGGTTGTGCAGAGATGCAGAGGCCTGAGCTGAGTGTGGCCCCTGCAGATTTGAGATGCCCACTCCATGCACAGGCAGACACAGCAGGGGAGGGGAAGAGGCTGCAGCTCAGGTAGCCCTGGAACGTGTAGCCCGACATGCTGGGGCAATGGGTCATGGTGCCCTCATGGCTGGGAGCTGCTTCCCTCCTGGGATGCTACAACTCCTTTAGGGCATATGGGCAACTCCTGCGCTCACCACAGAGGGGAAGCGGGAAGGGCATCTGTCCCTATGCATGTTCTCCTTCACTTGGTCCTAGGCAGGTCCCAGGCAGCACCTCCCCTCCCAAGTGGCTCCCCTTGGCCCCTGCCCCTAGTGTTCACAGCCAGACCCTCGAAGAGGGCTGGACTCAGCGGCTCACTTCTAATGAATAGAAGCAGGCAAAAGAGATGGCGGTCTCTCCTGAGATTGGATTGGGAGGGGCTGCAGGTTCCGTCCATTGGAATTCTCCCCCTGGCTCTTGATAGGTGCTAGTTCTGGCAAAGCCAGTCACTGGCCCAGGGCAGAGGGTGGCCTGAAGCTGATGCCACGGAGAGACTGGGGCCTTCAGTCCAACAGCCTACAAGCAACAGAACCCTGCCAGCAACACAGAAGCGAGCGTGAAATCGGCTCCTCCCCTGATGAGCCTGAGCCTTCAGAGGACAAGGCAGCCCTGGGCAGACACCTGCTGCAGCTGCGGAGAGCCCCTGGGGCAGAGGGCCCAGGGAAGCCTGAACTCCTGGCCCAAGGAGTAATCATTCCTGTGGTATAACTGTGTGCTGGTGTGGGCCACAGTTTGGAGTAACCTGTCAAGGGACAATAAAGAACAAACACACACCTCAGGTCCTACTGGGTGGAAGCTGTAGGGTCAGCACGGCATGTAATATCTGTCAGGCCTGAGCCCAAGCCAAGCCATTGCATCCCCTGTGACTTGCATGTATATGCCCAGATGGCCTGAAGTAACTGAAGAATCACAAAAGAAGTGCAAATGGCCTGCCTCGCCTTAACCGATGACATTCCACCACAAAAGAAGTGAAAATGGCCGGTCCTTGCCTTAAGCGATGATATTATCTTGTGAAATTCCTTTCCCTGGCTCATCCTGGCTCAAAAAGCTCCCCCACTGAGCACCTTGTGACCCCTACTCTTGCCCGCCAGAGAACAACCCTCCTTTGACTGTAATTTTCCTTTACTTTCCCAAATCCTATAAAACGGTCCCACCCTTATCTCCCTTTGCTGACTCTCTTTTTGGACTCAGCCCACCTGCGCCCAGGTGAAATAAACAGCCATGTTGCTCACACAAAACCTCTTTGGTGGTCTCTTCGCAGGAACGAGCATGGCAACATCTTCCAGTTCAATTAGAAGATTCATTGCTAAGGCCAAAGATTAAAAAAAAACAAAAAAAAACCATACCTTTAATTGTAGCACCATTAAAATACATGACTTGCAAAGAAAGAAAAAAAAAAAAAAAGAGCCATAGCCATTCTTTTCCATCTTAGTTACAGGTATATATTAATATATGTTAATTCCCTGACTGACTGAGCAATGGGCCAAACTTATAAGAACAGATGTGTGAGGACCGTCAGTGACCACCCTGACCTCAGCCCTTATATACAGACAAATTTTTGAACATAATCTGTAGCCTTGGGGGTCTTGACACTCTAAATTTTATTGTTTTTAATTAACTATTTCTATTCCCTAAGCAATACCTGTTCATCGGAGAGAAAAAATGGCATTACCTATACTAAGCAAAAGAAAGGAAATAAAATGTTCAGAAACATTTACATATATATGCAGACACACACACACACTCGCACACACGCACGCACAGGCTCGCACTATGTCTAGGCCTGCCTTTTCACTTATTTGTATGTCCTGAACATATTTCCATGTCAGTAGACACTTATCTTCGTAGCGGTAACAGCAATTAAATATTATTGCAGCGTCTATTTTTACCATCATTTATTTAACTCATCATGTTTGAACTGTTAGGTTGTGTCTATCGTTTTCTGTGTTATAGACAATTTGATGACAAATGACCAATCCCCTAACGTTCAATATAAAAATATCAATTGTATAAGGAGATAAGGGTATTTGGCTAAAATAAAATTCAGTGTGCCCCAACTTCTCCACATGTAATATGCTCTAAAAAGGCATGAATGATTACATTAGCCCTTCTATTCTCCAGCACAGATCCTGAGCCCAGCGGTGGGTGCAGGTGCTCAGAGCCTCGGTCTGCTCTTCTGCCCGCCAGAAGGCAAAGGCCACTCAACTGCCACCTTAAGACACCCAGGATTCTCCTCTCCTTTTTTATTAATAGAATAATGCTCAGGCTCAGTGCATGAGAGCAGCGCTCTCCGACTTTGCATTCATCAGAGTAACCTAGGTGGTTTGTTTAAAAATATACATTCCCTAGCTGCGCTCCCAGAAACTGGACTTCAGTGGTTTAGTGGGGGTGTGCATAGGACAGGTGATTCTGAGGACCACGAGGGGTTAGGAATTTCCCCGTGAATTCTGGCCAAGGGAGAGATCAGACCATCCAGCATTGTCCGCAGCATATTTCTTTTTCCTCTTTTGCAATGAATATTTGATGCTCAGCGGGATGAGCCCCAGGATGAGGCACATAGCCAAGAAAAATCCATACCTCTCCATCTTTTCCCCAGGATTGCCCTTTGGCGAGACGCTCCTTTACGATTGCTTCACTTTCCCCGGTTCATAGAACAAGCCTCTTCTTAGTCTCTTTTGTTGTCTCTTATCTGTTCAACAAACACCCACTGCGCAGGACCATCCTCCGGTAAGCCCTCGAGTGGGGCCGTTTGGCAGTCCTACTTCGCGGGGTGAGCACTGAAGGAACCGGGATCCCATAAGCCCGTGCTGTTGTGGGGGCTGCCCCCTCTCCCATTGTAGGTAACTGGCACCAGGCTGTTAAGCTGTGGATGGACAACCGCACAGCGCATTGCGTGTGCGTATTTCAGCACTTGGCGTTGGCCAGTGAAGTCAGCCGAGGTCGGCACAGTGTACAGCAGCGCGCGTGTCCGTGGGGAGGAAAGGTCGTCCCGCCTCCCTGCCAGGCCAGTCCTGTTGCGCCTCCTCCAGCCCCACTCTGACTTTCGCGTGCCCAGGCGTCTCTGAGGGTCGCGCCCCGATACCCTCCTCCACCCCAAGGCTTCTTTACCCAAAGGGCCAGGCTGGTGGCTCAGGAGCGCCACAGCCCCCGTGGGCCCGGGAAATCGCAGTTTCGTCATAGCTAAGCCTGCCGCGCTCAGCTTTTCTCGCCACCTGAATGATCCACTCTCCGTGCGTCCTTCCCGACCTCAGGCTGCAGAGAAAACTTGGGGGCGGGGGTCGAGGAAGCCAGGCGCCGGGGCTCCCAGCGCAGCCCCCAGAGGAATCCTGCGGGCAACTACAAGCTGTGCGAGCGGCCGGGCTCGGCGCTGACAACAGCCGGAGCGACCGGGCCCGCCGCGAGCCTCCGCGTCCAGGTAGGGTCTCCGCGCCCCAATTCCATCCCGCCCCGCCATCGGCGCTCCCAGCAGGTGCGGGGTTTCCACCCGCCCCGCCGTTCGCGCCCATTCACGGTCTCCCTTGCCCCCCCGGGAGATGCTCCCCGCGTTCTATTCCGTCCCGCCATGGCGAGCCCAGCAAACGTAGTGACACCGCCCCCATGCGTTTTCCCCTCCCCCGGACGCTGCCCCTGCCCCAACCTGTGGCGCTCCGGGCATCTCTAAAGCCCCCAACCAGAGTCCTCCAACCCACCCGCGAGGCTCGCGCACCAGCAACGCGGCCCCACCCGCAGGGACCCCGCCCACCTGTGGAGGTACCCCCGCATCTGCGACATCCCCCACCGCTAGCGCGGCCCCTACCTACCACGACCCCCGCCTAGGTGCTCCTGCCCACACCCGCCCCCTCCCCGCCAGCCCCTGCCCTTTCCCTGCCCGTTTCCCTGCCCCTTTCCCTGCTCCTGCCCCTAGCCGCGCCCCCGCCCCGGCAGGCCCTGCTGTGCGCTTGGGCCCCGCCCGTCACCGCCCATTGGCGCTGGCGCCGGGCGGGGGCGCTGGCGCGGCAGCAGTTCCGAGTCCGGCGCGCTCGGGCAGGGTCCCCATTGCCTGCCGCGCACCCGGACTAGCGATTCCCCTCGGCCTCCTCGCCATGGAGGCGGACGACTCCCGGGACCCCAAAGGCTCCTTGCGGAAGTTCCCGGAGCACCTCTCCAGGGCCGGCAAGGCCATCGGCGTGTTGACCGGCGGCGGGGATGCTCAAGGTGCGCGCCCCCCTCCAGGTGGCGAGGTCGGGACGGACGGAGAGAGGGAGAACAGGGCGAAGGGGATGGGGGGACAGGGCAGAAGAGGGGGGGAGCGATGGGAGGACCCGGGGAAAGATGGGGGAAGCGATGAGAAGAACCGGGGAGAAGAGCGGGGAAGCGATCGGGAGAACTGGGTCGAAGCCGGTGCCCGGGAGCGGCAGGGCAGGGGTACCTGCGGGGCAGCGTGAGCCGTCAAGGCAGCCCCGGGGTCCTTGCCGGGTGGGGCGGAGGAGGGGAAGGGACATGGCGGTAGGAACCTCCATCCGAAAGATAGTGAGCTTTCCATCCCCTCCGGTTTATGTTTTAAATTGAGCCTGGCAGAGGGAGTCGCCTGGAGCGCCCTCGGGGGTCGTTCTGCCTCTGAGCTGTAGGACGGGGCCGGGCTTCCCCTCCGAAGCGAGGGTACAGAGCGATCACTTCCTAAGTGGCCCCCCGCCCCCCAACTCCGCTCCACACCACCACCCAGCATGTCGAGAAAGAAACGGCCGTGTCCCCGCACGCCTCCTGTCGCCTCTTGCCCGGCGCGGTGTGGGCGGGGTCCCGGCTGCTGCAATGCAGGACGCGGCGGGGGTGCTCTGGGTTCCCGCCTGGCGTCTCCGAGGCGGTCCGGCAGCCCCTCGCGTTTCCGCTGGAAGATTTACAAAAAGGGTTTCTTGTGCTCGGATGTGCTGTCGCCTTCTGGCTCGTGACAAAACTGAAAAGTAAAATGGGTCCCAGGACCTCCCCGCCAGCCTCCGCGGACCGGAAGGACCAGAAAGCTGGGACTCCGGGACGTCATCGGCGCCGCGGCGCGGGCTCTGGGCTTCCCCTGCCCTGCAATGTGGAAGCGGCTCTCCAGGAAGGGCCCGAGCCTGGGCCCACGACGCGGGCGTCCCGGGAGGACATTTAACATTGAAGAGCGGGAGGTGATGGAGAGTGCGCTCCAGAGGCCCCGGGTGCACGTAGGGGCGCCTGTGCCCGGGATCAGGAGGGTGAGACCTTCTCCGTCAGGTAGCCTTGTTAAATCTATCTGAAAGTCACAGGTAACTAAGTGTCAAGTCGTCACAGATATTTAAGTATCCTGAATGGATGGCTACGGAAAACATGAAAACATCGTTACTGGTTACGTGCATGATGCATCAAAAACATTGTTGCCTGCACAGTGGCAGCACTGATATTTGTGGGCTTTTGAACGTGTGGACTGGAGTGTTAAGAGTCCTTCAGAGTTATGACAGTAGTTTGCTTTGAATGTTCTTTTCTTGGCGAATAAATGTTGTACATTGAATTTACCCAGGAAACTAGGAAGGTGAACCCACACGAAGGACACAGACCTGTGGGCTGCTCCAGGCACCATTAGGGCGTTTCGGGGCCTGAGCCATGGGCTTCCCGCTCAGCCTCCTGAGAGCGGTGACAGCGTCTCTGTTCTGCCTCACACTGGACCGGTTAGTTTCATATTCTTGTTATGGTTCCGAAGCTACAAGCGGTTGGATTCTGCGAGTCACTCTCTGTCTTCCTCCTCCAGCTGCTTTCAAATGGGCCATGTCTTTTTTTAGAACTGCTTTTTAAAGCAGTGATTGGGGTGAGTTGTAGTGCTGGCCTGAACTGCAGAGGGAGCGCATTGAGGGACCTGGGTTTTGATGCTGTGCACATCAGCTGAGTCACCAGCCCAGGGCCCTGTTAGTCCCATTATTAAGCTCATTTCTTGCCCTTCTCATTGTTACTCGACGCCTTAAAAAAAAAAAAAAGCAAACTCCTGCTTGCGGTCACTGGCTGTTTGGCAAATGGGTGTTTACCCTGGAAAGAGGGGCATTTTGTCCTCTGGACCATCTAAGGCGCCCTTTAGTGACGTGGTCGGTTTCTGACCACTCTATTATGTGGGCGTCCTTCCTGCTTCCACCTTCCCTTTCCAAACGCCTCCGCCTCCAGGGCTTTAATTTTCCTTCTGTGTGTGTGTCACGCAGAGGTTATGACTATTGTGCCAGTGGCCTTTTTTTTTTTTTTTTTTTTTTTTTTTTTTTTTTTTTTCTGCTGAGGGCCCAGAACTTGCTACATCTCAAAAGAAGCAATTGCACCCATTTGTTCGCAATGATCATAAACAGCGCCCTCTAAGGGAGACTAATTGGTCAACCCGTCTGCTGTGGGTAGAAAGACAGCGGTGGCCGCGGAAAGAGGGCTCTGCCTCTTCAGAGCCTGCACAACCATCCTGCTTTCTTTCTTCAATATCCAGTAGGGGGGTTAATTTTAATGAGCCCTTGAAACCAACAAAGCAGGAAAGTGCAAAGACATTGAGTTGCGAGATTTAAAATGACAACCAGCAGCCTCTCATTCTTCCTTCACTGGGGGTTGCCGCTTCGTTTTGGGGCTGCAGGGTATGTTTGGCAGCGACATCGGACCTTTGTGCTGTGCGACTCATGAATTGAGATAGTTCTTTACTAAGTGTTTTGTGCAGTAGGTATGAAAATGGGGAAAGAAGGAGCACTGTCTGGGGTGGAGAGGCGTGGAGAGACGCTGTGATACATAGCGGGTCCTTTTCTTCTGGGCTCCTGGTTAGAAATCTTTTTTTTTTTTTTCCTAATAGCTTGACAGATGGTTTTTGTGTCTTAATTAAAAGATTGAAGACTGTAGGCCGGACCCAAACTAATTCCATTGGCATCAGAGAGAAGGATTCTTTACATATTTATCTATAGGCATAATTGATTTTTTTTTTTTTTTGCTGAATTATCTGGTTAGTCAAATCATATGTTAGAGAAGTAATATTTAAAATTTTAAAAAATGTATCTGTAAACCTATCCCCCTTCCATTCTAGTCTTTCTCTCTGTGTAATTTTAGCAACTTGAACCACGATGTACATAGAGTTTATATTCTTTTAATATCTTGCTACTTCATTGTTTTAATGTTTAATCTTTGGGTTGATGTATCACAGGTTACTTGACCATTTCTTACAGGTGTTTGGTTTAGTTTTTTTTTTTTTCCTTTAACTCTAATGTAAATTTGAATGTTTGGCTGGTAGTTTTAGCAGGATTTAAGGCAGAGCCTCAGTTAGGGCCGTGGATCGATTTATGGTCCCTAGCTTGAAGAGGGAGGCAGCAATCTGCCCTTTCTTCTAAAATTGATATGTTAAATCACAATGGACATTTACTTGATTTTGAGCACTTGGGACTCCCGTGGGGTTCACTGGTATTGCAAGGTCAGGACTGGGGATCTACTGCTGGAGAGGCTCCCAGCGTGCCCAGCGCAGGGTCCTGAGCACGTTGCTGCAGGACAGAAGTCCTGGGCTTTGTCCTCCAGCAGCCATCGCTCTGGGAAGAACTGGCTGCTCCAGGAATGAGGTCAATGCTCTGAAGCCCACAGTCAGCAGACCAGCAAAGGTCAGCACAGACGACCTTATATGAATCATTCATTTAACAAGCATTCATGGAATACACACTCCGTGCAGTTGGAACTTAGAGTGGAGGGCCATCAGCTCACTGTTGTCTGAGCAGAGCTTGGTCTCTGGCTCCCTGTCGTAGCCTCCGCTCCTAGGAGGTGCATGGTGAGTGTTGGGGAACCCTCCACAGGCACAGTTGCCGAACAAGGACCCCTCCCAAGGGCGTCAGCCCTGGGCCCTGAGCTCTGAAGAGGAGGAAGGCATTCCTAGGGCCGACTTCCCTTCTGGATACTGAGCTCTGCACCTGGAGAAACTCTTCCACATTCACTGCAGTGAAGGTCATAAAACAAATAACACTTTAGAGACTGGGACCTGCATTCCCCAGAATTTCCATGGCCACAGGTGGTGGCTGCACCATGCAACTGGTGTCTATGTTCCCTGGAATTTCCGTGGCCATAGGTGGTGGCTGTATCATGTGAATGAGGGTCTGTGTCCCCTGGAATTTTCATGGCCATAGGTGGTGGCTGTACCATGCGACTGGGGTCTGCGTTCCCCAGAATTTCTGTGACTGCAGGCTGTGGCTGCACCATGGGACTGGGGTCTGCATTCCTTGGAATTTCCATGGCCATATATGGTGGCTGTACCACATGATTGAGGGTCTGCGTTCCCTGGAATTTCCGTGGCCATAGATGGTGGCCGTACCATATGACTGAGGGTCTGCGTTCCCTGGAATTTCCATGGCCATAGATGGTGGCTGTACCATGTGACTGAGGGTCTGAATTCCCTAGAATTGGCCATAGATGGTGGCCGTACCATGTGTCTGAGGGTCTGCGTTCCCTGGAATTTCCGTGGCCGCAGATGGTGTACCATGTGACTGAGGGTCTGCGTTCCCTGGAATTTCTGTGGTCACAGATAGCGGCTGTATCATGCAACTGGGGCCTGCATTCCCTGGAATTTCCATGGCCACAGGCAGTGGCTGCATCATGCATCAGGTCCTGTCTCAGGAGTTGGTGCCATTCTCTCTGTTACTCCCTCACCTGACACAGAGCGGCAGTCCCTGACCTTATCACTCCCAGGAAACACACAGGCATCTGTTTTGGATCCTTGTTTTATTTCTTCATCACCTTTGTCATCAAAGGGAAATTCACATCCCTATAAAGCTGAAAATGGTGTGGGGCCCCCTGGTGGTCTTTCCAAGACATTATCAGCAGGTAAACTAGACCTAATGGACCAGTGTACCTGAAATGAAAACAGAAAGGTAAGTCGTATCACTAAGCTTTGCTGGGAGATTCGGGGTCTTTGTCAGTGACAGAATCATCCAAAGTAAGTTGTTTGTTCACTGCAGATCGACACGGTTAGCTGTGTCGGGATTAAACTTACCCAGTGTCGACAGAGTGAAGCTTAATCCTCGTGGAAGGGTGTCAAGTTCATTGAAGAATAGCTGCCGAGCCTGCTATTGTCGGGAGAGGGGCAGGTGCGGCTCTCCCTTAGCCCAGTGCTGAAGCAGGCCGGGCTCACTTCAGGCTGTGCGTGTGAGCGAGCTGGATTTTTAGCACGCTGGGACGAGAAAGCACAAACATCTATTTTTAACTTGTGGGTGACCTTCTTCTGTGCTGCTTGAGTCTCTGTGGACCTTTCTCTGTTTCCTTCCTGAGGAGTCTGTGCCAGGGTCCCAGGCGTTCTCTGGGCTGCACCTCCGCGCATGCCCACTCAGGAGCTCCTCCTGGTGGCTGTGGGACCGGGCTGGGCCCACACTGTCAGCATCGTCCGGGGTAAGCAAGCCCGTCCCTCCACACCTCAGTGTCCCCAGCTGTTGAACAGGGCCAATCAACTGACCGTCAGGATTAATGGGGATCAGATGCGCTCATCTCATAGCCCTGCTTGGTAAACAGCCACTTCCACTCTGTCCTCCAATGTGCTGCTCTAGACTTTTTCTTTACCTGCATTTACCAGGTGATTCGAGGTGATAGTGACTCTCAAGAGGGACGTACAGAGGAAATCAGTGGAAGAGATCTCGAGGAGCAGACATGGGTGCAGGGAACACTGTGCGGGGAGCACGGGTGCAGGGAACATAGGCATGGGGAGCACAGATAGGTGTGGGGAGCATGGGCGTGGGGAGGAGGGGTGCAGGGAGCACGGGTGCCCGGAGCACAGGTGTGGGGAGCACGGGTGCAGGGGACATGGGTGCGGGGAGCACGGGGACCGGTAGCACAGGGTATGGAGAGCATGTGTGTACTTGCTCTGCTCTGACAGATGCTGCCGAGCACGTACTCTGTGATCAGATGGGTCAGAGCCTCAATGCCTCTTTTTTTAAAAAAATCTTTTTTTTTAAAGATAGGACTTCCCTCTTCCTGGTGGCCCCTTTTAGTTCATACTCTTTTAAGCCTGGTTTTCCAGAGGAAAGCTAGGAAGGATGGCCTATATAGGTTCCAGTCTGGGCATATCTGGAAGAATGGCCTGTTTTAGGTTTGAGTCTGGTGTATCTGGGGACATCTTTGAGCCTCCACTCAGAGTCCCAGAGCCACCTGTAGAGGCTCCCCAAATGTCTGCTGGGACTTTCCCCTCTGCTCGGGGATGATGAAGAGCAGAACCTCACCCTGCCACGACCTCTGGGGTCCTCCTTCCTGGAGGGCAGTGCCTTGGTGGCCAGTGTGTGTAGAAGGCTGGGCTGGCACCTTCGGGCTATGCTGTGCAGCGGGGGCTCATGCCATGGGGCATTCTTGTGCTCTGCACCGGGACAGCTGACGTTGGGCATCCTCGTGCACTGTGGACCACATGGGGTGCACATGAGCCAGACAGCTCCTGGAATTCGGAGCCTAGTTCTGCCTCAGGCCACCCACCTGTCTGTGGCACTTCTGGGGGATTGTGGGAACCATATGAGTCTGTGTCCCCACCCTCACTGGCTGGACACCTGTGCCAGGCTGGAGCTTTATGTGTCACCATCACCTGTTCCGAGTTGCGTGAATATTTATTTTCGTTACCTACTCTCATAAGCTTTCCTTTTTATAAAAAAAAATTCAGAGACAGACTTTGAAGTCTCCTGGCCCCACCCTTTGTGGACCTAATGGTATTGCAGAAATTATGGCTTCAATTATGTGTAATAACTGGGGCTACTTTAAAAGTCATGTAAAGGAACAAGGTGGAGTGGCCATTTCAAGCGGTACATCATGATGGATTCTTCAGTGAATATTATCATGCTTTCAACACATTTTCTCTTTTTATTTACTTTGGAGAATATAATGGGTGCTCAGAAGCTGTTGGAATTTAGTAACAGGAAGTCATCCTTAGGAGCTATTTAAGCAAGGGGACAGTTGGAGTAAATGTAAGTTATGAACACACACTTATTCCAAACCAGAGAAATAAAAGCATCAACTGTGCTGGGGTTGAAACTTGGTTGCTAGTGTGTCTTTCCTGCCCACAGTGACTGTGGCAGTGCTGTGGCCAGGAAATTCTGGAAAGAAGACTTGGTGCCAGTGGTAGTTTTTGTGACGATTCATTTGCTTTCAGCTCAAGTGACTATAGTCTTACTTGCAAATGGCTAGGTCTCCACCAGTGGACCACAACATTGACATAGGACAAATGAGAAATGGCCCTTGGGTTTTTAACAATTATTATTTTTAATGGACACATTATGGTACATATCCATGGGATACAGTGTGATATTTCAATACACGTTTATCATGTGTAATTAGCAAATCAGGCTAATTAGCATGTCCGCCTTCTCAAACATTTATCATTTCTTAATACTGGGAATATTTAAAATCCTCTCTTCTAGCTGCTTGAAAATATACAATAAATTATAAACTACAGTCACCCTACAAGGCTATAGCATAGTAAACCTCATTTTTACTATCTAGATGTAATTTTGTATCCATTAACCAACCTCTCCCTTTCTGCCTTCCCGCCGCCCTTTCCTGTCTCTAGATTCCACTGTTCTCCCTTCAGAAGGTAGAATATCATTTTCCTCATAGAGACCTTTAACCCTCTTGGTTAGACTTCTTCCGAGGTATTTTTATTTTTATTTTATATTTTTGTAGCTAAATGGGATTGCTTTCTTGATTTCTTTTTCCACTGGCTCATTGTTAGTCTACAGAAATGCTACTGATTTTTATATGTTTATTTTGTATTCTGTAACTTTACTGAATTTGTTTATCGGTTCAAAGAGATTTTTGCTGGAGTCTTTTTTTTTTTTTTAATATATAAGAGCATATTGTCTGAAAACAGACAATTAGAGTTCCTCCTTTCCACTCTGGGTGCTCTTGATTTCTTTCTCTTGCCTAACTGCTCTTGACTAGGACGTTCAGTGCTGTGTTGGATAGGAGTGGCACAAGTGGGCGTCCTTGTCTTGTTACAGGTGTCAGAGAAAAACTCTTAGTATTTCCCCATTCACCATTATGTTAGCCGTGGGTTTGTCACATATGGCCTTTATTGTGTTGAGGTGTGTTTCCTTCAGTGCCTAGTTTGTTGAGACTTTTTATCATGAAGCAGCGTTCAATTTTATCAAATGCTTTTTCTGTATCTGTCGAAATGATATGGTTTTTGTCCTTAATTCTCTTGATGTGATCTAGCGTGTTTATTGATTTGTGTTTGTTGAGCAATCCTTGCATCCTGGGATAAATCCCACTTGATCATGGTGTATAATCTTTTCGATTTACTGTTGGATTCAGTTTGTTAGTATTTTGTTGAGGATTTTTGCATCTGTGTTCATCAGGGGTATTGACCTATGGTTTTCTCTTTTTATTGTGTCCTTGTCTTATTTTGGTATCAGGGTAATGCTAGCCATGAAGAATGAACTTGGCAGAATTTCCTCCTCTTCAATATTTTTGGAATAGCATGAGAAGAATTGAAATAAAAATTTGTAGAATTCAGCTGTGAAGCCACCTAGTTCTGGGGTTTTCTTTGTTGGGAGACATTTTATTATTACATAGTCATACATGTTACTCATTATTGGTCTGTTTAGATTTCCGTTTCTTCTTGGTTCCATCTTGGTAGGTTGTACATGTCCAGGAATTTATCCGTTTTCTCTAGGTTTTCCAATCCGTTGACATACAGTTGTTAAAAACAGTCTCTAATGATCCCTTGTATTTCTGTGGTATCAAATGTAATTCTCCTTTTCTGTTTCTAATTTTATTTATTTGAGATTTCTTTTTTTTTCCTTAGTGTAGCTAATGGTTTGTCTATTGTATTTATCTTTTCAAAAAACCAACACTTTTTTCTTCATCTTTTATATTTGTTAGTTTCCATATTATTTACTTCCTCTTCGATCTTTGTTATTTCTTTTCTTCTACCACTACTGGATTTGATTTGTTGTTGCTTTTCTAGCTCATTGCAGTTCATTGTTAGGTTGTTTATTTTAAATCTGTTTTTTAAATGTAGGAGTTTATTGTTATAACCTTTCCTCTTAATACTGCTTTTGCTGTATACCATAGGCTTCGATATGTTGTGTTTCTGTTTTCTTTTTTTTTTTTTTTTTTTGAGACGGAGTCTCGCTCTCTCTCCCGAGCTGGAGTGCAGTGGCCAGATCTCAGCTCACTGCAAGCTCTGCCTCCCGGGTTCATGCCATTCTCCTGCCTCACCCTCCTGAGTAGCTGGGACTACAGGCACCCGCCACCTCGCCCAGCTAGTTTTTTGTATTTTTTTTTTTTTTTAGTAGAGACGGGGTTTCACCATATTCTCCAGGATGGTCTCGATCTCCTGACCTCGTGATCCGCCCGTCTCGGCCTCCCAAAGTGCTGGGATTACAGGCTTGAGCCACCGCGCCCGGCCGTGTTTCTGTTTTCAATTATTTCAAGAAATTTTTAAATTTCCTTCTTAATTTCTTCATTGACCCATTGGCTAGTCAAGGGCATATTGTTTAATTTCTATGTATTTATACAGTTTTGAAAGTTCTGCTTGTTGTTGATTTGTTTTTTGTTTGTTTGTTTATTAAACTTTATGTTCTAGGGTACATGTCCACAATGTGCAGGTTTGTTACATATGTATGCATGTGCCAAGTTGGTGTGCTGCACCCATTAACTTGTCGTTTACATTAGGTGTATCTCATAGTGCTATCCTTCCCCCCTCCCCTCACCCCACAACAGGCCCCGGTGTGTGATGTTCCCCTTCCTGTGTCCAAGTGATCTCACTGTTCATTTCCCACCTATGAGTGAGAACATGTGGTGTTTGGTTTTCTGTCCTTGCGATAGTTTGCTAAGAATGATGGTTTCCAGCTGCATCCATGTCCCTACAAAGGACATGAACTCATCCTTTTTTATGTCTGCATAGTATGCCATGGTGTATATGTGCCACATTTTCTTAATCCAGTCTGTCATTGATGGACATTTGGGTTGGTTCCAAGTCTTTGCTATTGTGAATAGTGCCGCAATAAACATACGTGTGCATGTGTCTTTATAGCAGCATGATTTATAATCCTTTGGGTATATACCCAGTAATGGGATTGCTGGGTCAAATGGTATTTCTAGTTCTAGATCCTTGAGGAATGGCCACACTCTTTTCCACAATGGTTGAACTAGTTTACAGTCCCACCAACAGTGTAAAAGTGTTCCTATTTCTCCACATCCTCTCCAGCACCTGTTGTTTCCTGACTTTTTAATGATCGCCATTCTAATTGGTTTGAGGTGGTATCTCATTGTGGTTTTGATTTGCATTTCTCTGATGGCGAGTGATTATGAGCATTTTTTCATGTGTCTATTGGCTGCATAAATGTCTTCTTTGGAGAAGTATCTGTTCCTTGTTGTTGATTTATAGCTTTATTCTGTTACAGTCTGAGAATATCCTAGACGTTATTTCAATTTTTAAAAAATGTATTGAGACTTCTTTTGTAGCCTAGCGTGTGGTTGATTCTAGAAAATGTTCCATGTGCCGATGAGAAGAATGTGCATTCTGTATCTGTTGGATGAAATGTTCTGTAAATGTCTGTTAGGTCCATTTGGTCTACACTGTACTTTCAACTTGATAATTTGTTGTTATTTTTGGTCTAGATGATCTCCAGTGCTGACAGTGGGGTTCTGAAGCCCCTACTATTGTTGTGTTGGTCTCTCTCTCTCTCTCTCTCTCTCTCTCTCTCTATATATATATATATATATATATATATATATGTGTGTGTATATATATATGTATGTGTGTGTGTATATATATATATGTACGTGTATATATATATATTTGAGACGGAGTTTTGCTCTTGTTGCCTAGGCTGGAATGCAGAGGTGAAATCTCAACTCATTGCAACCTCCACCTCCTGAGTTCAAGTGATTCTCCTGCCTCAGCCTCCCGAGTAGCTGGGATTACAGGCATGTGCCACCATGCTGGGCTAATTTTTTGTATTAGTAGAGACAGGGTTTCACCATGTTGGCCAGGCTGGTCTTGAACTCCTGACCTCAGGTGATCCACCTGCCTCCACCCCGCAAAGTGCTGGAATTACAGGTTTGAGGCACCTTGCCCGACCTCTCTCTCTATTTAGATCTACTAATATTTGCTTTATATATCTGGATGCTTTGTTGTTGGGTGCACATATACTCGTAATTTTTATATCCTCTTGCTATATTGATCTCTTTATTACATAATTACCTTTTTGTCTCCTTTTTACAGTTTTTGACTTAAATTGTGATTGGTCTGAAATAAATATAGCTACTCTTGTTCACTTTTGAGTTCCATTAATGTGGAACATGTTTTTCCATCCCTTCACATTTAGTCTATGTGTGTCTTTACGGCTGAAGTGAGTTTTTTGTAGGCAGCATGTAGTTGGTTTTTCTTCTTTTAAATCCACTCAGCCCATCTATATCTTTTCATTGGGAAGCTTGGGGTTATTTTGCTATTGATATCACAGTCCAGACATTAAGATTTTCTCACTTAAGTTATTTGTACACAAATTAATATGAAGAGGAAATAGAGTTTTTCTTTTGTCTTTTAAAGATGGCGACGGATTATTATTTTGATTTCATGCAAGTAAGGGACTCACCATGCCTGTTGGAATTTTAGAATTTCTTTCCTGTTTTTAGGAACAGCAATGATCTGTAATGGATTCCTGGAATCACCCAGTGATGTTCTGAATATCTTAAAAGTTTCCTTTCATGTCTCACTTTCTATTTCTCCCCTAGTAGTCATGCACCCAGGGCAGGATATGGCCTTCCATTTCCTTGGTTTCTTGATGATTTCTTAGGTTTAGTGTTTGACACAGTTCGGATTCTGGATAAAATCAGCCCTTCTGGAAAGTGTGTAAATCAAACAAGGACTTTCTGGTGGCGTTATACAGGTTTCCCATGCCCCATGAGTACAGGAATAGCTCCCTGGGGAAGGAGTATGGGCACATGATGGCAGGGAGCCATTCTTGGATGGTCCCATCGTTCTGCAATGCAAGAATTCTCATGCAGGGAGAAGAAGCACGCGGCGACTGAGCTGGTAGGGATTCTGCTGATGGTTTTAATCGTTATGATTTGCTCCTGAAAGGTGATGTGGGATGAAGTGAAATATTTAGAATGCTGACATTCCTTGAAACAAAAATATAGAAAAAATCTTATAATTGCAGGGTGCCTTGTAGTTTTCACCTGCTCTCATGTGGATCCTTTTTCGTCCTTCTGAAATGCTTTCCCAGGAGAGAGCATTGTTCTCTTTATATAGACGAGGAGCCTGGGTTTCAAATGATTAGGAATTCATCGCAGGCATTGGAATCTTTGGTTTCCTGGAACATTTTCTATTCAAGTACAGACCACATGACCTCTAAAGGCTGGCTCACTCTTTTTTTTTTTTTTTTTAGTTTGTTTGTTTTTTGAGACGGAGTCTCGCTGTGTCACCCAGGCTGGAGTGCGGTGGACAGATCTCAGCTCACTGCAAGCTCTGCCTCCTGGGTTTACGACATTCTCCTGCCTCAGTCTCCTGAGTAGCTGGGACTACAGGCACCTGCCACCTCACCTGGCTAGTTTTTTGTATTTTTTTTTTAGTAGAGACGGAGTTTCACCGTGTTAGCCAGGATGATCTCGATCTCTTGACCTCGTGATCCGCCTGTCTCGGCCTCCCAAAGTGCTGGAATTATAGGCTTGAGCCACCGCACCTGGCTGGCTCACTCTTAACACCACGATTGGGGATCCAGCCTCACCTCTGGGGTGGGTGGCAGGAACTCCACAGCCATCCTGGGTGCTCTGGGGTGGGGTGGCTGAACTGTGGCAGCCCCTCCCAGCTGAGCAGCAAGGCCAGGGAAAGCTCATTCCATTCCCCTTGGTTCTAACCAGGTAGAGGCTTACACTGCACATTTCCTTAGCTGGGAACATTTAGAACTTTACATTTAAAATCTAATCGGTGATCCAGGGGGTAGATACATGGGTACTCACTGTACAATTCCTACCTTTTTTGTATATTTAAAATTTTTTTTATGTGTGTCATGGACGACAAAAGAAATGCAACCCCTTTGAGTTAGCTTTTCTGTATAGCATCTTCTAGAATCAGGAGGCTGGCCAGAGTTTTGTTTCATCAGAAATCTTAATCTTTCTGGTCAAGAGACGGCATTATTAAATTCTTAGTTGTGTGGTTTCTGGGAAACAAATATTCTAAATGAGTTCCAGGAATCACCTCTGTGACGTTTCTACAGGAAAAGTGACCACTCTTAAAGCTTCGCTGTCACTAGCAAGAATGATTGTGATGGTTTCTAAGCCGTCTCCAGACAATCTTTAGTTCTTTTATGCAGAGTGCTTTTATTCCAAGTGAAGTGCGGTTCTGTTTAATGATGACCTCCAGTTACTACAGGGATTGCAGCCGCATTTGATGGACGTGAACCTACTCATCTCTGGCTCCCCAGCTTCACCTCTGGGGTGGGTGGCAGGAGCTCCGCAGCCATCCTGAGCACTCTGGGGTGGGAAGTCCCTAGTGGGAGTGGACGGTGCATGGCCGGGACATTCCTGTCCCATGTTCCACACTGGTGTGTGCTCTCTCTCTGCCTTGTTTCCTCCCTTCATGCGTCTGTGGCGTTTCCTCCCTTCGTGCGTCTGTGTCCTGTTTTCTCCGTGCGTGCTGCAGTGGCACATTTCCTCCATTCGTGTGTCTGCGGCCTGTTTTCTCCATGCGTGCTTCAGTGGCGCGTTTTCTCCCTTCGTGCGTCTGTGGTGTTTCCTCCCTTCGTGCGTCTCTGGCCTGTTTTCTCCATGCATGCATCTGTGGCGCGTTTCTTCCGTCCGTGCGTCAGTGACGTTTCCTCCGTCCATGCGTCTGTGACATTTCTTCCGTCCGTGCGTCAGTGGCGTTTCTTTCGTCCGTGCGTCTGTGGCGTTTTCTCCATGTGTGCGTCTGTGGCGCTTTTCCCCCCTCCGTGCGTCTGTGGCGCTTTTCTTCCCTCTGTGGGTCTGTGGTCTGTTTCCTCCGTCCATGAGTCTGTGGTGTTTTCTCCGTCTGTGGATCTGCGGCGTTTCCTCTGTGAGTCTGTGACCTATTTTCTCCGTCCACGCTGAAGGCCGTCGCTTCTCTCTAGTCACCACTTACTGATCGCTCCCTGTGTGCTGAGCCTATGTCAGGTGTGTGGCGTGTGTCACCTGTGTGGCAGAGGTTTGCGTGACACATAAGGACACACGCTTGGGGAGCCACAGTGATGGGGTCATAGCCACGCAGCTCGGCCCTCGGTCTGAGGGTCTTGGTGCCCACCCAGCTCTTCCCGAAGCAGCCTCGGGGCGGATCCCAGCTCTGCTTTCTCTCCTCAAGGCACCTCATGAGGTAAATTAAGCAAATCTAAAGTAGGAAACAGTTGTGAAATGAGACCTGGTTTCAGGTGTGTATGGTCATTTCTCTTTACATGGTTACTTCGTATACCCCAAATGATATACTTTTCCACCTGGTATAACAATTAATTACCAGCCATTACTGGTACAAAATTCCATGAAGGGTATTTGAGGAGGGCATAGTCTCAAAACCATGCTTTATTTTCACAGCTGTGATTTGCATGATAAAACTGTCAGGACTGTGACTTTGTTATCTTATTTTTATTTTTAGACCCTTGAAAGGAAGTTATTTAGTGATTACTTATAATTATGAAAATAATCTAATGATTATAGAACCTCATTAGAACAAGTATTATATTTTCTGTTCCTTATGTAAATGAAATCATCTTAATCCAGGCTGATGTTGGCAGGAATGGTCACGTTTAAAATGGGTAAGATGTTCATGTGATGTGCAGACCTCCCTCATATCCTCTCTGGAACATTCCAGGACATCCATCTCAATTCTCACTTGTTGACACCCTACCTTGTTTTGTGATTATTCTTGTTTGCATCAGAATTTTGAATCCACATACCTGAGATGATACTTACGTATGCATGTACACATGCATGTGTGTGCACGTGTGTATGCGTGTGTATGTGCGTGTATGCGTGTCCATGTGCACGTGTATATGCATCAATGTGTGTACATGTGTACACGTGTATATGTGTGTGCGTATATGCGTGTGTATGCATGCATGTGCGTATGTGCGCATGTATATGTATGTATGCACACACGTGTACATGTGCGTGCAGTGCATACACGTGTATGTGTGTGCGTGTACATGTGTAGGTATGTGTATGCATGTGTATGCATGTGTGTGCACACAGGTATAGCTTTCCCTTTCATACAGGCTGTGTTGAGTATTGCTGTTAGGCAGTGACAACTTTCCATTTCCTCAGTCAGAAAATGGGTAGCTCATCATTAATAAAGATGAGCATTCAATATCAGGAATCCCTAAAGACAATTGAAATTGTCATATTAAGTAAATAAATTCCAAAACAAAGATAGTGTTCTGTACTATGTGTTCACATTGAACTTTCTTATAAAAATTGGTGTGGATGTTTCCCACTTATTGGAAATTACATGACTAGTTTAAGCCAAAACGTGGAATATTAATTCTGTCTTCAGATCACCTTTGCACATTTATGATTGATCTGTTCTGCTGTTCTGGAAGCTCTGAAAGCCACTCTGTCTTACCCTAGCTGGTGCCACGGTTGTGAGAATTCAGGGAAACAAGGTGTCTGCCAGTTTCAGTATTTTAGATCTCAAGCTGCCTCTTTTCTGCATCATAAACCAGTCTTAAAGAAAGACACAGTGTGACTTGCAGTGGATTATATCAGTTTTATTTTCTGTGGCTGAATCGTCACCCTACCTTGTGAATTAATGTTATTTTTCAGATCGTCTTCATAACACAGGGAGGTTCTCCAGTGTTGAGTGCAGGTTCAGTGAAAGCACTAACACTGTTACTACGGACTTAAACAGACTTGTTTTCCGAGGTGATAACCCTGGAGTCAGGCATTCAGTGTCCGCCCATCACTTCACTTGGTTCCGAGTTCTCGGTCCCCTCCGGCTCTCCTTCCCCTGCACCCTTACTTCTGTCTTACCTTCTTTTTGACTCATAGGCCCTCGGCAGAGGGTGTGTTGGGGGCAGATGTCTGCTGTGAATCTTCGATAACCTTGGGAGAGAACTTTTTCTTTGGAGCAAGACCCCTCTCAATAAACTTTCAGTAGCCCGAGTATCATCTGTCGTGTGAACTATTTGTGGAAAATGTTCAGCATTTTTCCTTGGCTTTTGGCCGATCTTTCTCCACCTGCCAGTTTCTTCTCAGTTTGCCGTGTCTGTACCCTCAGCAACCCCGTTCCAGCCCTGGTTACGTGTGAAGTAATTGAAGCAGAGCTCTGCAGATGAGAGAGTGTGTGTCGCCCCCCGAGTTCCCTTTCTGGCCTCTGAGTGTGGGTTGTGTTTTGTTCTGAGGGACGACTCTGAGGCTCCTGGCCCCTGTTTTGGAGCACCCCACACCAAAGTGGGTGTAAAATGAAAAATGGGTTTATGCTATATTATTATAATTCATAGAGCAGATGATAAAAATGCTTGAATCTGAACAGCAGCTGAAAATGAGGACATGGCGCCAGTTTGGATGTTGGATGACCTTCTTGAGAAAACTTTCATCATACTTTAGAAACCATGCGTGTGCTGTTTTCTATTTCATACTTAGAATGTGTACAGTGTGTGTTGTATGAATGCGTTGTATGAGTGTGTTGTGTTGTGTGTGAGTTGCATGGGTTGTATGTGTGTTGTATGTGCATATTGTGTTGAGTTGCATTTATTGTATATTTGAGTGTTGTGTGTTGTATGAGTGTGTTGTACGTGTATTTGTGAGTTGTATTTTTTGTATGTTTTATGAGTGTTGTGTGTTGTATGAATGTTGTGTGTTGTGCATATGTGTATGTTGTATATGAGTTGCATGTATTGTGTGTATGTTGTGTGAGTGTTGTGTGTTGTATGAGTGTGTTGTATGTGTGTTTGTGAGTTGCATGTGTTGTGTGTTGTGTAAGTGTTGTGTGTTGTGAGTGCATTGTACATGTATTTGTGTTGAGTTATATGTATTGTGTATGTTGTATGTGTTATATGTTGTGTGAGTGTGTTGTACGTGCATGTTGTGTTGTGCGTGAGTTCCATTTCTTGTATGTGTTGTATGAGTGTATTGTATGTGTATGTTGTGTTGTGAGTACGTGAATGTTGCATTGAGTTGCGTGTGTTGTAGGTGCATGTTGTGTTGAACGTGAGTTGCATGTGTTGTACGTGAGCTGTATGAGTGTATTGTATGTGTATGTGGTGAGTTGCATGTATTGTGTCTATGTTGTGTGAGTGTTGTGTGTGCATGTTGTGTTGTGAGTTGTGTGTGTTGTGTTGTATGAGTGTTGTGTGTTGTATGAGTGTGTTGCATGTGCATATTGTTTGTGAGTTGTGTGTTGTGTGTCCTGTATGAGTGCATTGTACGTGCGTGTTGTGTTGTATGTGAGTTACGTGTGCTGTATGTATGTAAGAGTGTGTTGTACGTACATGTTGTGTTGTGAGTTGCATGTATTGGGTATGTGTTGTATAGGTTGTGTGTGTTTGTGTGCATTGTGTGTTGTCAGTGTTGTATACGCGCATTGTACATGCGTGTTGTGTTGTTTGTGAGTTGCATGTTGTCAGTGTGTACCGTGTGAGAGGCGGGGCATCCACATGACTGCTCCTCAGCGAGTCCTGCCTTGCAGCCCCTTCGGAGCTTGTAACTTCCCGAGTAGCCTAGAATCAGCAGCATGTTTGCCTCTGCCCCTCCCCAGGAGGCCTCAGCCAGGTCCTGTGCTCAGCCCGCCGCTGGGCGGTCTGCCTCTCTTGTCTCTCTTTTCTCTCTCGTTCTCCTGCGCCTCCTCCTTCTCAGAACCTGCATCCTTCCTCTGTGCTCCCTGGCAAGCCACACCTGGGACGTCGGAGTTCAGGCTCTCCCCGAAACCGTTTGCTCCTCTCTGAAGAGCGCCCCCCTTGACTGGCCGTGAGCAGCTGGAGTGGATTGCAGGGAAGGGAGGTGGGTGTCCCTGTAGAGATGCCGGGGTCTTACCTGGGGAGAACGGGCCTGCCCTCCTGCGGAAGGGGATGGGGCGGGAGGAGCCTCTCGTGGACAAGGGGCCCACCTCCTGCCCTCCTTCCCTCTATCCCAGTCTGTTGTGAGGGAGGGCGAGGCCCTAGGTGATTTCTATGCAGATCTTCAATTATCCAGGCTGTGAATCAAATACTTCTGTTTTTAAGATCAGAGGAAATCTCCTTTTCTTTGTCTGCCTTTTATTTTATTTTATTTTATTTTATTTTATTTTATTTTATTTTATTTTACTTTTTTTGAGAAGGAGTTGCTCAGGCTGGAGTGCGGTGGTGTGATCTCGGCTCACTGCAACCTCTACCTCCCGGGTTCAAGCGATTCTCCTGCCTCAGCCTCCTAAGTAGCTGGGATTACAGGTGCCCACCATCACATCCGGGTAATTTTTGCATTTTTAGTAGAGATGGGGTTTCACCATGTTGGCCAGGCTGGTCTCGAACTCCTGACCTCAAGTGATCCACTCACCTCGGCCTTCCAAGGGGTTGGGATTACAGGCGTAAGCCACCCCGCCCGGTCCGTCTGCCTCTTAGTTAGAACCTGGATATTTAATGTTTTAAATTTCACTTTTCCGGGTCAGAACAGTCGTGTTTCTTTTTCATAGTGTTGCTATGAATGTCCTTTACGATTAAGAGACTGGGCTGGCTGCCCACTGGAGAGTGGTATCACTGGGTCACGGTCACCATCTGCCCCAGCAGGGTCCAGAGTGTTTAGAGTCTTTCCTGGGTGTAGACACCCTTTTGTCTGACGTTCAGATAAAACCAATCACCATATTCAGTTAATCAAAGAGATCAGAGCTGGGAACGGTTAGTGCACATCCACCTCTCCCGAGAGTGTTCACGCCTCTGAGCGTGATTCTACTGGCTGTGGGTGTGGCCTCTTTCCTCAACCACAGCCATCGCAGGCCTGCCATAGTTTTGATTCTTCTAGAAGAGAATAGGCAACACAAGAGAAACAAGATGTTAGATTTGAAACCTTTAAAAATTATTTCCTCAAACATTGTGTATATTTTTTGCCAATACCTAATTTGATAGCAATTTAGAAAAGATTAAAGTGAAAAAAAAAATTCCCCTATATTAAGTCTTTGAAAGGCATCCAACTTAGTTTTCATACAATTATTGTCTCTTTGGAGTCGTACTTTATTGGTTTCAGTAATGTGTAACAAGTACACCGACATAAACAGATTTAGGAGCAAACAGCTGCTTCATGATTATAGTTCAGCTCGCGGGGCCCAGTTGTGGGAGTGCAGCCTGTGCCTGTCTGTGCTCCAATAGGGCTGGTCACCTTGAGCATCTGGGAGTGTCTGGGTAAGTGAGGTCTGGACAAGGCAGCATCCACACACCTGCGTAGTTCTCACTTTGTCCACGTCATCCGGCAATGCCACAAAATTATCAAGTAAGTGTTCTCCAAGCGCATATTCAGTTAGTGTTTGGAAAGTGCATAGGTAGCTCATACAGCACCTTCAGGAGAAGCTAGGAGCCCAGGAATGAGAGCAGGTGTGAGGCCTGTACTCTCTTTGCATAGATAAAATAAGCATGTGCATATCTGAGACCAGAAAGTTAGATGGAGGCCAGAATGTGGAAGTCCTTACCTGTCGGATACTAGGGAGCCACTGAGGGTTTCGGAGAGAATCGTGCCTCTGATGTGCGGCATGCCGTGGAGCCGGAGGGACAGAGCGGGCTCATGCAGGGCACTCGCCGTGGCGAGAGGAAGAGAGAAGGCAGCCAGTGAGCTGAGCGATTCGGTGCCTGGGTCAGGAGGGGAAGAGGGAGTGCAGGAGGGCGGATGAAGCTGCGAGTCTGCACCCGGAGGTCGGCGTTGCGCTTTGCTGGAAATCAGGAGGAGAAGCAAGTGTGGACCTGACTCGGAGATACTTAGAGACACCACTGCAGGCTGCGAGTTTGGAAATACAGGAGGAGGTTTGGGGAAAATCTGGAGCAGGGTGCATTTGGGAGCCTCTTACGTAGAAGTGCAGGTCAAGTAGCCAGAGTGTGAGGCGCGCATGTCTCGAGAGAGGAGACCAAAGGAAAGCCCACATTTGGAAATGGAGGAAGGGTTGGAAGACCCAGAAAAGGTCCTGCTTAGAGTCCAGAGAAGAGCTGGATGGCGCAGTTCACTAAAGCCCAGAGCCGAGAGTTTCCAGGAGAAAGTCCCAAGCGTTGCTGAAAACCAGGGTGCAGGACTCCAGTTGGAGCCTGGGAGGGGAGCTTGGCGGCCCTGATCCCTGAGAGCAGCCAGAGCCTGGGGGTCTCGCGGAAGTAGGTGGGAAGTGCAGGAAGCAGATGGATATGATCCTTCAAGCCCTGGTGCTTCACACGGGCAGCCAGCCGTGGACCAAGACACAGCTGGAGAGGAGCCTGAACCCACAGCGTCTCCAGGTGGAGGAGGGAGCCAGGAAGGGCAAAGGTACCTGGAAGAAAGGGGGCAGGCATGGAGCCACGTCCCCAGGGAGGCTGCAGTCTTCTTTCTCTGTTCATGGACTGATTGTTGGTTATTTTGAGTTCTCAAAGTCATCCACTCGATGTGGTCCAGAGAAAGTTCCCAGGGGTCTCAAGCCCGGAGCAGGCCTTGTGCTTTTCCGAACACTGTGCGTGTTGACTCAGGGTTACTGTCAATGGCTAATTCTAGCGTGTCTTTTGTTGAAGTCTGCAGAAGAGCCTCAACCAACACCAGCTTTTGAAGAACTTAGAAAACTTGTGTTCTTCTGATTCTGGGATTTTTGCCTGAAATGCCTCGTATATTTTTGGCTTAGGAGTTCTTAGCACTTGTGTTACGGCATTTGGATCTCTGTATTTTTGTGATGTGCTAGCTAGTGAGGATGTTTAAAATTGGATTCCTAGAAATCAGGTTATAGGAGCTCTCGGCCACGCTACAAGGTTTATGTTTTGACCCCTCATAGTGGATCGCGTTGCGGTGGCTATTCTTAGTATTTGTGGAACACCTGACTGGTGATGCTAGGAGAATGTGATTTGTTTTCTTTGTAAGTCTAAAGTCTAATGACCTTGTAGAGTCTTTATACCCGTCTCTTATAAATCAGCTTTAATGTACTTGAAAGTGTCCTCATTGTGCCCTTGAAAACCAGGCGCACATTTTAAGTCATCCTTTTAAAATCCTTTTCTCCAGCCTGTGCCCTTTGTCTGTTTTGTTTCCTTCACTGCAACATCATGAAACAGGGACAAGGGCTAGAATCTGTTTCATACACAGAGCTTGAAACAGGGACAAGGACTAGAATCTCCGTTTCATCCACAGAGCTGAACTGTGCTGAGCGACCTGCTTTGCCGACGTCTGTTTCTGTCGTGAGAGGGAGCCCAGGCCTCTTGACTTTTCCTTTTGTACATTTTCAAAAAGAATATTTTTTCCTCTCTCGGGTCCATTCCACTGTGAGATTCTCTCCTAAGGCTGTTTCTTTGCCTTCCATTTTGACAACTATGATTTAGTTTCCGAGATGATGAAAGGGCAGTGAAAAGGCCTGGGAAAGAGAAAGCAGGAAGGGAAGGAATTATCTCATGATTTTCATCAGAAGGAAATCACTCAGACAGAAATGCTATTACAAGTGGGTCAGATCCCACGAAGTGAGATTGAATAAGTGGCATCGTATCACACAACTCTGTTTTACATTCTTGCTGTTGCCAGGAGTAACGAAAAGAACGAGTATATTCATTCTGACGTCAAATATATATCTTTGCTGACTCTGACTATAATTAGCAGAATTCGTTCAGTTCAAGTTTGAGAAAACCTTTACAGAAGAGGGTCTTCGTGCACGTGTGCCTATTTCTATTTGTATGTTCACATGTATTTGAGTATAAATGTGTGTGTGCCGTGTGTGAGACCTCATTATTTGAAATCAAGAAATGTGCAGTAGAGCTTATTAATTACGAGAAGGTACATTTGGGGGATAAAAC
Organism: Macaca nemestrina; assembly: GCF_043159975.1. Lineage (NCBI taxonomy): Eukaryota > Metazoa > Chordata > Mammalia > Primates > Cercopithecidae > Macaca > Macaca nemestrina. The sequence continues at coordinate 48,893 of NW_027257556.1, forward strand.
ACTTTGTTTAGAATTGAATAATGGAGTCCTTGAGGGGTGTATATATGTATGTGTGTTTGCATTTATGTGTATGAAAATATGTATTGCATGTATATGTGTTGTGCATGTATGTGTGCCTTTGTGTGTAATGTACAGTGCATGCATGTGTATATGTGTGCATGTGTATCTGTTGCATGTATGTGCGTGCATGTGTTACATGTTTAGGCATGGCAGTGCACATATGTGGAAATATGCATACATGGATGCTCGTGTGTGTATAGTTATACATGTCTATTTGTGCATGTTATGTCCATGCATTTACATATGTATGTGTGTGTCAGAATGTATATGCATGAATGTGTATGTATATGCATGTGTGTTTGAATGTTGTGTGTATGTGCATGCATGTGTTATGTGTTGGTATTATGTGATTATGTGAATGTGTGTGCATGTGTGTATGTATGTATTGCATGTAGGTGTGTGTGTGCATGTGTGTGTGTGTGTGATATGTGTCTGTGCATGCATGCATGTGCACATTTGATTTGTGAGTCCTCTCTGGGAGGGCCATCTTCCTGGAGACAGTGCATGGGATCCTCTGCTGTCCTCTCAGGGAGAGAGACATTGTGAAGATTCGAGCCATTAGGTAAACATGCCTGATGTTGTATAAAATATATATTTACGTATACCACTGGGGTTAAATATATGTTAAATGGGTGCAAAGCTGTTATATTGCATTAAAAGTCATGTTAATACTTCCTTGTTAAAGGCTCTGTGAGTGACTTCCTGTACATGGGGCATAATACACCACACAGAATTACAGCGGGTCAATGGTATTTGCCAGGAGGTCTGGCTTATGATTGGTATTTCTAGTTGCAGACATGCAGGTTGAGCTTTTCTGGACTTGGAGGACGGTCATTGACTCTGCCCACTGAATGATACCAGCCTCTTTGCTGCTTCCTTGTTCTGCCGGCTTCATCCAGAGCTGGGACAGCTGCTCTCAGACGCATTGTACTTTTCTCTCCATAAAAATCTGCAGCATTTGTTAGCAGTCCAGTAGCAGACCGAGTGGCAGGTCCAGGGGCAGGTCCAGGGGCAGGTCCAGCGTCAGGTCTAGCATCAGGTCCAGGGGCAGGTCCAGCGTCAGGTCCAGGGGCAGGTCCAGTATCAGGTCCAGCGGCAGTTCCAGCCAACTTTCCACATGGCCCAGGTGAAAATGTACCCCCTCCCTTCCATTTTTCACAGCAGTAGTTATTAGTAGAGCCTACTGCCATTTCTTCTTGAGTTCCTCACAGTGGATGGTAAGCATTTGCTTTATTAAAGCAAAGCTCCATGCTCTTCGTGCTAAGTCTCCTCTGCCTTTCTGCGAGAGGCTAGAATTGGGATCGACCCTCAGCTGTGCCAGAGCCTTGATACTTGTCTCAGTTCTGGAATCTACTCTTTCCTTGTTGCCTTCCATCCACCGACAGCCATCTGTCTTCCTGTCACTCCTTCAACACGGAGTCCAGGAGTGTGCACACAGGTGAGCCTGTGTGGATGCTGGTTTCGTAGGATCTTATCTGGACCTTAGTCATCTTTTCACTAGGAAACCAGACACTGCAAAGGACTTACAGAAAAGCCCAAAGAAGCCATATCAATGGAATCATAGAGACAGAATTCTATAACCATAGGAAATGGCATTGATTATCATGAAATGTGCATTTATGTGAGGCATAGTAAAATATCACATTTCTTACGGGGTAAGAGCTTGGGAAAGAGATTATGAAAGTATAACTGGCTCTACTCTTGTATCGTGGAGGATGGTAAAGTGATGCAAGATTATTGTATAGAATGGAACCAACTGAATAGAATTATAGAGAGTAGCGCAGGATAGAACAAAGAGTATAATGTTATATAGGGTAGCATAGAACAGAAGAAACATTGTAACATTATGTAGTATAGTATACAATAGGACAAATAGTATTGCATGGTCTAGAATAGAACAAGTGGGATAGTATTGCAGAGTATACAGTTGAACTAATGGCGTAGTATTGCATAGCATAATATAGTCTAGATTAGAACACACAGCATAGTATTAATATTACATAGTATGGTGTGGAATAGTAGAGTCGCATGGCACAGAACGGAGAGGATAGTGTTCTGTAGCACTGATGCAGGAGTTTTGCTCTTTAGCTCGGCTGAGTCCAGGTTCTTGTCTCATGACCAGGAAGAAACAGGCACGTGGACATCGAAGAGTGCGTGCAGTGGAACTTATTAAGCTAAAAGGAAAGCTCTCGGCGAAAACAGGGGTGCTGAGAGCAGGTTGCTTGTTGCCGCCTTCCCAGTTGACTACAAGTGCTTTTATATAGAAGCTGATGGGGCTGGGCTCCCTGTCTGTGTAAGGAGCGATTTTCTGGTGGCTCCACCCCATTCCCCCTTGCGCATGGGGGCCCTTAGTCTGCTGTGAGCATGTTTAGGCAAGCTCCCTATCTGCACAAAACTGGAGGCTGCAGGCTGGAGGCTCTCTGAGACCCTTTCCTTACTGTCTGCCTAAGGCAAGCTGGCTAACCCCTTTCTGTATAGAAGAAAATAGTATAGAATAGAACAGATAGTACAGTATTATATAGTATAGAATGAAACTGTTGTATTCTATCGTAGAGAATGGAATAGTATAGAATAGAACAAACAGATCTTACTAGTGTAGTATAGAATAGTAGCCTCGCGCAGCACGGAGCAGTGTTGTGTTCCCTATGTACAGAGCGTAACCACCAGGAGAGCGTTCTTCAGTGGGGCATCACTGGCCCTTCATATTTCCTTGGTTTTCTGGAAATGAGGACAGGGAGATAAGGGAGAGGGAGGAGGTTGGCTTTCTTACTTTCAAGGTGCTCATTACTTCTTGGGGATCATTTGATGATGCCCTTTGGTAGTGTTCTGTGAAGCAGTCTATGGACTCTGTAGGGTGAAATGTGGAGCAGTCTGTGGACTCTGTGTAGGGTGAAATGTGAAACAGTCTGTGGACTCTGTGTAGGGTGAAATGTGAAACAGTCTGTGGACTCTGTGTAGGGTGAAATGTGGAGCAGTCTGTGGAGTCTGTGTAGGGTGAAATGTGGAGCAGTCTGTGGAATCTGTGTAGGGTGAAATGTGGAGCAGTCTGTGGAGTCTGTGTAGGGTGAAATGTGGAGCAGTCTATGGACTCTGTGTAGGGTGAAATGTGAAGCAGTCTGTGGACTCTCTGTAGCATGAAATGAGGTGTTTTATGTAAACAGTTGTCTCGTGCCTGGCACATGGCAGAGCCTCCGTGGATCTTGCTGTTGTGAACTTTCTGATAACTTCTCTACAGTGCCCTCCACACCATAAATACTATGCATTGTGGGAAGTCCGGGCCTTTTCAAAGGCTGGGTTTCATTTTAACAAAATTGGAAAGCCCTGCATATTTGGAGTGGCCAGATCATCCTGCACTTAAATGACTTCACCTGTCCAGCTGGGTACAGCTGGCTTTTCTGTCTTTTCTCCGTTTCTTTCATCTGGCAGTCTCTTCAGGGAAACCTTGACTTTGTTGTCAGGAAAACACTGATTAGCGAGAGATCAGATAGCAGCTGTGAAGAATGAAAGCCACACTAGTGCCTGATGAGGAGAGATGCGCCTCCCTGCGAGCTGCCAAGGTTTATGGAGTGGAATTCCCTGACGCCACTGCCCTCACTGCCTGCACCTGCGTCTGCTGTGGGTTCATTTCCTTATTGGACTTGGCTGGGGACCGCCTAAGGGGTGGATGGGTCAGGACTGGGTAATCTGGGGAAGGTGTGCGCAGCATTCCTGTTTGTAGTCTGTGTCCCTGTTGGAAGAGATGCTTTTAGTGCATCCGTTAATCCAGACGTGATTAGCAAGCGGTGTCTCTCCCAGGTGAGAGTTGGTACATCTCTGCTGAGCCACTTCTGACTTCATCCTTTTTCAAGTCTGTTACAAAGAGAACTTTGGTTTCTCAAGCCTTAAGGATTAATGTCAAAGAGCAATTTAGTGTTCTTTTTGAGTTTCCAGCCTGGCTGTGGATGATTCGTGAGTCCTTGGTGGTTAGGGCCACAGCACAATCGGTGGGCCCTCTGTTCCCCACCCTGGTGGATACTTTCTCACCCAAAGAAATGTATTCTGTTAACATGTCTCAATTAGAATATTTTAGTAGGAGACAGAGTTATGGTTCTTGTTTTAATTTGTAATAGATGATTACTGTAGCAGGATCAAGGTTGAAACTTGCAGTGTAGCTCATGGAAAACATTGATTAGAAACACCCAAAATATATCACGAGCTTTGTTGCTGCAGCTCCAAGGGACTAGGAATGCATATACATATTTTTCTTTTGTTATTATTTATTATTTTTATTTTTGAGACAGACTCTTGCTCTGTCACCCAGGCTGGATTGCAGTGGCATGATCTCAGCTCACTGCTACCTCTGCTTCCAGGGTTCAAGAGAATCTTGTGTCTCAGCCTCCTGAGTAGCTGGGATTACAGGTGCCTGTCACCATGCTCAGCTAATTTTTGTATTTTTAGTAGAGATGGGGGTCTCACCGTGTTGGCCAGGCTGGTCTTGAACTCCTGACCTCAAGTGATCTGCCCACCTTGGCCTCCCAAAGTGCTGGCATCACAGGCATGAGCCACTGTGCCTGGCCGCCATGACCATTTTAAATGTGGCACTGAATATCTGCCTTTTTTTTTTTTTTAAGAAGTGCAGATGTTACCCCTCACACCTCTATTCTGGGGCTGGCCTGGGCTGGCCAGCAGGGTTCCCAGGCTCGAGGCCATGTCTGAAGTGTTGTTGGACAATGTGGATCTGTGACCCTTGGTCTTTGGGGACTTGGGGCACCCCGAGACACCCAGAGTCTTGCGAGGGTTTACGGCTCTGTGTGTGGCTGCTGTGAGACAGCTTTGGGCGGGGAGGAAGGAGAGCAGAGCCCATCTGTCCTGGTGCGGAAAATGCCCAAGAAAGTAAAGAAATGGTACAAAAAAATCATCTTCTGCCCTGGTGCCATTTCTGTTAAAAAAAAAAAAAAAAAGAAAGAAAAATTCACTCTGAATGTGGTTCTGTGCTTGAGGAGGATAAAAATATCTGGAAAGACGCACAAAGTGTTCTTACGGGGTCAGCGCCGGGAAGTGGGATGGGAGGCTTGGGAGTGTGTGGAAAGGAGGACGTGGCATATTTTATTCTAGTCTATTTGGTAAAGCGAGTGACGAAAGTGAAGCTTGAGTGATCCGAGCAGCTCGGCCTGGCCATGGGTAGATCCCAGCGTGTCCCACCTCCCGCCTCCAGCTGCAGCTCTATTTCTCAGTCACAGATGAGACAGGTGGCCTGAGGCTGTTGGCGGAGGAGGGGCAGCTCGGTGTCCCCAGCACGTGACTGTCCAGGCTGCTCTTGGGCCAGCCTGAGGGAAGGGGCGGAGGAGAGCTGGGAGGGTGCACAGTGCGTCCCCCTCCCCCGCCCTGGTACTGAGGTGAGCCCAGGCTGCTGTCAGGATGGAGGAAGATGCCCTCAGGACGGAGGAAGAGGCCGGTGGAGTTTGGTCAGCAGCCAGTGTGGTCTTTCCCACAGGGGATATGCAGTGGGCCAACTCGCAGGAAAAAACTCTGCTTTAGTTTTTAAATTTTGCTCATTCTGTTTATCGTGCTGGTCATGGTAAGATCTGGATATTGTTGGTAGGAATCAGTGTCAATTGCATACAGTTGACTCTTGTCCAACACAAGCTTGAGCTTTGCGGGTCAACTTATAGGTGGATTTTTTCAACCAAACTCAGGGAGAAAATAGAGTGTTCTGCTACGTGAAACGCATGTCGGAGGGCTGATTCTTTGTACACGCAGAAAATATTGTTCCTGCCATGTGAAACGCGTGTCGGAGGGCCGACTCTTTGTATACGCAGATTCAGCAGGTCCACCTGTGCGGCTTGAATGTGCCTGGATTTGGTGTCCATGGGGTCCTGGAACCGACTTCCTGAGTCCAGCGAGGCTGGTCCCGGGATCGACTCCTTGAGGACGGCGAGGCTGTCCCCGGGACCGGCTCCCTGAGGACAGCGAGGCTGTTTCTAGTAGCAGGTGGTTTATTTTGTGTTTTCCCCCTGGCTCCACACCCCATTCTCAGAGACACGGCTGTCACAGGGGGACCAGCTGGGGCAGGGGAAGAGTGGAGAGCACCTGGTAGAAGTGGCCATGGGCTCTCTTAGGAACGATAACCGTGGCACCTACCGTAGATGAAGATGTTGTTGGACTGCACTCTTCTTGTGTTGGTCTGGGGCATGCAGTGGCCGTGGGCTGGTGTGGTCCACAGCCCCAGTCTGGGGCATGCAGTGGCTTTGCGCTGCTGTGGTCCACAGCCCCGGGCTCCGTGGTCCCTGACCCTGAAATCCCATCCGGTGCTGTGTCACCTTGGGCAAGCTGTCTCCTGAGGGGAAGGGAACAGGGAACAGCCCTCCCCGCATGGCCTCCCCAGCACCACCCACTCCCAGGACCTCCAGTGTTGACCCTGCTGGGGGTTCCTCTCTCCTGGGGGGACCTTGTCCCAACAAGAGGGCTCCATGGGCTGCAGGAGGTGTCGAGCTATTTTCTCTCCTGGAACTGGGTTGCTGGCAGCTCCCAGAGGCAGGAGGAAAGGCTCAGAAGTGCCTTCATAATAAGGAGTTGTTGACGTGAACTTTGGACAGCAAACATTGCTTACATTTCCTTTTCCGTTTTGATGCGTTAATGGTGTGCGGCAACACCGTGACACACGGGGATGCGGGTGACGGGTGATCCCCCCGCAAGGGGGCCATGCACCTGTTTGATAATAAGAAGGTATGCTTCTCTTACTGCAAATAAAACTTTTAATGGTTTTCTGCCAGAAAGACCCTGTCCTTTATGTAGGATACATAGAGGATCATTTGGCAAAGGATTGGGGATTTGGGGTTAAACTAAAAACAAATTAATTTCATTTTATAGCACTCTGAACCCATTTGAGTTAATTATTCATTGAGAATTTGAATAGCACACACTGTTCTGACTTCCAATTTCCCCCTAATGAACGGCATTTGCTGTAATATGACAAAACCCTGAGTCTTAGAATTACTGGGTAATGTGGAAAAAGTCAAAGTTGGTTCTCTGTTGTTTTGCTTTAAGGAAATTATATTATTTTACAGCCACTTAGTTTTCTCCTTTCCAATAAGAAAAAATGCTTTCTTACTACCTGAAAATTAGTGAAGGTCAAGAGGACACAGGCTGCAGTGCATTAAAAGCCACCATCAAATGTGGACGTGGACCGAGTTTTCCCCTGTTCTCTCCCACCATCAAATGTGGATGTGGACTCAGTTTCCCCCTGGTCTCGCCCATCATCAAATGTGGACGTTGACCCAGTTTCCCCGTGTTCTCGCCCATCATCAAATGTGGACGTGGACCCAGTTTCCCCCGTTCTCTCCCACCATCAAATGTGGACGTGGACCCAGCTTCCCCCTGTTCTGGCTAACCATCAAATGTGGACTTGGACACACTTTCCCTCTGTTCTTGCCCACCATCAAATGTGGACACGGATTCAGTTTCCCTCTGTTCTTGTCCACCATCAAATATAGATGCGGACCTAGTTACCTTCTGTTCTCACCCACCATCAAATGTCGATGTGGACTCAATTTTCTTCTGTTCTCGCCCACCATCAAATGTGGACATGGACTCAGTTTCCCTCTGTTCGTGCCTACCTTGCCACCATGGCTCATTTCACAGTCACTCAGGAAAGGAAGAAACATTATTTTTAATAGGCATGAAGGCAGTTGTTTTTAACGTAAGGAGCAAGACATAATTCCAGCAATGGAAATTGCCAGCTGAGTGGGTCTGTGTGAGGTTTGGAAGAAAAAAAGGATTTTACCTTCCCCTCTCTGTGTGTGCCCACCTCCCCCAGTTGAGAGTCACAGATTTAATTACTTTAATTTTGAGCTTAAAATAATTTGACAGCCTAACAAAAACTACTACAGTCCTATAAAATTCTGCTGTGTGTTTGGTTTTTCAGTTGCTTTTCTGAATATGGTAAATGAATGCATTATGAGTTGTTATTTTAGTAATTGCTGTAAAAATTAATGTATGTTATAACCAAGTGTTATAAAGTTAATTTAGCACCAAAGTAAAGCTAAAGCTGCATTGATTTCCCACTGTACTTGTGCATAACAACGGCTCCATGAGGCAGGCGCTGTGACCCTGCAGTCTGGTGGGAGCAGGTGCCACCTGGCTGGTGCGGTCACTGCCCATCCCCTCTTGCTACCGGGCAGCTTTGCAGTTTCCAGGCTATGCGGGAGTTAAGGCGGGTGGTCAGTAAGTGACGGTGGGAAGTTGGGTGGTGCAGGTTGGCATGGGGTGGAAGGAGGCGTGGAGAGCCTGGGGAAGGCTGGACAGCAGCTCCGGTACCTGCACAGGGGGGCAGGGTGAGGCGGCACCGGGCAGTGAGTAGCTCCTGGAAACAGCCCTTGGGGTTTTTATAGACGAGTCTGTCTTCAGCTCTGCACCCCTTTCCTGCTGAGTCCGGGTGGAGGGTGGAGGCGTCGAGCGCTTGTTTCTCCAGGTGAGGGCCCATCGGACACAGCCAGTGTTTCCTGGAGTCCCCTCACCTGGGAACGTGCCCCTGCTCTTTTCAGAACAAAACAAATCTTAGTTAAACTTGACACATCACCTTTCCAGAAGGTGTTTAAGTCTGTATGCCTGTTAAGTCACCTAACTTTAAAGAGTAATGATCCAATATGCTTCTTTTTAGGGGAGAAAACCTAGCTGATTTAAAAGAAAAAATCAGAGGTTGGGGTCGCAGTATTTTGGAGGAGACTTGGTTTATGTCCTAGTGGGCAGCAGTGTTTCCTCAACTGTTGTGTTTGCTCTATTATTACATTACAGAGGTGACACTTCAAACACAGGGAAATGGAAGACAAAACAGCCCCTCCCCATTCAGAGATAAACGTTATCAACATATTCATGCACTTCCTTCTGCTGTTTTTGCTCTTCACTTTTTATTTTAAGACCACGTTCGTAGGATGGATATGTAATTGTTTATGGTGACTTTAAAAACACCTTTCTTGCTAAAAAGAGTATTTTTTTCAGTCTGGAAAATTTAGACAACAAGTGTTGTTTAAAAATTAATTATAATACCACCATGAAGTCATCAATGTTTTTATACATTTTCTTGGTCTCTTTGTGGACTTAATATATACAATTTAACAAATTGGAAATAACATAATTTTATGCATAAAATGTTTCTTGGCTTTAGAGATGGAGCAGAGAGGAGGCACAGGGCTTCCCGCTGGCTGAGGTCCTCCCAGGGTGTGACCAGCAGCCTCCCAAGTTTAGGGTCTGCACGGAGTAAGATTTCTAAATTGCCTTACACCACAAGCCCTGCAGCCACGCGACCCTTTGATAAGGGGGTGTACTCTGATAGATTTTTCAAGACAAGAGTTTGCTGGATCTGAGGCTGTTTCAGCTGCTTCTGGAGACGGCAGCTCTGGGACGTTTGTGCCAGCTCTCCCTCAAGACACCACGGATGCCACATCCTCATCTTTTGGAATCCAGTGTTGTAGAGGAGAAGTCTGAAGCCAGTTTGATTTTTGCTTCCTGGTAGGAAACTGATGTTTTCAGGCTTTTCCCCTTTATTTCCATAATGAAGATGATGTCCCACCTCATCTAGAGGTGTTTTTGTTACTTTGTGGGGAATGTCCAACCCTTATGTGCCCCTTCAGGTCCTCAGTCCCTTTCTCAACTTCCTCGCAATCCTCCCATCTCATCCATCTTCACTGTAATTCTGTTATTTTTTTCATTTTTGTGCTCAATTTCCCATGCGACTTTTGTTCTTGTTTCACAGATGCCCGTGCCAAACTTTATGTCGGAGGCTCGGGGGCCGTGTTTTATTCTGTCTGCCTCTGCATGTACTTTTGAGAAGTGGGGTTGGAGGTTGCCCCCCAGGTGCTGTTTCAGCTGGACCTGCCTAGACTCTGTGAATTGGGGGCGTCGAGCAGAGCCCATGTGGCTCTATGGTGGGCCGTGTTGCTGAACCGTACGTCTGAGGTTTGGGGGCCATGTTTCATTCTGTCTGCCTCTGCATGTACTTTTGAGAAGTGGGGGTGGGGGTTGTCCCCTGGGTGTTTCAGCTGAACCTGCCCAGACTCCCTGAAGTGGGAACATTGGACAGAACCCATGTGGCTCTACAGTGGGCTCTGGTGCTGACAGAGCAAGAAGCCGCACTCCCAGGACGTGCTTGCAGCTGTTGGCAGGTCTGGGATTGTGACAGGATGATTTCCTTCTCTAAAATACATCTCAACTGTTATCCAGAGGGTTGGCTGTAGGCTTTCAACAGCTTCACTCTTCTTAGTAACCAGGAGACAATTCACTAAACAGAGTTACTCTCACGGTTTAATTAGGAATTTCTGCGAGAGGCTGGTGGGACAGCTCCCTCTGCAAGCCTCCTGCAGCCTCCCTGTCCCCACTCTTGGGCCCAGCCACCTGCATTGGTCTGTGGAGGCTGCACATTCTCTGTTCTCCTAAGGGGCTCCTGGACTTTGGGGCAGCCTTGGTAAGCTGATGTGTAACTCCCAGTCTCTTATCTCTTTAAGTAAGTAGGTTCATGGAATCCTGATCTTCTAAATTGTTTCATCTTTGTAAAACAGCCACAGTTTCCTAAGCCACCTTGTGTCTGAATGTGAATCACTTGTTATTTTTCACTGCAGAATGAACAGAACTGGAATCATAAGATTTAGAGGGTGATGAAAAGACAGAGGTGAGCATATTCCATTTTCTCACCTTTTCCTTACACTTTTTCCTTAAATGCACCCCTCATATGTCTGTGAAGTTCTTCCCAATTCCATAACGTCACTCCATCCTCAAGTGGAACATTTGTGAACAGTAACAAGTATTGATGTGTACACCTCTGCAGCCCAGCAGGAATTAATGCTTTTTATTTATGAATGGATGGTCATCGGATGGCCAGAGGGATTCCCTGTGAATTGCGGGGGTCCTCATGCCTCCTTGTGAGTGACATGCACAATGGCGAGGGCTAGGGAATCTCAGTCTCTGTGATTCGAGTAGTGACATCGTTTACGCAAGGCAGGTGGATGACTCTTTGAGCTTGGCATGCTCGTGGGTGGCACAGCACAGCTGACATGGAGTGGGGCAAGGGCTTGTTCCACGAGTCTCTGTGCTTTTGTTGTTGTTGTTGTTGTTTTGAGATGGAGTCTCTCTCTGTCACCCAGGCTGGAGTGCAGTGGCGCGATCCAGGCTCACTGAAAGCTCCGCCTCCCGGGTTCACGCCATTCTCCTGCCTCAGCCTCCCGAGTAGCTGGGACTACAGGTGCCCGTACCACGCCCTGCTAAATTTTTTGTATTTTTAGTAGAGACGGGGTTTCACAGTGTTAACCAGGATGGTCTCGATCTCCTGACACTGTGATCCACCCGCCTTGGCCTCCTGAAGTGCTGGGATTGCAGGCGTGAGCCACCGTGCCTGGCCTGTTTTTGGTTTTTTTTGAGACGGAGTCTTGCTCTGTCGTCCAGATTGAAGTGCAGTGTCATGATCTTGGCTCACTGCAACCTCCACTCACTGCAACTTCTCCCTTTCAGTTCGAGCAATTCTCTTGCCTCAGCCCCCCTAGTAGCTGGGATTACAGGCATGTGCCACTATGCCTGGCTGATTTTTGTATTTTTAGTAGAGACAGGATTTTGCCATCCTGGTAGGCTGGTCTTAAACTATTGGCCCCATGTGATCCGCCCGCCTTGGCCTCCCAAAGTGCTGAGATTACAGGCATGGGCCACTGCACCCGGCCCTGTGTTTGACTCTTAAATCTTCTTTTTCTTTTTAATATTTCTGTTTCTGGACGGCCACTCAGTGGATATGGAGGAAGAGTTCACAGATGTCCATATTACATTTCTTTCTTAAATTAGCCTCCCTTGAACACTGCTATAGGGTACAGACGCATGAAGGGCTGAAAGGGTGGTTGCGTCCCAGGAAGTGTGAGCGTGGAGCTGGTCTGTGAGACCCCAGTGCCGGTGAAGGCACCCGTGTGAGATGGCCTGGGATGGGGGTGTGCAGAGCCCTGACCGTGGCACACACCCTTCAGCTTTGATGCTTCAGGCCATTGCTCTGGTCATCAGTGAGCAGAAGGTCTAACAGCAGTGATATTTATCACTAGCTGTGTTGACCAATGTGTTAGGAGGGTGAACCTGTTTGACTTAAGCTGTTTGACGGGTTTGCATTTAAATAGACAACTGGTGACCTGGTGCCTGGACGCTTGCTCTGTGACCTGCCCCACGTGGCTTCTCCCTCTGGTATGCATTAGATGAGATGGGCGTGTTTAGGGTGGTGTGGCCCTAGACTGCAATGCATTAGAAGTACAAACCCTGCCTCACCCCAGATCTGCCCCACCCCAGTGTGACTTTTGGAGGTGGAGGCCCAGCATCCTTCACCTGCCCTCCAGGTGGGCCTGAGGATGCTGAGGTTTCAGAGCGCTGCTTTGCTAGCACTCCAGCAAGTCCTGCTTAAAGAGGCCAGGATCTGAAATGGCAGCTTATCAAATTGTATAGCAGAAAAATAGAAACGTTTCCTTAGAATGGGTGTAGGAAGAAAAATGATTTCCTTCACCATATCTGGAAAATATTTGGAATTATTAGTGGTCTCCTGTATTTCTTTCTTTTCTTTTTTTTTTTTTGATACAGGGTCTCACCCTGATGCCCAGGCTGGAGTGCAGTGGTGCAATCTTTGCTCCCTGCAACCTCCGCCTCCTGGACTCAGGTGATCCTCTCACCTCAGCCCCCTGAGTATCTGGGACTACAGGCATGATACCACACCTGGCTAATTTTTGTATTTTTTTTTTTTTTTTTTTTAGAGACAGGGTCTTGCTATTTTGCCCAGGCTGGTCTCAAATTCAAGCATTTGTCCTGCCTCAGTCTCCCAAAATGCTTCTGTACCTCTGACCCAACAAGGAAGGACAAGAGGTGTGAGCCACCCTCCCGGCCTCCTGTCTTTCCTTGTTGGAGCAGGGATGTGAAAGCACTTGCCGCAGCTGACCTGAGTATATCTCGTTTTGCTTTGTTTTCCTCACGGGTAACCTGGCAGTGCTGTGCACCAGTGCTGCTGGCCAGCTGTTTTTTGATGGACTGGCAGAAAATCAAACAGAGACCCGGGTTCCTTTCTCCCTGGGTACTGACCAGGTGGGAGAGGAAGGACGTTATCTGAGTATCATCTTCATGAGGGCTGGTGGGGGAAACGTCAACTTTAAGGTGCCTGGGATCTAAGGCATGGAACCCAGAGTGCAGCAGAACATAGGGGATGTAGCCTTGGGAGCAGAGACGTGCGGGCCGGTGCCCTCGTTCCTGGCGGGTTCTGAGTGCAAGAAAAGGTTAGTGAACCAGACGAGGTCACGGAGCAACCTGCCAAGACCTGCCTGGATGTATGGCTGGCGTCTGTGCTGGCCCCAAAACTGCCCATTTGGGGATTCCTTGCAGTTTCAGATCCACCTAGGGGTCCGGAGAGCGTCCAATCCATGACCTCAAAGAACGAGGTGTTGCCTTGAGATCCTCCAAGGTGAGGGTAGGAATTTTTTTTTTTTTTTTTTGCAATTAGCCATAATTTGTTGTGAATGATCTTGGACCTATTTTCCACTTCTTTGTATAGGAAGAGAGACAGAATAAAAAGTCTCAATGTGCCAGATGCCATGTAATGAAGTCGTGGGGTTAACATTGTTGATTATTATGTAACATCACGTTAATTGGAACATATTCACACGTGTCCACAGCGTGTGTGTGTGCCCAGTCCGATGAGCATGTTGGGTTGGGGTCGCTGCTGGTTCTTGCAGCCCCTCTGGGTGGTGCTTTCTCTGTGACTTGCCCAACACCGTTGCTGCTGCCTCTGTTGGAGTTCAGCCTTGACCGGCCTTGCTGCCACCAGGTTCTCGGAGCCTGTGCACCCTCTTCCCCCCGTGCCCCCACTACCCCGCATGCACCTTCTTCCTGGGGCACACCCTCGTCTCCTTGAGCACCCTTGTCCTCCGTCCTGTCCACCCAGGGTCTGCTGTGTGTTTCTACTTAGCCCATGCCTGCCTCTTGCTGTGAGCTCAGTTTATTGAGGTGCGGTGAGAAACCAACAGAGGGGAGCAGTGTCCCAGCCTGTCAGGGCAGGAGGGAGCCTTGGGCATCTCTTCCGCAGCTCTGGCGACCCACCCTTCGCGATGTAGTGCTGGGGAGAGAGGTGAGTTCTAAAGGTAGGACCGCCGTGATTTCCTGAGTCTTAATTACCTAATACTGGGTCATCTGCCATGTCGCCTCATCGAAGGCACCTCTAGAGACAAAGCAAAGCCTCTGGTGGCCGTGGGCGGGGTGGCCATGCCTGTCTGTGGGTTCTGTAGAACCTACTCGGAGCCCCTCCAGCCGTGGGGATGTTCAGGCACTTGCCGCCTGTGGGAGGTGTGCGTTAGCCGCGTGGTAGGTGCGGAGGCCTGGAGGGACAGGCACAGGCCCACAGGCGTGGTGAGTGTGGGAGATTTAGCCGCCTGGGGATGTGTGGAAGGACAGGCACAGGACCACAGGCGTGGCGAGTGTGGGAGAAAGTGCACAGAGTGCCCAGCAGATGCCGTGTGGTCAGCGGAAGCCGTGAACACAGGCCGGGCTCGGGAGACACATTTGGAAATACACTTTAAGCAACATCAATGGATAATGCTGCGATTTGGTTTCCTCCCGTGGTCCAAAACACATTCTAGAGATGCCGCTGCTTTGTGTGTACCTGAGACAAGGGTCTAAATGTATTAGGGCCTTGATGTAATCTGTAAGACAGGCACAAAATGCCTATCTCAAAGAGGCACTGAACAAGAAAGCATGCTCTATTCAGTGCAATGAGAATGCTTCATTGTCATAAGCAAAGTAAAATGCCTCCAAGGCGAGCTTGCCATGTGTTTAATGACCTTGGACACGAGCCTCCTAAACCTGCCAGAAAGTGCTTCCAGCGTGGCTTCATGCAGTGGTTTCATGCAGTGGCTTCAGTGAAGAATGTGCATATGTGGCTGATACTGAGAGCTGCGCAGCACCCTCCTGACCTGACGGGTGCCCGTGTGTGGACCGTGAGCCGGGCAGCACCTTCCCGACCTGACGCATCCCCATGTGTGGACCATGAGCCGGGCAGCACCCTCTTGACCTGACGGGTCTCCTTGTGCCCATTGTGGGACCTGCGTCAGTCAAACAAGTGACACACGTCAAACTGAATGCAGGGAGGAGGGTCCAGGATTGTACGCAGGCTCCGTGTCTCGTTCTTCTGAGGCCTTCTGGGAAGCCAGGAGGGCATGGGGTCTTTTGTGTGTTTCCTCCTGGCGGCTGTGAATTTGTAGCAATGGCTTTTTGCAAAAGGGCCCGGAGGCGGAATCAGAGCCTGTCTTGGAAAGGATGACATCTTCACGGGCACCTCTTTCCGCCTCTCCAGTGCTCCTGTGATTTTCAGTATGTGCACCCTGCAGACTTCAGCCTGTTGGTGTCTTGGGGGAAGAGATACCAGGATTGCTTCAATGTCTGTAAACCTGAAACAGGAATTTCTCTGCATTAAGTTGGTCACCAAAATGGGAGGTAAGTGGAGAGGGGAAGGAACTTCTTGACCTCGTCAGCCCTTTTCTTGAAACTCACAGTCAAACTTTGTCAAATTCTAGATGATGGTGCTTCAGGCGATGCATTTATGTATGTTATGTCTTGTTTTCTGAGTATGGTGCTTCAGGAATTTAAATATTAAGGTGAAATTGCCATGCACAGTTGAATTGGCACCATAATTTGACTCTCTGTAAAGCCTTTTGGTTTCCTGTTAGAGTGACTTACCATTTTTTGAGTTAACTGAAGCAAACTCTGCTGTCAGCACGAAGGAGCCACTGTATAGTTAGGACGTCCGATTAAATAGAATTCTCCTAAATAGAGTGTGTTCTTTTCATAAATTTTAAAAATTCATTTATTCATCAAACACATATTGAGTACTTATCACCCTGGTTGCTAGTCACTGTTCATATATATATTTTTAAGGAATTACTTCCACCTAGCTCTGAAATAACATTGCATTTAGAATTTAGCACAGAGGTGATTAAGCATGAACTTTTCTCAGCAGTCTTGTTTTCATTTTTACTTGGGAACATGTTCTCAGACTCGGTGCCCAGCTGACATTACCGTGCGTTGCCCGAGACACACACCTGGCGGGGCTGTGTCTCTGGGGCTTTAGAGCAGGAAGGAAGGGCTGCCAGGTGTCTGGCCCTTCCATGTTTCCCTGGGGGAAGTATCAGGCCTTGGGTAGGAGTCTTGGCTTGTCTTACTGGATTAGCTGGTGTCATTCAGTAGCTCTGCCTTGGTGTTAAGCTCTGGACTGACTCTGACCTCTGAGTGGCAGAGGAGAGGATGGTGATTTAGGATTAGTCGTGCAGACCGGGGCACCCAGCGGGTCTCGGATAAAAAGTGGTGGCAATTGATCACTTGCCTTTTTGGGAGAACTGTGTGGATTGACTCAGACCTCTTTCTTTTCATTTTATCTTGAGACTTTGTAGAAGCAAAAATGCCTTTAAAAAAATTAAATGATGGGCTTTTGTAATGTTTGTGTCTCCCCAAGATTCACAAGTTGGAATCGTCACCCGCGAGGAGATAGTGCTAGGAGGGGGAGCTTTGGGCGGTGAGGAGGTCGTGAGGGTCTCATAAATGGGATTTGTGCCCTCAAAAAAGGGACTACAGAGAGCTCCTTCACTCCTTCCACGGTGTGTGGACCCAGTGAGAAGGCGCCGTCTATGAACCAGGAAGCCCTCACCAGGCAAACCTGTCAGGCCTTGACTATGAACTTTCCAGCCTGAGACTGAGACTGAGAGCTGTGAGAAATGAACTTGTGTCGTTCGCCAGCCCCTACCCAGCCTGTGGTGTGTTGTTAGAGCAGCCTGGGTGAACGAAGGCAGGTCGTGAATTTTCTGTTGTACTTTCTGGCTTCAGATACTTGCTAGGGAGATGTCACCATCTTACCCAGGTAGGACTGTCTGGAATCAGACGTTCCGTTATGATTTGACCTTGCTCTTGCCCCACGCCTGTGCCATTCACACCTCCAGGTGTCTCGGCTGCCGGTGGCCCCTCCAGACGTTTCTGATTCGGTGTGTGGTGCTGGTCGCGGCCGCGCCGTCAGTGACCAGGAGTAGGAGCTCGCGCCCCTGGTGAACCAGCAGCCTCACCCGGAAGCTGCCGAGAAGCGTTTGACAGAAGGTGATCGCGCCTCGAGACTGAAACTTCCTGTTTACAGGGAATGGAGGTGCATAGTAGGGAATTTAATGATGGCCCTAGAAACAGATGCCTCTGGGGTAGGGGATATTCTACAGGACAATGGCCCCGGACTCTCGAAAAGTGAAGATCACAGATAAAAGGGGTGCGAGGCTGTTCCTGACGAAGACGGGGAAGGAGAGTCACTCGGCACAGTGTGTGGCCAGGATAGAAAAGACGTTTTCGGGACGATTGTGCTACCTGAACATAACCTGGACAGCGATGCTCTGAAATCGTTCTTGTCTGCCGATGATGGTACTGCGTCTGCAGAGGGGCCCTTATGCCTAGGGAATGTGTGCCTGAGGACTCCGTGAGGCAGCAGGAGCCTCTCACTTCAAGTGGCTCCAGAGGAGAAACAAATCTGTCTCTCTGTCTGATCTACAGAGAGAGTGAGAAAGCAAATCTAACAAAATGTTAGCAGTTGTTGGAGCTCCGTGTGGAGAAAACTTGACCACTCGTTGTACTGTTCTTCCACTTTTTAAATATGTTAGAACATTTTCATAATGAAATGGTGGGAAAGTAAAAATAAATCTGGAAATTAGAACGGAAGTGAGCCCAGCCAAGCACTCTTGGGTTCAGCCGGGAAGAGCCAACGGTCCGTTGGTGTTCTCTTGACTCGTCGTGGGGATTTCCTCCTCCTGGGATCACCACCTAGTTTTCCTGGTGATAGTTATTTTATACACAGCTATGAGCATAGGTGATACTGAAAACACGTTTAGTGTGGTTTGTCATTAAGAATTTGGAGAACTGGCTACAGAAACCACTTGTACAGAGTTGAGATGAGCACTGCCTGCCTCAGCATCTGTGGTAACAGCTTCACTTGGGTGCAGAGCTTGGCAGAGGTTTGAGTGGCTCTGTCTCGATGGTCCTCTGTCAGAGGACAAGGTTAAGCTTCACCACCAAGGGCCCTGTTGAGCCTCTGGGCTGGAAGTAACCTCCCCTGGGCTGGTGAGGCAGCCTCTGGGGGCCTCTCACTACCTCCAGCCTGAGCGCCCAGTGCCCAGGGGCAATTTCCCACCTTCCCTGGGGGCTCAGGATGCCGGCTCCTGGGGCAGTGTCTGCAGCTGGGCCCCTCCTCCCGGGCTGGGGGTAAGGCTGGCCACGGCCTCCTGCTATGTCCCACTGGCCACTTCACCGCAGCTGCAGCCCACACTGGGTGGCCGCTCCTGCTTCTGTTGGATGTGGAGATGCAGGCCTTCACTGAGGCTTCCTGGCCTCGCCCCTGCTGGCCCCAAGGCTGTGCCACTTCCCCCTGCCCAGCCCCTGGTCTCTGTACAGTGTCTGTCCAGGATGTCTGTCCATCCGTCCTTGACATTCTGTCCACAAGCAGCCACTGTCATCCTAGCTTGTGAGGGGCGAGCAGAGCCCAGGTGCGGTCGAAGTGGAGATGCTGATGCCCTTCAGTGTGCAGGGAAGTGAGTTCCTTCATATCTACAACCTCTGCGCAGCCAGCTGGGAGCTCATCCCATTCACAGGTGGATGTGCCTTGTTTTTTGGCCCAATCGCCTGCATTAACCCAGAAGAATCTCAGTTCTCTGCTTTCAAACACATACGCTGGGACGTGAACACTCTCACCCTGGACGTTTTGTCTGAATGTTCAGTGCCCAGGCTCTTAGGTACACAGGCGGCCCCGGGTTTTATTTGAAAGCTTTCATTGACTTGAAGGAACGTAGAGGCTGCTGAAATCCTGGTCATTTTGGAACAAAGTATTTTATTAACAGTTTTCTAAAAGAAAGAAATCATTAAAAAATTGATCCCTGTTGAGGTAGAAGGATCTCGTCCTCATGCTTCTCAGTTCCTTCCAGAATCAGCTTCCAGTTCAGCTGCAGAACAGGTTCTGGTGGTGGCTGGAGCAGCCCAGGCAGGTGCCGTCGGGTCTGAGTTCACACTGGTGCCCATGTGGTCTCCAGTTACGGTGTGGGCCGTGGGGCCTGAGTTCACACCATTGCCCATGTGGTCTCCAGTTACGATGCTGGCCATGGAGTCTGAGTTCACGCTGGTGCCTGCGTGGTCTTCAGTTACAGTGCTGGCCATTTGTGCCTTTCTGGGAAGTTAGAAAGAGGATCATTTCATCACCTCTCTGTCCTTCCACACCTGATCTATGCTGGGCCACCGTGAATTCTTCCTTTTAACTGTTTCTCTCATCACGGGCAACGCTGGTGTTCTGTGGTCCACGTTTGCCTTTTCGGAAAACGGATTCTGTGTTGCTTTATATAATCACGTGGTCTCTTTTACGAATTTCGCTTTTCTTTAAGAAAATAATCGTGCTTTTATCTCTTCAATCTCAACTCTGGTCCCTGACACAGGCTCTTGCCAGCTCGAAAATTAAAAGTAATCTTTGATTTTACTTAATACTTTCTAAAGTTTTCAAAAGTTTATCAGCATGTGGGTTACTGAACATTGACTGTTTATTTAATGGAAAATTACATTGTAAGTAGAGTATTAGAGTGAAAATGATCTTCTGATTTTATTAAAATATTCAGGTAAAAATATTAAAATGACTTCGCCAAACTTCATGCCTGTGTATCGTGAAAATATTAAGCTGCTCTCTGCTCCCGAGAATGCATGAGTAGAGTATGTGTTTGAAAGTGTCATTCCAGTCTTAAGTTTTAGGTATTCTTAAAGGGGTTGGCTGGAGAAGTGACATTTAGCATTGAGTGAACGTTTGATAAAGATTTGTCTCGATATAAAAATAGTTAAAAACAATCTTTAGTGTTTCCTGTCAGGGTTCACCCATTAAAGAATGGTCTTGTAAAAAACTCATCGAGAGTGTCGGCGCCCAGAGGTGCTACCTTGCCCACAGTTGTGTCATCTGTTGTCACCAGGCGACACGCCCAGCGTTTAGCTGCACGTCAGATGTGGCCACGGGGCCACAGGACATCCCTGCGGACGGATGTTCTTATGCAGATTAATGAGGATGGAGACCGCTGCAGAACTGTAAGCCCCCCAGGGGCTGACGGAAGCCTGGGAACACCCGAGACACCAGAGTCGCTGCTACCCTGGGTGGAAGGAAACCTGCCCTGGAAGATGGGAAATGCAATAAGGAGAAAGTACCAAGGTACATGATGCTGTGAAAACGGAGATGTTTTAATTAAATTAACAATTAAAATCATTTTAATTATGTGAATTATTTGAATTCATGTTAGTTCTTTTTAGGAAATTAATACTTAAAGCAAGTTTGTTTTCTGAATTGTTGGAATTAATTGAGTCAGCACAAGAGTTAGCATTGATATCTGACCCTCTTCCAGGGTTGGGGCAGAGGAGATGGGGGCAGAGGAGATGGGCCTCCCACCGGCTTTCCCCTGGAGCTCAGCCAGAATTTCCCATTGAGGAGCCCTCAGCTACCTGAGAGCCAGGAGCTCTTGCGGAGAAGACACTGTCGGCATGCCGCCCGCTTTGATGGCTCTGCTCTGCCATCCCTGCGCTCCAAGGGCCGGACCCTGCCGCTGCCTGTGCCAGACGGGTCTCAGGGAGGTGCCAGTGAGCGGGTATGCATGGCAAGGCCTGGGCATCGCTGTCCATTTTCCGTGGCTGCCGGTTTCATTCTCTCGCTGTTTGTCCCCTTAGCAAGACTCATGAGGTTCCTTGAGGACAAGACCCCCTCCTGCCACCTGGTCTGTTTCCTGAACGTTCTCTGCACTAGCACAGCCCTGGGATGCAGCCCTCGGGAATCAGGGTGTTGGCCATACATAGTAGGGCGGGTCGCTCTGCTGGGCACCACGATGGATGTTAGCTGCTGTGCTTCACTTTGCGGACACGTTTAAGTACAAAAGTAATTTTAAAATTTCACCATTATTTCAAGACAGCTGAGAGCCTATTAGCACAGAATCCCTGGTCTGAATGAAATCAAACAGTTCTTATTAATTATTCATGATGCCATGAATATGTAGCCTTATTTTTTATAATTACCAGTCTGTATAATTAATCTTTCATTTGGTTAAAGTACTTAACAGTAAGTAGAGCTGTAATTTCAACTGTTTATAAAGCATATGGAAGAATGTTTAAATGTTTAATTAGAACCATTTTTTTTAGTTTCATAGAGAATTTTTTTTCTTGTCAACGAGGATCTTTAATTATTTAAACCAAAAGAGGAAAACAGACCAGAAAAGAAAAACAACTAGTAAAGCTCGGAACTGCGAAGGTGGCATCGTTCCGTTAGTCTCGGGTTTTGCTTCCTGGGTTTGTGACGTGGTCAGAGTCCTTGTCTTTGATTTCCTAACACAAGTTGTTAAAGTTGGAAGTGAGTGTGAAATTGAGTTAGTCTAGCTTTATTCTTTCACGGATGAGAAGTGAATTATCTTCAGCAAGGTGGGTGCAGGCGTGGTCCCCGGGGGTCACTGTGGTGAACAGGCTGCTCTTGTGGGGAGCCAAGTTCATCATCACTGGGACAGAGCCCAGGACACTTCCCCGGCTGGCCAGCCTCTTCCTAGAACCCCACACATTGCAAAGGATGGAGTCCAGATCTATACCATAAAGAAACGAGGGTGGTTACAGAAAGCACCACGATCTCAGCTGAGTGGCTCTGAGCACCCCAACGTTGGGGCACCTCAGCATCATGTGTGGCTCAGGCTGTGCCCTGCAGGGAGGCTGGCCCGATTGAGCTTCGATCTCCACCCTGAGAGTGAGGGCTCCTTCCCCCAGAGTGAGTTAAAGCATCGTGTGTCCACCTGTGCAGTGGCTGGTCCCAGTGGCCCTGGAGGGCTGAAACCCTGGGTCTTGCCACTGGTCCGGGGCGTCTATTTCCCCTTCCTGCAGTTCCTGTGTCTGTGTGTCCAGGGGGTTCCGATCCCTGTCTCAGGACCATGGGTGAGGGGTCAAGTTCACCCGCTTTGGAGCTGGCCCGGATCTTGGTTCTGTGGATCCTCGCTGTGTGGCTCTGGAGCAGTTCTGTCCTCAGGAGAGGGATCCTTACAGCCGCCTCTTGGGGCCATGAGGAGAATTAATAGGACGACCCCCAGGAAGCTGCTCAAAGCCCTGTGCGGGGCCAGTCCTGTGTCTCCACCAGTTCCTTCCCTCTGTGCTCCCCCCCACTGTCACATCGCGAGCCTTTATTTCCTTTTCCTTGGACCCAGGCAGCGAATGCTCCGCTGCCCTTGGCAGCCCCTTCTCTAGTCTGTCCTCAAATCACTTCCTGACGGACAGCCCTGACTAGCCATCGGCGTGTCCAAAACCCCACAAAATAGAACCCAACTTTCCTATTAAGCTGTGCAGAACTGTCCCAGCCCCACTTCCCACAGGCTGGCCTCATTCGCCATGGGATCCGTGGTTCTCACCTGGGGCTGGGGGTGTCCCTGGCATCTTGTGGGGAGTGTCAGGGATGTCCCTCCAGGCCCAGTACAGTCCCCCAGCCGGTGGGCAGCAGACAGCAGCACCCAACCTGATGTCCCTGTGGCTTCTGGTTCCCCGAGGCTGGCTGTGCTTTGCTGCCTCTTCATGCCCTCTCTCCACCTTCGCTGTTTAGCAGTGTTCCATCCATTAGAGCTCAAAGCACTGCCTCCCAGCAATGCAGCCCGTTCTTCTGGCCTGCCATCTGCCTGTGCCCCGCGGTCTGTACCATGTCCTCACGGGCCCATCAGAGCAAGGCTCCCAGGGATGGAGAGGTTCCTGTTTGTGTCTCTGTCCCACCTTCTCTGGACCTGTCACCGTGCCCTTTGCCGACAGAGGTCTTGGGTTGATTGTCAGCAAAGCAGACAATCTATATGGCTCTAAATGGTTGTGAACATGCTTGATTGGGTGATTTTACAAATAATTGGATATGTAAACATTTGAGTGTGACACAGGTGGATTTTTGGGCTAATGGTCTTGTTCTTCAGGGAGTAACCACAGGCCCATCCACAAGGACCATTTCCAGCTGATTTATGGAACGCTGTTCTACCTGGTTAATTTTGAACGTTATCTCAGCCTGAGAGGTAGGTCAGCATGTGACGAAGATCACTGGTTTGAATCCTAATCTAATCCTTAGATTGAATCCTAATCCTAATCCTAATCCTTAGGAGCTGCAGCTTCCATGTCTTCGTTTCTTCCTTGGTTAGGTAGGGAAGGTATGAGCTACCTCAGAGTTGTGAGTGAGGCCTGTATCGAGTGAGCGATTTAAGTGACAAGGACTGCACCCGGAGTGTTGGTATTTAAAGACCTTTAAACATCACGATGCTGCATTTTGGTACCCAGGTAAAACAGCAAAGTTATTTCAGATGCAGACACAGACCGTCGGTGAGGTGGGGGGCTGATGGCAGGAGGTGGACCACCGACCCTGTAATGAGGGCGTGGTCTGTTCGAGGCTGAACGAAGTGTAAATCATTGCGTGTACCACGGAGGTCCCCTGGAAGGGTCCATGTGGCTGAGCCGTGCGGTCTGTCCATGATGTCTGGCAGGAGCAGAGCTTTCGGGTGCAGCCTTGCTCTAGTGTGCACGGCCCTCAACGGTCTCAAAAGTCTGAGGCTTAAAGCAGGCTTGGGGTTTCCTTACACCTCCTGGACACCTAATTTGCCTGGCAAACATGTTTTTCTTGGGTGTAAAGGTGAAGGAGTGGGTGACTCTGGTGAAAGTGTACTAATTACTGCACTCTGGGTCAGTGGCGCTTGGTTGAAGACACTATCTGCCCTGGGTGGACATCTCTGGGGTGGTGAGAACCGGTGGCTGGATGTCGCAGTTTTGCCCAGAGGATGCCAATTTTTTCCTTTTTCCTCAGTAACAACACCCTACTTTGTTTAGGGAAGCAGCACACCCAGCTGAAAATCCAATTGTCTTGCACGGCGGAGCGGCTGGTGACACAGGTCCAGATGCTGGGATGCTGATGGGGGTTCCTGGAGTGGGAAGTGTCAGGAGGCTTTCCCGACCAACAGCAGCCCTGGGCCCTTGTCCAGCCTTCTTGCCCGGGGCATGACACCTGGAGGGAAAGCAGCTTCGGGGGCCCGAGGGCCAGAAGGCAGAGTCCTGGCGTGTGAGGCAGGCCTGGGCCAGGCTCCTTGGAGGATGTCACAGACCTGCTGCCCATGCAGGGACCACCCACCTCTGAGCCCCACGCAGATTTTCCTCCGTAGCCGAGTGAAATCCTGGTGTGGCGAGTGAGGCAGTCAGAGGCACCTTTTGTGGAAGGAGGACAAAGCTGGAGAGAAAGAGGTTTTCCTAAAGGCACAAGGCGCTGATTGTGCGTTAGGGATAATTCCTAGGAGTGTGGTTGCTGGTGGGTGGAAAACTGTAGCCAGAGAATAAGTGGGAATGGCCCTTGCTGGTACTTAACGGATTTGTTCACGAATGATCTGAACAGTTCCAGTGAAAAGAGCATTTCGGACACAGAAGTTTTCATCCTGCCTGACAATCAGCGTGACTGTGGGCTGTTCCATCCTTCTTGGGCGACAGTGAGAGGGTCTCAGGCCCTTCCGGCCCTGTGCTGGCATTTCCCCAGGGTGTATGCCCCATCCCGAATAGGCTGGAATGCCTCTGGGTGCAGCTGAGCCTCTTGAAAAGGGAAGAGACATGTGATGTGCTCTGGCTGAACAGGAAAGTGAGGGAGGACAGGGAGAGGGGCCTGGAGGTGAGGAGGATGGTGAGCAACACTGGGGAGAGAGGACGGAGGGTAACACCAGGGACAGGGGGACGGAGGGTAACGCCGAGGACAGGGGCATGGAGGGTAACGCCGGGGACCGGGATGGAGGGTAACACCACTTCTCAAGGTGCCTTTGGGGGATGGTGCCGCCTCTCTCACCCCAGAGTGAAGCCAACAGGATTCTGTCCCGAGGAGCCCCAGAGCCTGGCAGCTGGGATTGGCCCAGTATGAACCACCGTTCACTGGCTCTGCACCCTGGGACAGGCTCCCTGGTGTTTCCACCCTGGTTTCCCTTCTGGACAGTGGGACCCTGAGTATCCCCGTCCCAGCTGCACCCAGAGCCCTGGACTCCAGCGTGTCATCGGCACTCGTTAGCGTTTCTTTTGTTGTGGTCCGTGGATGAAGTGGCTCTCTCTTTGTGTGTTCACAGCCCTCCTGCTCACTTTACCTTCTGGGAACACTTTTTACAGAGCTTCGTATGTGGGGAGGACTCAAGTGATTAATCGAATGTTTCATCAGGTGCGGTTCTTCTGTTTCCCAGTTTTGACACAACATTTGGTGAAATTTCCAGGGACTCCTGTGGTCAGCCTCACGGTTTCACTCTGTCACTTTCTAATGCAGTATTTTTGGGAGTCTTTTAAATTCAGCGCCACCACTTAAAAATAAGTTTTACAATATGCAGTTTCAGGTTAATTCTTTACCTTTGTGTCTCAGGCAGTGGCTCCCCACCTGTGAGTTGTCAGAAAGGTTCACGCAGTTTTCCAGGGCGGCCTTTGCATTTACTGGAACTATAAAGAGCTCGTTCCTGCTTCGGAGGCGATTGACACGCAGTGCGCGTGAGGCTGTGCGTGGCTTAGCGTCTTCTGCAGGCTTAGAGGTCACTTTCTGTTCTTCCCCAAGCCTGCTGCGCTGTGCCGAGTGTTCACTGCGGGCGACGGTTACGCTGTCTGGCACAGGCCACCGAGGCCACAGGGCAGGTTCCACGTAGCAGAGCCTGCAGAATGGCAGAGCCCGGCCTCCTTGCCGCCCTTCACGGGGAGCAGAAAGCGCAAGCCTGTGATCAGAGCTGTGCTAGCCCAGAAAGCCTCTGAACAGGTTGAATTGAGGAATCTGCTCCTACCAACTGCCCATGTTTAGGATGTGTTTGAGTTTTTGTGATTTTTCTTGCACTGAAGCTACTGGACTGGCTCTGTGTCACCGTCATGGGTCTTCATGTTGCCCCGACGGGAAACGGCGGGGGTGGAGGGCTACACAGAAGCTGCGGCCCTGATAATGAAGGGCTTGTTGCCTCTTGGGACAGTGAGTTCAAACTCTTCGTAATTGTCAGCACAAAGAGTGACCCGCTGAGGACACGGCTGTAATACAGGGTGGCATGGTTGATTGTCATAGCTGATATCAGGTACCTGCCTCTAAAATGACGGTACCCGTAGTGTGGCTCCAGGAGGGCAGCTCCTGCCAAACACACGTGCTCCTGGGCCCCTGCAGACAAGGTCGTGTTGCCAGCCAGGCCTGCAGCTGTGAGTGCAGAGGAGTCTACAGGGCACCGAGAGCCTCCCTCGTTTGCTTGTGGGGCCCAGCCCTCCGTCCCTCCCGGTCCCCAGTGCGGCTTCTCCCAGGATTCTCCCAGCCCTGTGGACACCTCCGTCTTCACAGCTTCTGTAGTTTTCTCGTGGGCGCCCCAGGTGGGCGCCTGGGCAGGGTTCGTGTGTTAGTTGAGTTCTCTCTAGCCAACCCTGGCTCGTGGCTCAGCAGGTCCCTTCAAATGAGTCAGCCAGCTGTGTGCCTGCATGTTCAGGATACTTGTCAGGGTCCTTCCTCAGAGCAAGACCGACGCTCACCTCATCCTTGGGACTTTGGAGCCCGCCCTGGAGAGACTCTAGCCAGTCCAAAGGGGCCGTCCGGGTCCCGCAGGCTGGTGGGAGTGACTTCTGAGCCACTCGAGACCCCACTTTGTGTTCCTACACACCACAAAGCCACTTAAAGTGCCATGTTCTGGTGCCGTGTGCCTCTCCAGTGTGCCACACAAGCCCGGACGGGGATCTGAGCGGGCGCTGCCTTCCTCAGGCTATGCTTGAGTTTTGGGGCAACTGGAGCACTCGTGGCTGTGATGATCACCGCTGTCTGGGCTCCCCTAGAAGGTCTCACCCGCAGCCTGAGGGCCACGTCGGCAGCCACCGAGGAGCCGCCAGGTGCGGCGTTGGTCCCACTCAGTTCTTTTCGACTTTGGTGACACTTCATACACTTCATAATTCCTAGTCAATATCGGGTATTTAGTCAAATAGTGTCAAGTAGAGAGAGGCATTGGCCCATCTGGCAAAAGGGTAAGGCATGGTGCTTTAGGTCCAGGTCCCCAATATCAACTATGAAAATAAAACGTTGTCATCTCCAATTGCAGCCCTGTCCTCAGCTGGTCACTGTTTACGCTAACAATTATAAACAGCTTGAACTTGCTGTCCTGAGAAGCAACACATCCTCCTTTCTCTCCGCAGTGCAGCTGCCTTGGTGGATGGAACATGCCCCTCCTCCCTCCCTCCCCCTCCTCTCCCCTTCCCCCCTCCTCTCTCCTTCCCCCCTCCTCTCTCCCTCTCTCCCCCCTCCTCTCTCCCTCTCTCCCCCTCCTCTCTCCCTCTCTCCCCCCTCGTCTCTCCCTCCCTCCCTCCTCCTCTCTCCCTCTCTCCCCCCTCTTGTCTCCCTCCCTCTCCCCTCCTCTCTCCCTCACTCTCCCCTCCTTCTTCCTGTCTTCTCTCACCTTTCTCCTCCCACCTTCTCTCCTGGGCTAGGGGCAGAAGAGAAGAGACCTCCGGAATCTTCTGCTTCATTCAAGCAGCTTGGGGTCAGCATCAACTGCTACAATTTGGCTGCCCCAGCAGGTGCCTCAGGGCAGCCTTTCTAATGGGAATCCTGGAATCATGTCTTTCCTTAATGTGTCCTAAAGGCTGGAGGACATGAAGTGAAACAATGCTCCATGCTCAGTCCTGTGATTTTGTGTATTTATTGGACTTAATTTGAAATTAAAATAAATAATACCCAAGGTAGAGCATGAAAAAAAAGAAAAAACAGGCTATGGTGTTTGAAAAACAAACAAAACCGTTTGGTTTGTTGGTTTGTTCTTAGACCTTCAGAGGCTCCTAGGTCACAGGTTTCAGTTTCTCAGCGAGTGACATTCTCGTGTCAGCCTCTTGTTTGATGATGTCAGCCACAGCAGAAAGAAGCACTCCGTAGGCCCCGTGCTCAGCACATTGGCGTGAGCTTCTGCCGTCTTCTGTTCATGCTCATCACAGCTCTGTGCAGTGGGCGTCCTCCTGATCCATGTGGGAGAATGGCGGATGGAGGCGGAAGGGTGAGTGACGGCAGGATCACATGAGGGGTCTCTCCCGTGGTAGGGAGGGGAACCGGCCCAGGACCTCGGTGCCCATCGCGTCCTTCCTCCTCCTCCTCTGCCTCTCTGTGACTATTTGACTCAGGCTGCAGGGACAGACATGACTGTGCAGAGCATGTGTGCACCCCTGGGGGTGTGTGCTCATATTGGCAGAGAGGGATGTGAGCGTGTACAGAGCGTGTGTGCACACCTTGGGGATGTGTGCTGGCATTGGCAGGGACAGATGTGAGTGCATACAGAATATGTGCTGGCATTGGTGGGACAGATGTGTACAGAGCGTGTGTGCACACCTCGGGGTTGTGTGTTGGTGTTGGCACGGACAGATGTGAGCATGTACAGAGCGTGTGTGCACACCTGGGGCTGTGTGCTGGTGTTGGTATGGGCAGACGTGAGCGTGTACAGAGCGTGTGTGCACAACTAGGGGTGCGTGCTTATGTTGTTTTGTAAGCGGCAAATACGTGGCCCGTTGCCTCGGGCGGCCCTGCGCCCGTGCTGAGTCCGTCAGTGGCCCTCGGGTTGGGGTCTCCATCTCCCCAGACAGCACTCGAATGGCTTGAGGTTTCAGATTCTTCCCCTCCGGGTACTTGGACCTCCTCAGGACCAAACATCAGAACCAGCCAACTGCAAACTACAAGAACGTTCAAATGCATCTTCAGTAGGAAAAAAAGGCAATTGGAATAATTTTCCAACATGACCCCGTGGGTAAGCCGTTAGATACTCCAGCCAACAGATTGAGTCACTTTAAAATTTACACCAATTAAAATAGTTGTGAGAGTTACAGAGCTTTACCGCTAAACCTTGAAATAATTGAAGCGTTCTGCTCCACTTGCTTACAAACGGTTTGGGGATAACTTTCAGTCCAAAGCAGCAACCTTCTAAATCCAGCTTAGATGCGAGGCTCCCACTGACACAGGAAGAGACAGTGGCCCTTGATTATTCTCCTGTGTTCAGATACTTTGTCATTTTTTTTTTTTTTTTTGTATCCTGATCAGCACTTCTGCTTTTCCAATTCAAACTAAAGGGAGTTTAGTTCTGTTTTGGAGAAGCTGTGGTTAGTGGTTTCTTTTCATGGTTTACTTAATCTCTTAAGTCTGGCACTTACATTTACCCAAATGGACTTTTCTTTAGTACGACGGTGCCGTAGCCCAGGGCTTCTCCCTCCATATCTGCTCCACAGGAGGCACCCTAGGAATGGGCGCTGGAGATCCAGCCCCTCTCCGTGTGCCCTTTTCTTTGAGTCCAATGTAGGTTTGGCTCAGAGAAGAAAACAGGCCTCCAGGTTAGGTGCCTCTGACTGCTTGCTTGTGAAATGTTTAATGAGAAGGCGTCTTCCAAACTAATTTTACACATTAATAGTTGTAGCTTAAAGTATCACTGCAGTCATAAGAACAAGAAACACTCCCATAAAGTAGATAAGCAGAAAAAAGCCGTAAAAGTTTAATAAAGCGCAAATAAAATGGTGTTGTAAGAATGTACAGTGGGAAATGTTCTCAGTCCAGCCAGATCGGCTGTGGCGTCCTCCTGTAAATACATTCAGCCATGTGTGGCCCTGATCGCAATCACTACTGTGAATTGTGATCCAGAATGTTCTTGGGGGCCGATACCTGGACTGTGCCAGCAGCTGAGTCTCATTGGAGGTCACGGTGGTGATGTGCTTAGCGCGGCCAGCTGGGCTGAGGGGTGGTCACCTGTTCACTCGCCACGT
The DNA here is from genome assembly GCF_043159975.1 of Macaca nemestrina. NCBI lineage: Eukaryota > Metazoa > Chordata > Mammalia > Primates > Cercopithecidae > Macaca > Macaca nemestrina. The sequence continues at coordinate 78,746 of NW_027257556.1, forward strand.
GCAGCCGTTATTCTTGTGATGGAGTTGCACAGGGCCTGGCTTGTCCACCTGGGCTACTTAAAGTACCGGGAACCCAACCGCTGGTGGGTGCCTCCCGACATGGGAGCTGTCTTTTTTATCCAGGGCCCTCTGGTGCTGCAGACCCTGAGTCCACGGGGAGGCACCGGAGGGCTCTACTGGGCCATGGAGGTCCCCGAGCAGGTGGTCACTCATTGTGAAGTGGTCCATGGCCTGTGAGGTTATTCCCGGGGTCTGTGTGAGCGAGGTTAACCAGTTCACAGCTGGGCACTTACCCCTTACACAGGTGACACTACTTAAAGTGGAATCTCTATTAGCTCGCACGGGCGTGTGTGAGGAGCTAGGAGGGTGCGGAGGCTTGGCCCTAGCACTGGAGCCCGGGCTCCTGACATTCTGCGTCTTCCTGCTGAGGGGCCGTCAGGGCTGCTGTGGGTCCTGAAGACAGTAGGTGCCATATGGACCAGGGGATGCGGAAGCCTCTAGAGGCTGCGGGAGGCGAGGAGACGGTCGCTTCCCCAGAGCCAGCCCTGTCGACACCTTGACGTTAGCTGGTGGGACCTGTTTTGGACTCCAGCTTTCAGAAATAGGAGAAAATAAGTCAGTGTTCAGGGCGCTAACTTTGGGGTGATTCAGTGGAGAAATAGAAAACCAGCCCACGAAGGTGCACGCATTGAAATGTGCTCTGTCCAGGTGTTCACAGTGGCGTGAGGGGGATGGCATCAGGGTTCGGGGAACTGTGCAGCTTTACTGAAGGAAGGGGGCTCGCCACGCCTTTCCTCATGTAACTGAAGGTATGTATGCCTGCCACACCGCCCAGGAGACAGGGACTAGAAATCTGACTTTATTTCTTATGGGAACCAAGGTCAGAACACAGTGAGGGCCGAGACGAGCTTCCTACAGCCTGACCTGGGAAGAGGAATCGCAAGTAGTTTGTGGTTTTCTACACAGACCTGTCCTTTCAGGTTTTGTTAAGTTCTGGAAAAAGGGAGAAGCCAGGCACACCTCGGCGACGGACAGTGTTTCTGGAGGTGGTGCGGCTTCAGCCTTAATGTGGCCGTGTGGTTGGGAGGCTCAGAAACTGCCCTCCAAGAGCACTCATCTGTTCCTTATTGCACTAATACCTCATTTACAGAAATCCACAGAAATTACAGAGCAGTGCGAGAGGCCTCTGGTCTGGATGGGTTTGTGTGGGCCGAGGTCACGGGGTGTTGTCCCAAGTGCTTATCCTGATCTGGCAGAGGCTCTGTTCCCAAATAATTATTCCACAGTTTCAGAGCCTATATCTGAGTGATAGTCTTTTAACTTTGTTGCATAAAAGTAAAGTATGTCTTGAGGGTCTAAAAATTCATGTAGTAATCATGGCTGTAAACTCATACATGGGGCTTTTGGGATGGAGTGAAAACCACCGTCACCTGGCGTGGACGCTGTGTGGTATTTTTAGCGTGGTGGCCTGCTCGTGCCTTGAACTCTATCTGCAGTGTGAGCAACAGCTGTGTATTTGAGAAATGTGGGCAGGTCAGCTTGCTCCTCCAGGGGCCTGCGGGCGTCCGGGTGAGGGGCCTGGGATGCGGCCATGTCAGTGGGAAGGAGCTTGGTTGTGTCAGCAGATATGTCTGCCTCTACAGGCCTGCAAGCCAACCAGAACCCAGTTTTCCTTTGGCCATCTAATGCCAGAAAAAAATCTGTTTCTTAGAGACTTTCATAATTTATATTAATGAACCGTTTGACCATACATAAAATGTTATAAATGTATGAGGCTTTACAACTTGGCAGATGTGTAACTCACATGTTATGATTGAATCCAACTGTTGAAGATATTTGTTTCACTGGAAGGTTTTTAGCATTTTATGTGCAAACCAAATGCCAGTAGCATTTTGAAAGAGTATTTTGGAATTTTAAACACAGAGTGGGACAGTGCTGGGTCTCTGGGATGCTGGTGAGGTGGACGTGACCTCAAGCTCTTGGAGCTTGCAAGCATGATTCCTAAATTGTCACACTTGCAGTGCTGGAAGTCAAAGTGGACTTCTGTAAATGAGGTATTAGTGCAATAAGGAACCGATGAGTGCCCTTGGAGGGCAGTTTCTGAGCCTCCCAGACACCGCCGGAGGAAGTGGGGGAGGGGGGCAGTAACCCACCAGAACCTGGACGGTGGAGCCGGGTTTGCTGGTGGCCCTGCGTGGCTGGTCATTACGTGCAATAAGGAACAGGTGAGCGCCCTTGAGGGCGGTTTCTCCCTGCTTCGGAACTGCAAGTGGAAGATGCCTCAAAGTGGGGGGAGGTTGGTGGTGGTCGGTTATCCAGTGGGGCCGGATTTGCTGGTGGCCGCTGCGTGGCAGGTCACGGGGTGGAGCGATAGGTGAGTGGAGTGGGAATAGAGGATGCACCCTCCACAGCTACTGCTGGGAGTTGGCTCTGGTAGCAGAGGGGGCATAGAGGGATTCCCACCAAGGGCAACACGGCTGGGGTCCCACGTGTGCTGGACGCTGACATGTGGCTATGTGATCTCAGTCTCCACAGCCATCCTGGGAAGTGGGTTCAGTTACCTTCCCATCTCACATTTGAGAAATCTCGAGCTCACATCACAGCTGGGTGGGTTGGAACTAATGTCTCAGGCAGGACGTTGGCCCCAGAGCCCAGCTCTTACCACCCCCCCCGCCCTTTTCAGTCCACCAAGCTTGTAGAAAGGGGTGTGTGGTGGTGGGGGGCGGCTGAGAAACCAACACAGTAGAAGGGGGGAAGGAAATAAACCAGGCAGGAGACACAAGCAGTACTTGGGAGGTCTACACGGGGTCTGGGTGTGGGGGGCACCTCTGGGCCTGTGAATCCCGTTCTGTGCTCCCGGCTTACCCAACCTTGGCCCTCAGCCACATGCTGTGCGTTTTAGGTGAAATCTCAGTCCCTCGCATGGTGCGAGCATCTTTTCTCCCTGGCTTTGCCTCTCCTTAAATCACAGAGTCTCAGTGGGGATGGCGGGGTGGTTGGTGGTCCATGGAATTTGCCCTCCACTTTCCCATCCTTGTCCTGTCCTGTCTGGCCTGTTACCTGAATCGGTGTCTCTTCAGAGCCTGCAAATGAGTGGAGGCCACAGCAGCCCCTCGCTGACCGGCCTCTCAAACTTTTTTATTCATCAGAATCGTGTTAAATGCTGATTCCTAGGCACCCCATTAGACTCTCTATGCCTGCCTGGCATGGGTACTTTGGGGACGGTACAGAGGGTTGCTGGGCTGTTCCAGGAGGGAATTTGCATTTGTAGAATGTCCCCTGTGGTCTTTCCAGCACTCTACTTTCCACGCACACGTGGCATTAAACCTGGAAGACCTCTGGGTGTTGTGCTGGTGAGGAAGTCCCGGCTGGACGAGGGGCTGCTGGGGCTCGGACTTGATTCCTGGGCTGGGGGCTGTGGGCTTATTCTCTTCAGTGGGCCTGCTGATGGGATGCCCTGAGAAGTTCTGCTGTGCACTCAGGGGATGGTGCAGAGACAGGCTCAGGAAACACAGACCATGGATTTAAAAAGTCCTACTGGAAAATCTTTTATGAGCAAAGAAATTTGCATCTAACTGAAGACAATCATTGCTTGAATAATTGGTTTGTTTACAAAATTGGTCCTATGAACAGATTAAAGTTTTCATTCATGCCTTGTCTATAACGTAAATAGGAGCTGTTACCGCAACCTAAATTAGCCTTAAATTTTGTATCAGATTGCAGTCCAGATTACAAACGGCTGCTTGATAATCTAATTGATAAAACGGAGGAATTTAGTGCTTGGAACCCAAGTGAAGAGAACAGAATTACTTTGGCTTCTCAAAAGCATGTGACTGAGGGGTGACCTGGGGTGAAGAGAAGTGGCTGGAGTCATTATACTCGAGGAGATGATCTGCCGGAGCGCCTCTCAGCTGTCTTCTGGATAAAACAAAAGGGCGAAAAATGGAAAAATTCAGCACTGAGTTCGTCTATGCCCTGAGCTTCTCATATGGTCATTAATGTGACCGGGCTGTATCTGTGAAGCCTCCATACAGGCACAAAGGAATTAGGCTAGAGTAAGGCGGCCGGCGACCTCTGGCGTCTGGACCGCGTGTCATTTCCTAAAGCCCTTTTGGGTGAAATGACAATCGCAATGTCTGTTCGGAGAAGTGTAATCTCACGTATGAGATACAGATTTTAAATGATGTAGATTTTAAACACCAAAGTCAGGAAGCTTGGTGGGAGTGGCTGTCTTCCAAGTGGTTTTCTGTGCTGCCAGGGATGAGGCGTGGATGTGTTTGTTGGTGAGATCCACTGGTGAAAGGGCTAAGCAAACCCTGCAGCTGGGGCAGTGTGAAGCTACATCTCTTCCGGCATCCCAAGTAAATACATTTTGTAAATCTTGTGAATTTGACCCTGACCCTAACCCTGAGTGTTGAAGTCTGGTGCAGTGTCTTGAGCCCTCTTCTGCATTGAGGGTGAGTGACTGTAAATGAGCGATTCCTCAGTGATGAAAGTTCAAATTTGGCTTCCCTGAGGAAGCCAGACCTCAGTCACCCGTATCTCCATTGTAAGCACTGTGGCCTCTAGGCGGGTGGCTGGAAGTTTCCAGGCCCGCCTTGGAGACACAGCCGTGCAGTGCTTGATGATTTGATAACATCGGCCACCTTCTGTCTAATCATGGTACAAATGATTCTCCTACAAGGAAACGGATCTGGTTTCTTCCCTGATCGTTGGAAGAAGCAGCCCACCTAGGAACCGCACTGTCCTCTGCACTTTCACAGCGAAGCCTGTGTCTGTCTCCCAGGAGTGTCATGTGTGTTGTGGGAATCACGGGAATTGCCTCTTTAATTCTTCCTGCTTTTGAGGGCTCGGGCAGCTCTGCCTGTTTCACCCGGGACAAGCAGCGTGTGGTCTCTGGCTGCTGTGGGACTAGGGCTTGTGTTTCACCTGGGACGAGCAGCGGGTGGTCTCTGGCTGCTGTGGGACTAGGGCTTGGGGTGCATCATCACATCCGGTGACCTGTCCAGGTGGGCATCATTGTCTTTTGCCTGTTGGCTGAGGCAGCTGTGATGCCATGGGGGTCATGCTTGTGTCAGGGCCAACCCAGTTCTTCCTGTGCACACCTCTCCTGCTGGAGTGCCTTTCCTTATGATGACGTGCTGAATTAGGGCGGAGAATGCAGAGAGGCTCTGGGCGTCTCCTTCCCATTCTTATTCCCTGGAGCTGTGATGCCCGACAAGGGAGCCCATAGCCAGAGGCTCCTTTAAATTTAATTAGAATAAAGATTTGATTACATAGCCAAACACATTTGAAAAGAACTTCACAGATTAAATTCCGGATTCAGCCCTTCAGGCCCAGTGGCCACGTTTCGGGGCTCAGCAGCTGTAGGTGGCTGTTATCTTTCTGTGTTGGCTGAGCAGATTGGGACGTTTCCAGTTCAGCTGGCAGTTCTCTTGAATGGCTCTGCCTGTGGTGGGGGCACCTTGGCTGGAGAGCCTCGTGGGGATCCTTTAGGCCTCTGGCTACAGCCAGGCTGCACGGTTCCTGTGCCCCGGGTCCTCTGAGGCCCAGATGGATCCCACCACAGAGCCAGCACTGCTAGACTTGGGTACTGTGTGCAGACAGCAGAGGGGCACGTCTGGGCCTTGCAGGGGCTAGGGTGACTGGCCTCCTTGGCCAGGATCCCGTCTCCAAGTTTTCAGAGGAAATGCATCCACCGTCCACACCGTGCACCAGAGGAAAACTGCAGGCTTCTCTGTGGATGGTGAATTGAGATCATGCAGAGTGACTAGGTTTGGGCTCCTGACCAGCGTGAAACTTGATACCTTTAGGTGGAACCTGACATGCCTCCATATGTACATGGCAAAGAGAATGCAGCGTTGTCAGCTTGAATCCAGATGTGCTCCCGTTTTGAGGTGGAAGGTTCTGGGAGTATTGGCCATTGGTGATTGTCCTGCCATGGAGGACTTTGAATGCAGGCACTGGTTTAGGATAACCCTGGTTTCCTGGTCCTGTATGTGGGCATCCCTGAGTATCCCAGGCTGGAGGAAAGCAGGGCAGATGGGAGGGTGACAAGAGGTCAGGTGTTTCCAGCTCTGGGGAGTGATGCCATCAGACGGCTGAGATCAGGTGGCCAGGGAACAAAGCAGGGGTGCATGGAAACGTCATGTTTCCTGGGGTATGGGGAGGACCTGTTGAACTCTATTCCTGGGCAACAGTTCTTCCATTCTCAGGAATCTGTGCCATTGTAATTGAGTAGCAAATTCTAGAATTGCTCTAATTACTTACTGTTAAGTCCCCATCCCAATTACCATGAATTAGCAACAGTGATAACAGTTTGCCTGGTCAAGCCTTGCTAAGAAAAACCAGTGGAGGCCGGGCGCGGTGGCTCAAGCCTGTAATCCCAGCACTTTGGGAGGCCGAGACGGGCGGATCACGAGGTCAGGAGATCGAGACCATCCTGGCTAACATGGTGAAACCCCGTCTCTATTAAGAAATACAAAAAAAACTAGCCGGGCGAGGTGGCGGGCGCCTGTAGTCCCAGCTACTTGGGAGGCTGAGGCCGGAGAATGGCGTGAACCCGGGAGGCGGAGCTTGCAGTGAGCTGAGATCCGGCCCCTGCACTCCAGCCTGGGTGACAGAGCGAGACTCCGTCTCAAAAAAAAAAAAAAAAAAAAAGAAAAACCAGTGGAACTAGTTTTAGTTGCCTCGAGTTCCCTCCAAATCGGATTCCTTAGCGGCTTATGTCCCCACAGCTGCTGCAGTTCTTCCTGGGCCTGGCAGGCACATTCCAGACATTCACATCTCAGCTCAGATGCAGGCGTGCATATTATAGAAAATCGCACTGCGCTGTGATTGGCTTGAGCTGACGTTCTCTAGGTGAGAGGCGGAGGCCGAGGACCTGTGAGGGACTGAGTGTCCTCTCATTGACTTGGAGCAGGTGCACATCTGTTCTTCAAAAGTTCTAATGGGATGAAATTAGAAATATGAATTTTTAAAATTCACGTGTTACGAACTCTGTTCAGTGATTTCCTCTGAAATGAGAGACTATTTGCAGACGAGGCATTCAGACTGCAGCTCTCCTTAGAACTGTCCTAGACCTCGATGCCGTCCTTTGGCCTCTTCCTGGGTGTGGGGTCCTCTGCTTGAAGCAAAACCACGTGGTCTGTGCATCACTACTGCAACCAGCTCAACGTACACACCCACTGGGAGGGGGGCCGGATCACTTAACATTTTAAATGCATTTAACATTAAACCAGCAAGTCAGCCAGTGCTTTCTGTAACCAAGCTGCCTGGCTCATGGGAACCTGACACTTGACTTTTCGGAAGAGAATACTTGCTTCTGTGGAGTGTCAATATTTGTCTCATTTCTTGAGACTCTGCTCAAAGTGATGAACGTGTGTAAATTAGGACCTTTTTGTGTAAATTGGGCCACAGAGCTCTCTAAGCACAGTCAGGGGAGTAAAAGGCTGTGAAAGATGCCGCCTGATGTGAGTCGTGACCAGGCACTTTGGAACCTGGGATCCCATCTCCAGCCTTTCAAAGGACGTAGAGGAATTGGCCTGATGTGAGCCCTGGCCGGGCTCTTTGGAACCTGGGATCCCATCTGCAGTCCTTCAAAGGACAGAGAGGAATATAAAATGCAGATGGGAGAGTTCATATTTTGGGCATCTCTGTTCTTTTGAAATCAAAGTGCAAGGAAAAAGTTTTGCCTTGAGGTCTTACCCCATACTTGTTTTTCTCCTGAGGTTTTAACATTTTCTTAACTGCTTTTTTCTCCCCCGATCCTTGGGGAACTTCTATCTTCATATCTTCTTAAAAGATATGGTTAAATTCAACACTGAAATTTAAAAACATGCATTCATATTATTTTTCTTTAAACTGATGTATCTGACGTTGGTGAAGAACTCACTGGGCGTATTGGTGTATTTTTATTTTTTTGAGACAGTCTTGTGTTGCCCAGGCTGGAATGCAGTGGCGCGATCTTGGCTCACTGCAGCCTCACCTCCTGGTTCACGCCATTCTCCTGCCTCAGCCTCCTGAGCAGCTGGGATTATAAGTGCCTGCCACTATGGCTGGTTCATTTTTGTATTAGTAGAGATGGGGTTTCAACATGTTGTCCAGGCTGGTCTTGAACTCCTGACCTCATTTGATTCGCTCACCTTGGCCTCCCAAAGTGCTAGGATTACAGGCATGAGCCACCACACTCGGCCTGGGATATTCTTGATTGTAACTGTAATAGATCCCTTTAATAAAAACAAAACAGAACACCACCACCACCAACAACAACAAAAAAAACAGCTGTCTGAAAAGTCCCAAAATTAAAGAGCTCACTTGGACAGGGATTTGGACACCAGTTGAATGGCCCAGCACAAACCATAGTTACATGGGCCACTCGGCCTGTTAGATCCTTAGGGTATTTGAAGTCATGTGGATATTTGCATTTCTGCTTCTGGATATCGTGTCAGTATGAATTCGTCTAGTGTTTGAGGGCCAGGCTCAGATCCGCGAAAGCAAGAGCCCCTGCCCTCACGGCACTTCTCTTCCGTGTGTGTGTTAGGAAAATAGAAAGCATAAGATATTTTTTTCAATGAGCTGGGAAGATGGAAAAATAAGCTTAAGATGTTTACTTGTTCAGAAGAAGGGAGGTGCAAGGAATACTCAGCTTTGCTGCTGCTGAAGGAGGCCCCTGGCGGAGGATGTTTCAGAGGTAGGGTTTGTCTGAGAAAGGTGGTAAGAGGCAAATAGGATGCCCCATCTGGTTAGCCAGAGATGGGGAAAGTCCGTATCCCCAAAACAGCTTCAGCATTCTGGCAAAGGCTTTGGAAAACCAGCTAGTGTGTGGGACCTTGTTGGCTGCTGGGGAGAAAGAAAACACTGCTGGTCCTGAGGACTGTACTGTTCTTCCACTGCTATAAAGAATTACCTGAGGCTGGGTAATAAGGAAAAAAAAGGTTTAATCGGCATACAGTTCTGTGGGCTGTACAGGTTTCTACATCTGGGGAAACTTAGAGTGGAAGGTGAAGGGGAGGTGGGCATGTCTTCACATGGCTGGAAGGGGAGAGAGAGTGAAGGGGAAGGTGCCATGCACCTCCAAACAACCAGATCTCAGAACTACCATGAGGACAGCACTTGGGGGATTGTGCTAAACCATTAGAAACCACCCCCATGAGTCACTCCCACCAGGGCTCACTTCCAACAAAGGGTTAGAGTTCAGCATGAGATTTGGGTGGGGACACACAGCCACATCATGTCAGGCTTCCCATTCTTCTCCTGCACATGCTTCACAAATGGTTCTGTCATTGGTTTTTGTTTTTGTTGATACATAATATGTGTACATGTTTTCAGAGTGCATGTGATATCTTGATTCATCCCTGTATTGATGAAATCTGTGTACTTGGGATGTCTTTCACTTTAAATATTTTCTTTTCCTTATGCTGGTAATGTTCAAGTTATTCTCTCCTAGCTGTTTTGAAATACACAGTAGATGACCCACTGCCATCCCCCTGCTGATTTATCAATAGTAGGTCTTGTGCTGCCATTAGGCTGTGTGTTTGTGCCCGTTACGAGCCTCTGCCCATCCTGCTTATGAGTGGGCTCTGCTGGGCCCTGTTGACCACCTACTCTTGGCCTCCATGAGATCTGCTCTCAGCTCCTGCTTATGAGTGAGAACATGCTCCATTTCTTTGCTTGGCTCATTTGCTTAACGTATATCCTCCAGCTCCATCCATCCTGTCGCAGATGACAGGGATCTCAGCTGTGTGGTGGAGTATTGCTCCTGTGTATGTTCGGGTCACGTTCCCTTCATCCCCTGTTGACGGACACTCAGGTGATTCCAGACCTTGGCTGCTGTGGATGGTACTGCATTGAAGCTGAGAGCAGTCACTGGCTTTATACTTGGGGGACGTGAGCCACTTTGATGTTCTCAAGCAGCCATTCCCCAAAGTCCTCCGTGGAATGCCGCATTCCTTTGTGCCCATGACTTCCACTAGGATGAAGAGCTGGGAAGGGGCTTTGAGTGAACCCTTGGGTTTCTGTCTTTAATTGGTACCCAGCTGCACTGACCAAGTGAGGGTCCCAGTGACCCTGGACACTACCTCACATAAGGTCCAAAGATGCAGTTAGGTTCTTTTTTTAACTTTAAAAAAAAAAAAACCCTTTTGACCTGGTTAAGCTATAGCATTATCAGTTAGTGGTTTTCATATTGGAAAGGTGTATATTTTATTTTCTAAGAAGGAAAGAAATCCTGTTAAATACTCTAACCACAGATTAAATCATGTCAAGGAAAGAGGTACTATTTTGGGGGAAAATTATCCCTTCATGTCAATGATCAAGGAGATGACTTAGATTGTTTAATTGAGTTAATTATGAAATCTTAAGTGGTTTTGAGAAGATGAGCTGTAGATACTGCAAGACATGAGACTGATGCTGATTTAATGTTAGTCAGCCCTGACAGAATGTGGCTAATATTTAAAGCTTGCTCCAGCATTGCTTGATAGATTGTAAGTTAATGTAAAGATCTGTTTGATGCTTTTATTTTACAAAATATTATTGAGAAAAAGTTTGACAGCCAAGGAACCACCTTCAACCAATTTCTTCCTAATTTCTATCACTAGAAAAATTTGTCCTGTTAATTCCAGAATTTACTTTCGGGAAGTTCCTGTAAGGAGAGCAGAGGTATTGGTGGTTGAATGGTGACTTGAATTTAGGTGAAGATCATTAAATATTTCATAGTCATGTTTGTCTTGGTGGTTTTAGCAATTTTATATTAAATTTAGAACTGCGAGTCAAACCAAATGTGTTCTTTTGCTTTTGTGATACTCCTTTGTATGACTATACTGGTAAAGAATGATAAAATGTGTATCGGGTATTTTTTCTGTGTAGATATTAGGATTTTGAGGGGAACAAATTAATCATTCTTCTAATAGACATTGTGCTGTGTGTTGGGTCCTTTGTATATTAGTTGAATCACTCTAATGAGGACCACTTGAAAGTCTGTTTCTATACAAGATCTTTTATATGCTGACTTGTGTTATGCAAAATCCTTCATCCTCAAAGAAGACTAAGCAATGGGTTGGAGGAGAGGTTTAATCCCCCATTAGGTCTATTCCAAATGCCCAGAATTGAATGCAAGTACGAATTATGTTTTTGAAGTGGTGTGTGTGTGTGTGTGTGTGTGTGTGTGTGTGTGTGTGTGTGTGTGTGTGGTGGACTCCTTTTTAGGTCATGAGAGGGAGTTAAAGCAAAGATCAGATTTGCTGATAAACATTTGTGCATATGCTAGTGGAGAAGTCATCTGTCTTGACTGCACCTGCGTACTCTGATTTTGGTTTTGTTAGTGTCCGTAGCTACAAGCCTCACCCGCCTCTGGGACTCACCCTGAGGGGCTGTGGTGAGGGTTATTACAGAGTCGTGTGTCTTAGCGAATGGCACAAATGGTCTTGTGGGCCTACTTTGGCTTTGTTTGAATCTGTAGATTGTTAAACTAAGTTTAACATTTTGAGGATTATAAATTGTGATTCTTGTCTAAGAAGAGGTTTCTGTTGTCTCTGAAGACAGGAGCCACAATACAGATGGTCCCTGGCTCACAATGGTTACATCTGTGATTTTTTTTTTTCAACCTTGTGATGGTGTGAACTAGTCACACTCAGTGCATTGTTCGGCCCGAGATGGGCTGCCTCTGGATGAACCCATTGTAAGTTGAAACTATGATGTCAAATGCACTTTCTATTTAGGATATTTTCAGCTTACGCTGGGTTTATTGGAACAGTTTCATCCCATGGTAAGTCAGGGAGCATATATGCTCATAAAAGTAGAGAGGATCTCATAGATACCATGAGATATAATGTCTCTGATGTTATAAAGATACGATGAAAACAATCAAGTGGGACTTGGAAGCCTTGGAGGGACTCACAAGGGCGGCTCCTGGAACGCAAACGTGAGCGCCACTGGCTTCTGGATGTGACATCTGTGCCTTCTGCTTAGCCCAGTGGGTTATTGCCTGCTCCCGAGGGCAGAGAGGTCCAGCGTTCCTGTGTTTAGGTGTTTGAGCTGCCTTAAGAGGCTAGGTCAATTCTCACTGGTGTCTTCAGGGCTTTAGGTCTTCTGAACAAGCAGAAGGAAGGACGACTTTGTAGAGCTTTGGAAATCTCAACGGACTTCAGGGCCATCCCCCTTGGTAGAAGAGAGCCCCACTGGAGGCGAGCAGGGTGCCATGCTTGCCTGTGCTGGGCCCAGACGTGTACGGACGTTGTGAGGGCCACAGGACACAAATCGGTCTTGGTGTACAACTGGTGTCAATGGCCACGCAGCATTTCTGCCAGGTACATGAGTGCGGGGACTTGGGTTTTGGGGTGTGCATCCTGGTTGCCTAGTTGCTTGGAAGACCCCTATTCAGACCCCAGCCTGAGTCACCGTGACAGGCCTCCCGCTTCACACACCACACGGAAGCCGTGGCGTCGGTCACTGATGCCCACCAGCTGTCAGATGTGCATGTGTATCTTCCCTGGTCTCGTGATGGGTCTTGTTTTGAGGTTATAGTAAACGTTCAGAGAGGTTTTGGATTTTTTATGTTGTTTGCAAGGAGGCAGCAGGGAGTGCTTGAGCAGTGAGATCCCCTTCCCAACCAATGCAATTTCAGATCACAGCAGGTAATTAGGGCAGCGGAGCTGTGGGATCACCTACCCAACCAATGAGAATTCAGATCACAGCAGGTAATTACAGCAGCGGGGTGGGTGGGAGAACCCTGAACTGTGGCTGTTTCTGGTGTCTTGCCCTGCAGACAGCGCATGCTGGGGCCTCCATGGTCCTCTGTGGGGTGGGTGGAGCACATGAGCTGGGTGCTGCTGGGCTGTGGCTGGCTCCCCAGCCCGGGGTTTATGCAGGACTCGTTCTTTAAGACAACTTGGAACCCAGAAAGCAGCATGAGGAGAACGGGTTTGTGCGTTTCTGGATCCTTGGTGCTTCCCAGTCTCAGACGCTGTGCGGGCTCTGAGGGGTGTCGCCGGGAAAACTTGAACAGTCGGCCCCCGGGGTGGAGTGGGGCTGCAGCGGGTCTTGCAGAAACTGGAAGTGGGGGTGAGTGTCTCACAATCGGGACCTTTCAAATGGGCCCAGTAGGCTGCATCTGTGGAAATGGTGCCACCTAACGCAGGGCTGTGGCCAGCAGGGCCTGAAAGGCTACAGCGGGCTCTGTTTCTGCTGTCTTGAGAGAGTCTCTGCACGGTTTTCCTTGGTCTTTGTCTATTTGGAGGACGCTTCCCCCTTTCTTGGGCTTACCAAGCCTTCTGAGCTGCCTTGTTGAGTATGACAAAGCCCTGAGAAGGCATTTTTGTCGCATAATTATGTTATCCTGGTGGCTGGATAAATGACCTGCAAATGTGGGTGACTCAGTAGCTCTGAGGGTACTCAATATCCAAGACAGGTGGGAAGAAAATGTTCAGGCAGGTGTCAGAGAATCTGTTCTCTACTTCACACTGGGGCCCTGGTTTGCTGACAGTCTTCACACTCGATCCAAAATGGGAATAATGAAGTCTCACGGATTTGGCGTCAGCTGAGAGCTGCCTCCAGCACAGTCTTGTGTGAGTAACAGTTTATAGGTTTGGTGCAAAGGGCAGGCGTCAGTTGATCTTATTTGTGGTGGTGCTTATGGTGGCTTTTCCGTAAGGAATTTAGACTTCATTAGCTTTGGCAAGGGAATCCTGAGTGATAAATTGGAAGAATGCTTCAAAAAATTCTGGAACCTGCAGTGAGTTTGGAATCTGTATGAAATTGAGGTTTGGATTCTCACGATTTCCTAATGCTACCCCGAAACCCAGTAGTTGAGACAGTCATAGAGCTTCAGTTGTGCTGCCCCGGTTCCCCATTTTAAAAGGAACACGTTGCTTTCATCTAGAATGTTCTGAGCTCTGAGTGTTGCCAGTGGAGTTTCCAGCTCTCTGCATCAGAGGGGAAGCCAGGACTGCGCTCACGGTGTCGCGGCAGCTGGGAGCTGAACCTGGACCTCAGGCACGTGTGATGCTGACGATTTTCTGTAAACTCCAAGGGTGCAGTGGTCTCCTTGGCACTTTACAGTCTTCTGAAGCTTTTGATGTGTCTGTACTTTATAGATTTTTCAGAAGTAGACGGCCTTTTCCCACACCCTTGGGCTGAGTTTTGTCAGAGGGTAGTGTGTGGGAAGCACCACACCCACATTCTGACAGGGAAGACTCTGGTGTCCAACTGAGGTCAGAGTGGAAATTTATTTTTCCTTCCCTCCAGTCTGGTCCAGCTGCTCCCTGCTTGGCCAGAAGAAAATCATTCTTATCCAAGTCGTAGGCAAACCCCCGAAGTCAAACATTTGTCTTTTTTCTTTAATATATCCATTTAGTTTTTATGGGATGATAGATGGCGAAGTGTTTTTTAGGGGAAAATTAATTTCTTTAATTACAGAGAACTTTTTGGACAAAAACTGTAATCAAGAAGCTATTTTGTAATAAGATCTAGTTAAATACTACAGTTGAAAGCTCCTTATATTTGATCTTAAACTTGGGTCTGCTATGCATGTCCACACGCTCATGCTCATGACGCCAGGCTCAGCTGTGAACTACAGGCACGGTACACACTTTCTGGTTGCTTTTTTGAAAGTCTTACTGCTTGGCCTCTCTGATTCAAATGTTGAGTTAGGTTGATTCTGTTCAGAATGTTCATCCCTCCATCTAGGGTCCAGTCATCTTTCAGGGAGGAACCATCTTCCTCATCTTTGTCCCCTACAGTATTGTATATTTAATAGTTAAATATTTATAGGTTACATGGGTGACTGATCTGTTCATTAGGAGGAAAACAATGCCCATTTTTACATCATTATAATGGACTTGTTAAATGATTGTTAGTATAATGAAGTTTCCATGGCAAAAGAGGCTTTGCAGATGTGACTGTAAGGGACAGTGAGATGGGGGAGGACCCTGGGTTGTCCAGGTGGGGTCTAGCGTCCTCACATGTGCATTGATGAGAGGGAGTACGAGGGTCTGCCTCAGAGGAGGACACCTGAGGATGAGATAGAGGCCAGAGGGCTGTGGGGCTGAGGGCGGGGGTGGGGTAGGGGCCGGAGGGGCATGGGCCAAGGGTGGGGCAGTGGCTGGAGGGGTGCAGGGCTGAGGCCAGGGCAGTGGTCAGAGGGGTGTGGGGCTGTGAGCCAAGCTGCATGGTGGCTTCTATGAATTGGGAGACTCCAGGCACGAACACAACCTACTGACCCCTTGACTTCAGCCCTGGGACTCCTGACTTCCAGGGCTGAGAGGAGGTTTGCATTTGTGGTAATTTGTTGCAGCAGCAATAGGAAGTTAATGCATTGTATCTGTTCTTCACCTCCAAACCTTTGAAAAGTAACCCTGTTGTATCGGCCTTTTGTGTGCCCTAAATTCTAATGAGATGGTTTGTAGGAAATAACGGACACAAACGGTGGCAGAACACAAAGTTGGACAGAAGCAGTGTCTTCTGTGGTTCTGTAGTTTGGGTCTGTGAAGTTAGATTTCGGTCAGAGAGTGTGTGGTCTTGTTCAGCATATACCTGGAGTACTTGTTCAGAGCTCCTGGGGGAGTGGTCTTTAACACTGTTAGCATTAAAACTTCAAGCACATCAGGGCCAGAGTTCCTGAGTCAGTGTTAGGCGACCTTTGAATAAGAGTTGGCATGTAGAATCCCACTTTACTAGCATGAAGCAGCAATTTTTTTTTTTTTTTTTTTTTTTTTGAGATCGAGTCTCGTTCTGTCACCCAGACTGGAGTACAGTGGCTTGGCCTCGGCTCACTGCAACCTCTGCCGCCTGTACTCAAGTAATTCTCCTGCTTCAACCTCCAAATTGCATGATTTATTTTCCTGTTTTATATACTTAGTATATGACAACTCTGCAAACTTTATCAATACAAATGACATGCCAGAACTTATGAGAATCCAGCATTTTCCCATGCAAATTAGTAGTGATGTGGAATTCCTGGACTGGTTTGGTATTATAAGACGTAGGGGCGGATTCTTTGCCTAATTTCTGTGGAACTAACAATTGTTAATCACCCATCAATCTTACCTCCCCCAACAGCTCAGGTGAGGGGGTTACCCCCGCTGTCATGATGAGAGGCAGGAGACTGAGGCTTAGATGAGCAGGTGACACATTACTGTCTAGCCCCACCCACCCTGTAGTTTCCTGCCATGGCTCAGCTATCTTCCTACGAGAAAGGACAGACACCCTGGTGCTGGGTAGAATTCCTTGTGAACCCCTTTGCATCCTCCAGGGAGTTCTTGCTTTACGGTGGTGGCTCATGGGAAGGCCTCTGGCCCAGTGAGAAAGTGACTCATGTTGTAACATTACTGTCTCTCTGTCCGGCTGCTGTTGATTGGGTGATTTGTAAACAGACATTTATTGCTCACAGCTCTGGAGGCTGGAAAGTCCAAGGTCAAGGCAGTGAAGGTCAAGGCACCTGCACATCTGGTGTCCCAGGGCCTGTGGCGTACAGACGGCAGCATCTCACAGGGTCTTGCGTGGCAGCAGGCGTCTTGTTGGGACTCACATGGTGGAGGAGCCCTAGTGCACTAGAGCACTAGGGCTCCTCCACCTCCCAACAGGGACACCAACCCCAGTCCTGAGAGCAGGACCTCCCAAAGGTCCCACCTCTTAATGTATCCCATCGGAGATGGTTTCAGCATGAGGTTTTGGGGACATTCAGGCCAAAGCCATTACTCTGCCACGGTGTTAGGGCTGCATGGCATCATTACTGCAGCAGAGCCACAGCCTTCTCATGTGTATTTGCTGCAGGAGGAAGACGCAGGTGCCTGTGCAAGTTGGGGTTCAGTGCAAGAAGTCGAGACCCTCTGGGAATCTTAGCAGGAGGAACTTAAGGCTTTGAGAACTGACACCTTAGGACTGTACTTTTCTTCAGACTGTAAAAACCTTGGTGTGTGATAATACTGAACATTTCCTGAGCCCTGTGATCCTGTAAAACAGTGGTGGTTAAGACATTCCCCCTCCCCACAACTGCGGCCCCACTTCTACTGCAAGAAGCCCCTTCCCATGTGGCTTAGGCTGACTTGCGGATGACCATTTACCGAGGACAAGGCCAGACACAGGCCTTCAAACCCCCATCTCTGCCTTATAAGTGATTAGCTAAAGTGTCTGTTCCCACTAATCAATCACCTTCCACCTTGAAATGGTTCTTCGTGGTGCAGTTGCGCCTAGGGGGGTGGACTTGTCTTTGACTGTTGCCTTCCACAGAGGACGGTTAGGGTGGGCAGGAAAGAATTCTCTGCTACAGGTCTGCTTTCCAGGCTGTTTCCAGAAGTGGGAATTCTTGTGCCCTGGAGTCTGGGAATGGATTTCTAGTGTCCCAGCTTCAGGTGGAGTTGAACTTGAGTGAGGCCACCCACCACACCCATCTGGAGCCAGGAACTAGAGCCATTTTTAAAGTGGCAGTTTCTCCATAAGATTACCCCAAAAATGCGCTCAGCACGTTTCTTTCTTTCTCATATGCATTTGGCCATCTAAAATGGGAATGGTGGTTTTTTGAAGTATGGATGTAGTTTTAAATTTTGAGTATTGTAAACCTTAATGTAGCTTCTTAAAATGTTTGCCTGATTATCTGGAGATTTACTAAACCTTTGGAGTGGTAATAATGAGTTGATCTATATGACTTTGCTTTCTATGATGCAATGAAAGTACTCTAATGAACACCTCTGCAGTTGGGTCAGCAGGCGATTGACCAAAAGAAATTCTGCTTTTTGGGTTTCTTTAACCAAACAAGGGAGTAGAGTGTAGGCTGAAGTGGCAAATTCATTTCAGAGCACGCCAGAGCCCTCAGTGATTGAGCAGCCTTCTCAGGTGAACGTGTAATGTGCCGTGAGTCTTGGCAAGCCTGGCTACTGATGTGTGCACGTGACACCACAGAGCCACACCTAGGAAGATGTGGTTTCTGTAACAAGCTTTGGAAAACCAAAGTTCAACTTATTTATCCAACTTTGTTATAGAAAAAGCTTAGATCAGATGGCCAAAGACCTGATTGTTTCATGGTTGAGACATGGTTATAAAATTGCCCTTACTTGGTGCCAATCAGTATTGGTCCACAGTGATACTCCTCCAACCTCACTGAATAGTTTGGAGACTGATATGAGACTGAAAATCTCCTTAAGGTGAAAAGGGCTCTGGGGCACCCGGGAATATCCGCACACCCGTGGCCATTCCCCTATAAGGTGGAAAGGACGGCTGGGTCACGCGGGAGCATCCGCACACCCGTGGCCATCCTCTTTAAGACGGAAAGGGCTGCTGGGGTGCCCCGCAATATCTGCACACCCGCGGCCATTGTGGCTGTCCCCCTTTCTGCTCAGTCACCTCTGTGTTCCCGCATTCAGGCTTTGGGACACTCATGAACAGCTCGTCCCCTGGGCTGGTGAGGAAGGAGTTGGAGGTTGTTCTGAGGCTCTGTCACTGTCATGAGCTGGGGAAGGCAGTGGCAGTGACCCTGGAGGAGTCTGGTCAGTGAGGGCTCCGGCAGGAAATGCTGAGGCTTGAGGTGGCTCTGCCAGTCATAACCAAATGTCTTCCCTCTTATTTCCATGATTCCTTCTAGTTCTGCACCTTGCACTGCAGAGTCTCTGTGTGTCTATAAATATACATGAGTTACGATACAGGTGTCTCTTTCCCCTCTGTCTGGGGCTGGGCCCAGGGAGTGAAGTGCAAGACCCCCTTACTGCTGGATGCCCACCAGCACGAGGCACTGCCTGCCCTGCTAACGAATGCCTCCAGCGAGTCCTGGAAGCCTCCTTCTGAGCACCTGGCCTGTTGACGGTATATACGGGAGACAACTGAGCTCCCCTTGCCCCACCCTGAGCAGAGACTGGGGAGGCGGCAGTAGCACTGCCCCCATGGTGCATCCTTGGTGCATGGAGGAAAGTGTGTTCATGCTTAAAACACAGCCCATCCTCTCAAAAGCAGCGTGACAACCACATTTACTTCTGGAATCTTAAAAAAGGGCCCGTCTCTTTGAGAGAAGAACGTAGCATGTATGTGTGTACCTCCTTTTTTTTTTTGAGACACTGTCCCTCTGTCACCCAGGCTGGAGTGCGGTGGTGCGATCTCACTGCAAGCTCCGCCTCCCGGGTTCATGCAATTCTCCAACCTCAGCCTTCCGAGTAGCTGGGACTACAGGCACCCACCACCACGCCTGGCTAATTGTTTGTATTTTCAGTAGAGACGGGGTTTCACCTTGTTAGCCAGGATGGTCTCGGTTTCCTGACCTCGTGATCTGCCCACCTCGGCCTCCCGGGTAGCTGGGACTACAGGCACCCACCACCACGCCTGGCTAATTTTTTGTATTTTTAGTAGAGATGGGGTTTCACCGTGTTAGCCAGGATGGTCTCGGTTTCCAGACCTCGTGATCTGCCCACCTCGGCCTCCCAAAGTGCTGGGATTATAGGTGTGAGCCACCACGCCGGGCCGTATGTGTGTACCTCTTTACAAGTCTTGCCCGACCTTTGCATTTAAAAATTATTGAAAAACTTAAGGATGTAACTGACAAGAACTTTATATGTTTCTCCAAGTAAAAATTTGGAAAAGTTAAGTGAACCCATAGTGTGTTTTATTTCTATGAGTCCCACACCTGGATTTTTAAATGTGGGCAAAACATCTGTATGTTCTTCAGCTTGATTTCCTTGGAATCTTGAATGAAACGTGCTGAAGTTGCCATGCGGATTTTGTTATGTGGCGGTGACAAGTGGGGCTGGTCATTAAACAACTGGAGGGATCCCTGTCCTTTCTGTGCTCCTGTTGGACACTAGGCACCTGCTTGGGTGTTTTCTGTGTGTGTGGACAAGATGAGGACAGAATTTCCAGATTCACACGGTGGTATCTTCTCCCTTTTCTGTTAAAACGTGTCTTCTGCTGCTTCTACATAGACCAAGTGTTTCTTTCTCTTGCCTGTCTACATAAACGCTGTTTAACAAAAACTGTATTGTAGACATGTGAAGCTGAATTCCACTTGATAAAGCAGATAGAGATGACTGAGTATACTGCTTTGTGGAAGGAAGGTTTAAAATGATTTTTGGCTTTTTCCCTGAAATAGGGAATAATTTTAACTTTTTCCCTGAGATAGGGAATAATGAAATGGGAAAATAATTAAATTTTCCCTTTTAATTTTTAGATTATATTTTATTATTAGATTATTCATGTATTGCAAGGGAAAAAGGAACTAGATCACCCCATGTACCCAAATGAAAATTTAAAGGGTATGGGCGAGTTCATTTGAACTCCTTTAATTTGTTTTTGTTTGTTTGTTTTTGACAGTCTCACTCTGTTTCTCAGGCTGGGTGCAGTAGTACAATGACAGCTCACTGCAACCCCAACCTTCTAGGCTCAAGTGATTCTCCTGCCTCAGCCACCCCAACTGCTGGGATTTACAGGCGTTAACCACCACACACAGCTTATCACCTCTTGGAGACTAGCTTTGAGTTTGGGCATTCACTGAACTACATTTTGGTTAATTCTCAAAGTTTGTCACTGTTTATCTTTAATTTGCTAAAAATCTACATGTATTGTAAAATGCGTTATATGTCCTTAGCATTCACGGATTCCCTGTTAGTGGGGCAGAGACGCAGAAGGGCAGAAGGCTTTCGGACATCATCAGGGTTGCAGTTGAGTGCTTGCCCCGAACACATTGGAGCTCTGGGCTCTGTGGCCCCACGGGGGTCCTCTGTCCACTGAGGGGGCCGGGTTACCTGGAAGGTCCCTCCAGCCTCTGCAATTTTGCCCTTTTCAGGTTAACATCTCATCGTTGTCCTGGACAGCACTGCCTTTCGTTCACTGACCCACGAGTGAACAGCTGGTCAGTGGCCAGCGCTGCTTCCTTCAGCTGGGAGATGGTGATGTGATAACACTACCGTGGAATTTGGTTCTTGGTGTATTAAGGGTTCAGTTGTACGTTTATTTTTTAATCTGCACCTCTGAATTGGTCTTTTGATTGCAAAGAGATTGCTTGTTGGATTTGTTTCTGAATATTTCGTGGATAACAGGAGAATCTTGCTTATCTGTGTGTTCATTTAATGTGTTTTTGCCAGGCATTTAAATGGGTGCGTTAGCCCTTAGCCCACTTTCTGTGTGTGGTGGAGTCATTGAAATCATTTATGTGAAGTCTCTTCTATTAAGGCCAGAGGACGTGGAGTGGTGTCTCCATAAACTAGGGGGAAATGGCATTGTTCTGCCCTCCTCCCTGGGAACGCTGGTGTTTCCAGGTCTCTGAACTTGGCTCCCACACTGGGAGAGTGGCTGTGGCTTCTGGAGCCCGTTTTGTGCGGGACTGACTCCTTCACTTGCTTTATTCCCCACCATCTTTGCTGCTTTATGACGCAGGGATGAGGGAGTTGGGCCCAGGGGCCTTGCCTGTGCCTGAAGGGCCCGATGCAGAAACTCCTCGTGGGAAGGATGTTCCTTGAGGGCAGCTTTTGGAGTCTTTTCCTACTTTTAACTGAGAAGCAGCTATTCACATGGTTCTATTCTGCTAATGTGTTTCAAAATAATTGGTGTAGAGTTGCGAAGATGTCCGAAACACCCATGATCCACTCCGGGCCAGTGACAGGCAGTGTGCTCAGATGCATTCAGACCACATTCAGATGCCAAAGATTCTTGCTTGGTTATTCTCAAACTTATGAGAATCTAAAACGTGAGCCACGGTATAGATTTTCTCTTGAGCCCCCATGACTTTGCCTTGTATTTTGGGCATGAATGACTTCATCAAGGGGAAAGAATTTGAGGGAGGAGCCTCTGAGGCTAGCGGGGGCGGGGGGAAGAGGAGAGAAAAGGAGCTGTAGAGGGAAGAGCCAGGCTGGGGCTGGGGCATCTCCCCATGATGCTCCCCCACCCCTGGCGCGAGGCCCCAGGGACTGACTGATTTTCCCACAGGAAACGTGTATGATTGCGTGTCTGTTTTGTGGGCTGGCCATTTGGATTGGGGGAATGTCTGTGTTGTGATTCCTTATTGATTCGAAGGTTGAAAAGGTTTGTGCTCAATACAGGGGTCTCCTGGTGCGATGGGAAATGTGATCGCAGCCGCCTTCGGGGTGGGGAGAGCCCTTGAGGCCCTCAGTGGTGGCCGCTGTTGGCCTTCGCCTCCCTGGGTGAGTGCTGCTCCATATCCGGCTCTCCGACTCCTTGCCTGGCACCTTCCTCGTTGGAGGCCGTGATCCATCAACTTTGTCCACGCGTGTCCTGCAAACTAGTGCTGACTGCAGGTTCAGGAGTGGTCAGAGGAGGCCAGAAGAGGCCCTCGTGATGCGAAGCTAAACGTTGAATGATGGCCCTGCTGAGTGCATGAGCCGCGTCAGCCCAAGGGTCTGGGTAGGAGGGAACGGCGGGGTGGAGGGAAGACTGGACAGATGGGTGCTTTCCTCGGCCCCTGGGAGCACGGTCAGCTCCATGCTCAGACCTCCTGGTTTCTCCCACATTGCCATAAATAGCAAGGGAAGGACTCGGGGCACCCAGGGACCTCAGGGGTATAAGCTGTGTCCTCGCGTGGCCCCAGCTGTGGCCAGTGATGTTATTCTCTTTAACCTCAGGCTTATTTTCTATAAAAACACAAAGGGACAGAAGTAGTTCAAGGGCCTCTAAAGACTTACGTAATTGTTAATAGGCCTACTTTTATGCTTTCTTATGTATTAAGAGCAAATCATGAAACAAACTCATTTCTGTTTGAAGAAATCTTTACTGTTCTCATTTTTGTGGCAAGTCACATTGATTCTTTGCTTAGTGAGCGTTAGTGCCCTCCTGCCCAGTGCGGTTGCCTGGCGTGTCCTCGCACACACCTCTGTCCATTGGTCTCCGTTCACCTTTCCGCCTAGAATTGTAGGAGGGGCGCTGGGATCTTAGGGCTAGAAAGAAACTCTGAAAACCACTTATAGGGGCGGCTTTTAGTCAGGGCTCTTCAGAGAGACAGCCAGCCGGGTGTGCGTGTGTCTCTAGGGGGAGGCTTGCTGCAGGGGCTACAGAGTCCAAGAAGCCCCAGGACCCACAGCCTGCAAGCTAGAGTCCTGGGAGGGTGTGGCTTGAAGACTTGAGAAGCGGAGGGTGCAGATCCCACCCGGGTCTGAGGAGCTGAGACCCAGGAGCACGGGCAGCAGAAGACAGATGTCACCGGCCCGTCAGCCGCACAGGTGGAGTGAACCCAGTTTTCCCCGCCTTGCTGTTTTACTGGGGCCCTGGGTGGATAGGGTGGTGCCCCCCACACCGGCGAGGATGGGTCTCCACTCAGTGCAGAGGCAAACAAGCATCTCACACAGAAATAATGCAGAACCAGCCATCTGGGCACCCCAGGCACGCTCAGGTTGATGCACAAAACCAACGCTGCGCGTGGCCCTGACGTCTGCGTGTTCGCATCACTCCACGCACATTGCTCGGTCATCGTCTCGGTGAGTTTGTGAGCTCGTTGTGTGGTTCTGGGGCTCTTTGTCCCAGGTGGTGGTGGTGGTGATGACAGGCTCCCCACTGCCCCAGCTCAGGTATGGAAGGTGATGGCACCAACGGCTCCTTGTTTCTCAGACACTTGAGCGGGTGCTCTGTGCAGCCAGTTCCACCTGCAGCAGCATCTGTTCCCTATGCCGATTCCATTCGGAGTGTGTGCCTCCCTTCTGTCGAGGGTGCAGCCTTCTTTCAGGGAAGAACTGTGTCCTGCTCGCCTGTATCTCCTGTGGTGTATCTCATGGCTGAATAAGTAGCTATAGTATACCTCGGTGGCTGAATGATAGGTTCATTGGAAGGAAAACTTGATACTTTTTTTTTCTTTTTGGGATGGAGTTTTACACTCAACGCCCAGGCTGAAGTGCAATGGCACGATCTTGGCTCATTGCAAACTCTCCCTCCCGGGTTCGTGATTCTCCTCCCTCAGCCTCCCAAGTAACTGGGGCTACAAGCGTCTGCCACCATGCCTGGCTAATTTTCGTATTTTCGTTAGAGACGGGGTTTCACCATGTTGGCCAGGCTAGTCTTAAACTCTTGACCTCAGGTGATGCACCCACCTCGGCCACCCAAAGTTCTGGGATTACAGCCATGAGCTACCACACCCAAGAACTTAATACCATTTTTTTTAAATCATAATGGGCTTGTTAAATGCTTACGTTAGTGTTTATTTTTAAAAATGTTATCTGTGACCTTTCAGCTTTTCATAGCACTTCTCGTGTGAATATTTTAAAAAGGCCCTTTAGTCATGGGGGAGAAGCAGTTATCCCTTTCAGCAGAGGGAGATGGAGGAACAGGCCCTCGTGGGTCTGAGCACAGAAAGTCACCCCAACCTTGGTGCTTGCTTAGGTGCGTTCTGTGTTCACCGTAGCGCATCCACTCTCATTGTCAGCTTAAAAATAAGCTTTTTCCTCTTTCTAATCAGAACAGTTAGTTTGTTAGCCATCACGTTAAGGTATCGAGAATGATGGCTTTCAGGCCTCAGATATGACACAAGTAGTAAATGCAGCTGACCCTGAACAACATAGGTTTTGAGCTTCGAAGGATCACTTATGTTAAGTATTTTCCAACCAAACCCTTACTGAAAAAACCTGGCTTTGTGGAGGGCCGACGTTTCCTACATGCGGTTCCATAGGGTGGCCGCCGGGTCCTGTGGATACGTAGATTTGGGTAAACTCGGGGGGTGTTCTGGAATCCATGTCCCTGTGTATACAGAGGGACAACTGCAGCTTTTTAAAAGTTTGTGCCCTGCCTTGTCCTGAAAAGGCTCCAAGGTGGATGCAAAATTGTTTCATTTTTTTGGTTTTCTTGGTGGGATATTGATGTTTATTCTTCAGTGTCTAAAATCCTGAGTGAACAGAGTTAGTGCTTCAGGAACAAAGCCAGTCTGGAAACACATATTGAGATATCCACCTTTCCTTCATGGTTTCACAAAAGGCCATGATCATATTTTATTCGGTTGAACTGTAGGAAACTGCCAATATTTGCTGTTTTTGGCGTACAAAATGGCAAGTTCGTATGATATTAAAAACAAAGGCTTCCTGGATGGGGAAAATAGGAATCGGTAAGAACCTGAAGTTGTCTGTCATGGCCTCTGAGTCACAGGTAAATAAACCTGCGTGAGGGGAAGTTGGCTGTGCAGTATTTTCCTTCTGTTTTGAGACTGTCAGAAAAAGGCCAGTTCCATTGCGTTGGGTCCCTTTGCCTCACCTTTGCTGCAGAGGGGACTTGCCATTATTCCTCTTGTTTCCAGTGCCCAGGAGGCTGATGCCACATAGAAGACCTGCAGGTCGGTGGATGTGAAACAGCCAACGGACACGCTGTGCACCTTGGGACGCATCTGAGAAGTGCGTGCTTGCAGCAGGTCTGAGGTTGAGGGGCGTGTTCCATCTCCTCTCCCTTCTCTGGCTTTGCAGGCCTTTGAAGTTGGTCCTGGAAAGTGAAATTTAGTTAATGCTGATTTAAGCTCCAGGTCAAAGCTGGGGGGCCGAAGAGACCTGCCCTTCACTAGGGGTGTGAAGCATTGGGCCCTCCCATCAGGAGGCAGCAGGGACTCGAGAAAGTCCCACATACCCTCCGGTTCCCTTATGTTGAAATTTTTTGTCCTCGGTCATGCCGGGTCATTTTGGGAGGTAAATGGGGGGTTCACATGGGGGTGTGCAGTATTCTTAGGTGTCAGGTGCAAGAGTTGAATTTGTAGAAGCTGTGCAGATAGGAAAGGGCCTGGCCGGGAGTGCTGTTTACAAGGAGCCGATTTAACGCGAGGTCTGTGCTCTGCCTGGCTCCGTGTCTGACCGGTGTCTCCCAGTCTGCAACAGGACGTTCACGTGACTTGGCGCCATCGTCCCACTCTGTGTAGACGTCTGAGGATCTGTGCGCGGCTGCTCTGTGAGCATGAGTTGTGATAATGAACTGAGAAACAGTGAACAAACCCTGAATTGGTCAGCACTGGTTCCACGGCCACTTCTGCCGTGGTTGGAGTCATTCATAATAAAGTGTGCTGGACTCCTATGCAGAGCTCTGAATTTCAGAGGCCCTTTAACTCGGCAGCTAACCAGCTGCTTCCTTCAGAAGACATTTGAGTCCCCTTTACCTGCCAGGGTGACCCTGGGAGTTTGAAGATGAGTGACACAAGCCCTCCGTGTCTTATGGATTTTACTGTTCAGAGGGGAGACAGATGTGGATGGTGAAGGAGGCCCTATCAGAGGTCAGCGCATGTCAGTTTTATTTCTTCAGCACTTGCTGTGTTCAGGCGGTGCCCCGGGCCACGTGCAGAGCATCTGGGGACCCTGCCCATGGCATCCCAGGCACAGCTAGCATCTGGGCCATCTTCATACTTGGTCTGAGTTTTGGGGAAGTACCGAGAATGGCTTCTGCCTTTGCTGGAGAGAGTTGGAAGTCAAGGCAGCCCTCCACAAGATGATGATCGCCAGCTGATTCCTCAAGAAAGAGAGGTGGTCCCCACATGGGCAGAGCAGGGCAGCATGCGCAGACCTGGGTGTGGGGTCTGGGGCATGTGCATCTGAGTGGGGTCTGCTGGGAGACAGCAAGGGTGAGGTGTGAAGGCAGTTGGAATTTACAGGATAAATTATCACTAAGGCGATGCTGGGAAAACATAAAATTGGGACTCTCTGGGGTAAACGTGGACTTAGGGTGACCCTGGGCATGGGTGTTTTCAGGCTCTGAAGGCAGAGATTTAGGAAATTGGGGCAGAGCTGAGCCCCAGACGAGGATGAAGACCACCCTTGGGATGTTGAATGAGACAAGGGTGGAAACCCAGTGAATGTCGTAGGGTCAGTCCAGCAGGAAGGCAGCAGAGGAGACCGCTGTCCTCAAAGGCCTCGTGGGGCCTGCCTCTCAAAGTGCTGGGATTACAGGCATGAGCCACTGCTCCCTGCCGACACTTTTAAAATTTCTAAGCTACTCTCTCTCATACCCACTCCCGTATTTTATTTTTTTAAGACCAGGTTTATGGCTATGTTTTTTCCAAGGAAATCAAACAGTTATCTGTTTGAAGTACAAATAACACCGTGTTTAAAAACCGAAAATGCCAATTTGCATAGAAGTTTCCAAATACCCAGTTGGTTTGAGCCTTGCATTGCAGTGTCACTACCTGCTCTTAAATTTCTCCACGATGTATAGTGAGGCAGGGACGGCTCGTACGTCTTCAGGTTTCGATTCTATTCACTTGGGCTATATTTTCATTTATTTTGGCACACCTGTGGGTGTGGTAAGCAATGCCAGGGTATTTATTTTGAAGCTTGTCCAATAACAGTTGGGAAGATTTTCACATTTTTAGAATTTTCATAGTAATAGTTATAACTTACAAAGAATTTAAAATTGTGTAGTCATTATTTTGCTTTTTTCTAGATGTGCCCAGAAACAGGGTTGCTAACTCTCATTCTACATCACAGGATTCAGAACAGTACCCTTTTGGAGCAGATGCCTGTAATCGAGGAATTCCACCTAGTCGCTTCACTTTAAACGTGTTTAAAAGGTTTTCTTCATCCTGGTTGGAACCTGTGGCTATACTTTGTTTTCACTGCTGAGGAATATTCCATGATGGAAACCGTAATTCGTCTGTTTTTCATATCGGTGGACATTTGGATTATTTTGGGAGGGCGTGTGTGTCTATTCAGCCTTCATTGTTTCAGAATTTTTTGTAGAAGATAATGTAACAGGGTAACATCCTCTGCTATGGAGCCAACACGAACCCTGATTACAGCCACACAGACTCTCACACAGACTCTCAGGCCTTGTTACCAATGCACAGAACCATTTTCTTAAGTTGAAACACAGTAGCAGAACCTGAAGCCATGTGAACGGGTCCTCTGATCTTACACATGGAATTCACTTTTTATTACTATGTCTGCTAATTAGGAAGCATATCAATTATACAGAAAACTGAGAATGTAAAATTATATATTTATAACAGAAAAAAATTTAATACCCCAGAACACATGGCTATGTTTTTCCCTCATGCCCCACCACTGTTTTCTTTGCTTGAAATGGGAAATGACACTTGAATGCGGTTTTCTAGCGACTGTTAGACTGGCATAGTTCTTCAGAGACAGAGGATTTAAAGCACATGGAGAATTTCTGTTTGTGGAATGTGATTTCCCGGTCACCTCATTCAGGCTGCCGCCGCCTTCCCCTCTGGCCGCCTGCACCGTGGGACATCTGAGGAGGTCCCTGTTTCATCCTCTGGAAATTCTGAAAAGGAAGGAGAGGAGGGCGTGCAGGGTGTGGTACCTTTGTGTTGGTCCTTCGAGCTTTTATTTAGAGTCTGGGCTACCTTGGTGGTTCCTGCCTTTATGTCCCTAGCTCGTGGCTTCGTCCTTGTGTCTAACTCACAGGCAGACAGATGGAAAGGGAAGTTGTATTCAGCCAACAGCTTGATCTTATTCTGAAGGCTCAAATCAACTGGGTATTTGGAGACTTGTGTGCAAATTGGCATTTTTGGTTTTTAAACACAATGTCTTATTTGTACTTCAAATGGATAACTGATTCTCTTGGAAAAAATATAGCCATAAAGATGGTTCTTTAAAAAAAAAAAAAAGGAGTGGGTGTGAGAGAGTGGCTTAGAAATTACACCAGTAATGGTTGTGCGTGGTGGCTTAAGCCTGTAATTCCAGCATTTTGAGAGGAGGAGGCAGGTGGATCCCCTGAGGTTAGGAGTTCCAGACCAGCCTGGTCAACATGGTGAAACCACGTCTCTACTGAAAATATGAAAATTAGCCAGGCATGCATGGTGACAGGCACCTGTAATCCCAGCTACTTGGGAGGCTGAGGCAGGAGAATCACTTGTACCCGGGAGGCAGAGGTTGCAGTGAGCCGAGATTGCGCCACTGCACTCCACCCTGGGTGACGTTCAGAAACTCCATCTCCAAATAGAAAAAAAAAACACCCCGGTAACGGAAACCTGACTGCATCATCTGTGATGGAGATGGGGGATTATTTGATTTTTAGTGACAGGATGAACTGGATATGTTTGCAGTATTGATCTTGACAAGGGAAATGGTGAGAACCAAATGTGCCGCCCAGCTTGGGCCTTGCCGTTGGCAGAAGACCCTGGCGGGCAACAGATTGGAGACTCGGAGACCCAGGGGAGAATTCTCACGCTGTGACGCTGGTGCAGTGCGTGCTTCTGGACTCCTGCTGGAGGGAGCGGCCCCTTTGCCTTGCAGGCTTTGGTGCAATGGAGACCTTAGGACCTGCCCCTCCTGGCACACCTGTGGGTGTGGCGAGCAGTGCCAGGGCTGAGGCACATTTGGTGAGCCAGGAATGTGGGTTGGGAGAGGCTGCACATGCCGGCAGGCATCTGCTCCAGCAGCCGAGGGTTTCCGCAAGGGGGCAGGGCGTTGGTTTTCCTCCTTGAATTTGGGTGGAGAGGGTGTCCTGGGGTGCTGTGTCTGCACTTGTGTTGCTCTGAGGTCAAGTTGTGGCCTCGAGTCCCTGTCCCTCTGCCAAAGTGAGGGTTTGTCCCTTTTCACGTCAGATTTCCCTTGGGTCTGGGTCTCTAGGAGTGGGGTGCATTCCAAGGGGGCGTGAGCACGGTGGACGCGCGTGGGCCTCTTCCTTTCCCCCCAGCTCCTGGGCTGTGTGTGAAGAGCTGCCCAGCGGAATCGCTCTCCTGCCTGGTGTTTCATTCACCAGAAATCGTTCTCACTGTGGACTCTTGAGTCAAATGTAATCCAGGAATGGAACGTGCTGTTGCTGGATGCCACACACAGCTTCAGGAGCTTAGTTGAGGATTATATGATCTTACCCCACACCTTAAAAGTAAAGACTATAGTTGTCAGGCCTCTGAGCCCAAGCCAAGCCATCGCGTCCCCTGTGACTTGTACATATATATGCCCAGATGGCCTGAAGTAACTGAAGAATCACAAAAGTGCAAATGCCCTGCCTGGACTTAACTGATAACATTCTACCAGAAATAAGTGAAAATGGCCGGTCCTTGCTTAAGCGATGGTTTTTTTTTTTTTTTTTTTTTTTTTTTTTTTTTTTTTTGTGAAATTCCTTTTCCTGGCTCATCCTGGTTCAAAAATCTCTCCCACTGAGCTCCTTGTGACCCCCACTCCTGCCTGCCAGAGAACAACCCCCCTTTGACTGTAATTTTCCTTTACCTATCCAAATCCTATAAAACGGCCCCACACTTACCTCCCTTCGCTGACTCTTTTCAGACTCAGCGCGCCTGCACCCAGGTGAAATAAATAGCCATGTTGTGCTCACAAAGCCTGTTTGGTGGTCTCTTCACACGGATGTGCATGACAATAGTTAAGGGGATACTGAAGTTTTTGGCAGCTCCAAGAACTTTTTCAGTTTGTGTCAGGACATTTTAGGCAGAAGGAAAAGCTTGCTCAGAGAATCTTACAGAAATGTTTGGTGCAGCGCCATTAACTCGTGGAATAAATGTGTAACTTTCCGTGGCGGCCCTCTGGAAAGAGATGCACTTTGAGTGCACCCTGGTCTGCTCGCTACAAGAATCGGCCGTGTCACCCCGCTTTCTGTGGGTCTGCAGGTGTGCGTGGTTCATTGCTCTGCACTGTGGCCATGGAAGGGAAGATGATCTGGAACGCTGGCGACAGTTACCAGTGTGTGTTGATGTGTGCTGCTTTCTACAGTGGAGAACATTTCTGTTTAATAAACATCTCATCACGATGATGACTGCAAGATATTTGAGCCTCATTCAAGAGTGTTTCTGGGTTCCTTCTGTTTTTAATCTGCTTTCTAGCACTAGGCAAGTGAAGACATAGAAAGTAAAAACCCATCGAACTTGTAGAGACATGGTGTTGTGTAGGAACAGACTGTAGCCTCTGGCTCTGTTTAAAGATTGTAGTAAACCTCTTACCTGGGATGGCCAGGGTGTAAATTATCTTGTTTAATCGAAATGTGAATGAGTCAAAGCTGGCGCCTGCATTGTTGATGAAATACCAGATTTTAAGGGAACATGTCAATGTACCATAAGATGCCAGCAAAGTTCCTCGATGAGGTTCGGCGCGGGCTTGGAGGAGCTGGGCCTTAGGTCACCAGGGTCGTCTCTGGGAGCAGATGCTCAATGTGGGCATTAGTCACTTAGCCTTTCCAGAGCCGAGGAACAGCTTGCTGTGGTGGTTTTTGGAACCTGTATTTTGAGTCAGTTTGTCCCACTTGACTCGAAGTTGCTGCTCAATTTCAGACCTTTGCCTCCACCATGAGCTCGTTTT
Source organism: Macaca nemestrina (assembly GCF_043159975.1). Taxonomy (NCBI): domain Eukaryota; kingdom Metazoa; phylum Chordata; class Mammalia; order Primates; family Cercopithecidae; genus Macaca; species Macaca nemestrina. The sequence goes on from NW_027257556.1 coordinate 109,894, forward strand.
CTTGTCCCCTGATAACTGCCTCGGTTGCCTCAGCCTGACATTCGAGCCTCGTCGTTCATGGACACAGGCTCCGTGGTGGGGCAAAGGCCGCGACTCCGGCTTGCACAGTTCCGTGCCTCTCACCATGGTTTATCATATCACTCCCGGGACCTCCTGTTTAGAGGAAGAGTGTCCCTTTCCTGCAGGCCCTGTGTGGTGTGGAAACCACCCCTACCTACCTTTCTCCTCTTTGAACTGTACCGTGAAGCTATTTCTGTTCTAGTCAACCGTCAGAATTTAAGGAACAGTGATTTATGTAACTTATCACACGCTTCTCAGCAGTTCTTTATGAATTTCATTCTATTGTGAAATTATTGCAGTTTTCATGGCTATGCTGGTCTCACGTTGTGGCCCTTGGTAACTACCTTGAAATGAATTGCCTTCTCCATTGTGTGTTAAGGTTGTGTCTGGGAGCTGTCGAGGCCTCACCTCTGCTTGGGGAGGTGGCTTTGCTCTCCTGACAAGAGGAAGAATCTTATTTAGAGCATTTCTAATGTGGTTTTTGTTTCCAGACAGAATTACTTTTTTCACAGACACGGCCACTAAAGTCATAAATTATGCTCAGGATGGACACACGGGTCAGCTGACAGAGTGGAGTCCAGAACAGACCCAAAGATGCAAAAGCAGTTCAGTAGAATTTGAGTCTTTTCAACAAATGGTGCTGGAATTATGGGACAGCTGTATGCAAAAGAGTGAAAACAGGGAGAAATTCCTGTATGAAAATTAAGGTGGACCATAGCCCTGAATGTAAAATACCAAACTACAAAACCTGTAGAAGAAATGGAAATTGGAAATTGTCAAGACCTAGGGTGAGAGCTCTTAGCCATGATACCATGATCCATAATCAAGGAAGAAAACAAGTAAGTAAGACTCATCAAAATTAAACTTCTAATATAAAAGACACCCCTAGGGAATTGAAGAGACACATTTTCGATAGATGGGGAGAAGATGTCTATGAACCATGCAGCCGGCAAAGGACTCATATCCAGAATGCACAGGACTCCCACGGCTCATGACAGAGAACAAACCACCTGACTTAAAAGCGGGAAGAGACCTGAACAGATGCTTCACTGAGAAGGATGGGAGGATGGCCTGAAAGCATCTGAAATGACCTTCAGCGTGACTGGTTGCACCGAGATGTGCACCAAAGCCGCAGCGAATTTGTTCACACCCCTGCTGGAGCGCCTGACTAAGGTCTTCCGACAGCCCCAGGTGCTGGTGAGGACAGGCAGTCGAGACTCCTGTGCGATGCTGGGGTTCAGCAGGGTGCAGACAACTTGGCGGTTTCGTATAAAACTGAACTCACACAAACGTGGGGCCCGGTGACCCCACTCCTGGGTATTTACCCTAGAGAAACAGAAGCTGATGTTTAAGAAAAATTGTGCCCAGATGTTAATAGCGCTGTCTATAGTTGCCCAAAACAGGTTACAATGTGCTACAGCCATACGTGGAATAATAAACATCCAGCAACCCTGAGGCCTGGCTGTTGATCACAGGACACCGTGGGTGCACCTCCAAGCACGATGCCCAGGAAATCGTGATTTTGCGAGTGTTTTGCCACAACACTCGCAAAAGACAGACTCGGAGGATGGGAGAACACAGAGACGGTGGTTGCTGGGAATGGGAGGGTATGCTTATGAGGCCCCGTGAGTGGGTTTGGGGCTGCTGGACTGTTCTGCTTGTGTGATGATGATTATGGGAATATTTGTGCCGAAATTCACAGAACTGAACACTGTCCGCTTTACAGTAATTTTTAAAAAGCGGTAATATGCTCATTTTCAGTACTGTTTTTAATGGAAGATGGAGTTTGCAGACAATTCGTTAGGGCAAGCCTGTCTCAGGAGTTTGTAGATGATTCGTTAGGGGCCTGTCTCAGGGCCCTTGGGTTGGGTTGGGTTGGGTTGGGTTGGGATGGGTTGGGTTGGGTTGGAAAAGCCTTCCCTGTTGCAGGCAGTAGCATGGGGCATGGAAAGGATATCGCCAAGGAAACACGGAGAATCCTTTGAGGAAGCATGTGTATTTCTAACTTGCTATAAGATAGAATTGGAATTTGTAATGGTTTTGTTTTCTAGAGTCTTGGTAGAATAGGGAAGACAGTGTAATAAAAGCTAATTTTGAAATGAAGAATTTTAAAGATTTTCAACAGAAATAGCTCTAGGAAGTCACCCTGGAAATGTTTTTAAAGATGTTCAGGAGCAATAGCTCTAGGAAGAGTCACTCTGGAGTTGCTTCTTGAGCATTGGTTTTCTGGCTGTATCTTCCGACTTTCATTTTTAAGTTTTGCTGTGAGTTGGGGATGTGTGGGAATAACCATCCCCAGGTGTTGGGTAGGAGTGGCCCTGCAGGAGGGTGCATGTGCCCCAAGGCCTGGGGCACTGTTTCAACCTAGCATGGAACATAGGAACTCTTGTCAGTGGCTGGAGTAAGAGTACCAGCCTGGAAGGCTGGGGGAGCCCTGGGGTGGTCTGGGCACTGTCCTCCCTGCCTGCAGGATGGCAGCTGGAGGAGCTCGAAGGCTGCCTGCCTCATGGCTGTCAGCGCAGCAGCCCTTCCTGGCCCTGGAGCAAGCTTTTGGTCCATGAGTCTCTGCACCGGGACTTGCCTCCTGGGACCTCCGCCACTGTCTTGAGGGCCCTGGTGCCACTTTCCCAGTGGGACCCAAGCCTCAGGCAGCTGCGACCCCAGATTCGGTTGCTTTCCCTGCCATCTCATTCCAGCACGAGTGCTCACCCCACTCAATGCAGAGCCTCAGGTTCCCTCAAGATCCCCAGAGATGGAATCTCCCAATTTAACAAGATAGTTGGTGACAAGATTTGAGCGGCACTGATTTAACTCAGCTCCCAGAGTTTAAGTTCTCAAGACACAGTCTTGCTCCTTCCCTGGCCTCATCCTGTGTAGCTGGTGTGGATGCGGGGTTTCTGGAGGGTGGGGCTGAGGCAGGTCAGCAGCAGGGGGATGGCTCATTATCGATCCCTCAATGCCTTGAGGATAACTAGGATTAATGACCTTTATAGGGTTGTAGGTTTGGGGTATATACATATACATGTGTGTGTGTATATATATATATATACACATACATACATACATACATATATAACGAGTTGGATTTCACGTGGGGCAACCTACAGCAGTGTGGCCTCACCAGGTGCCCAGCAAGACACCTGCTGACACTGTTACTGTGTGTGTTCCCGTCATCCCACGAGGTGGACACGGTTATCACCACATTTTTCTGACATGAAACTTGGAGAGGAGAGGGTTTAGGAAACTCCTGAAGCCACATTGTCAGCGGGACCCGGGTGGTCTGGCCTTAGATCCTGCACTGTTTGCCCCTCGCCACGCTGTCAGCAGACCTGGGTGGTCTGGCCTTAGAGCTCACGCTGATCGCCCCTCCCTGCCACGTTGTGGGGTTTTTCCTGCTTCTGGGCAGCATTTGATAGCTTGTGAAACAAGACCAAGACTTGCCATGAGTGGATATGCCATTATCTGAGATCCAGAACGTTTCTGGACCTGGCATTGCCAACGTCACGTAAGGGGAGGTAAAAACATTTTCTTTGTGGTCATTGGGGCTCCTGAAACGGTGTTTTTCCCAGTGAAAATTGACTCATAAAAATCTGTTAACTCAATACTATGTGAACAGGAAGAGGTGTGTTGGGCTCTAGTTAAATGTCTCAGAGCCACAGAAGTAAATGAGGGCACCTTCCAAGCACAGCCTCCCGGAGGGGAGGCCAAGGACGTTTGCCTGGAGGGTTTGCCATGAAGCAGGACTCGGGCAGGTCTGGTCTGTCTGGAAAGGCCTCTGCCATGATGTAAGTTAGTTGAAGTAGTTGAGGGGTGGTGGCGTGAGGTCGGTGGTCCCCAAGGAAGCCCCTAGCAAGGCCGGTTTCCGTGGGATGGAAAACTGCCGTTCAGTGGCTGTACTCCTGGCTTCACTGGTCTGATGTACAATCCTGCACTTGGGTACTTGGATCCCAGCCAGGTCAGATGGTTGTATCGTGGAGCAGCGTTTGTGTCAGTAGAGAGCAGAGTGGTGGTTCCCAGAGGCTGGGAAAGGACAGAGGTGAGGCCCCTGAAGGATGCTGGTCTTCCTGGTTTAGGGGTTTGGGGCTCAGCCACCTTCCTGTGTCCGTGTAAATACCCAGGATCATTTTCGCTTGCCCCACTTTAGTTAAGCATTGGAGCTTCAGGATGTGCGTGCCCACGTCACCTGGGCCGTGATCCTGGAGTTGGGTGAGACTGATTCCCGGGTTTATAGAATTACTCTGGGATTATTAAAAACAGAAGCACTTGAGGCATTCATAATGCTATTTCCTGAACATAATTTATGTTCAGTTCTTCAGAAACATTTCTCTGAGGAAGCATCTATAATTTTTGTTTTCTGCCACTCAGTGCTAGAAAGAATTGTGCAACACTCAAGTGAGTGGCATTATTCCCCTCCCTCCACCATGCAAGCAAGATTAAAGGTACCTCTGGCCCCCCTCAGTCTTCTCACCTGCAGGGCGCCTGGCGTGGCAGTGTGCTGCCTTCCGTCTTCTTTTTGGGGAGAATTAGTCATGTTTGTGTGTACTGCTCAGCTCAGCCTGGTGCGGTTGTGTGGGTGAGGAGCTTGGTTGCTAGGTGACCCTCCCAGGCCTGCCTCCCACCTCCCTAGGCCTTGTTCTAAACTGACAGATAACCAGTGTGTTTTGGAAGAGGACAGCAGCAGGGCAGGAGAAAGTTTATTCAGACTTTCTCCTTGCCCTGGTGTTTGAGCCCTCATCCAGCCTGGGCCCTTCTACGGAGCTGCCTTTGTGTGTTGCAAACCACTCCCTCCCAATAACCGTGCTTTCAGAGGTTTGGAAATGTGAATTAACTCATCTTCAATTTAAAGCGTACTATTAAATTTTCATGTTGAAACTGATGTATTTTATGGCCTTTATTTGATTTCTCTTGATTTTTTTTCCCCATATGAGACATTGCATCTTAAGGGAGACAGGCTGGTGTTGGCCCCCTTTCCTAAGGATGGAAGTGAATTCTGAAAGCCCTTTATGTAGGCAGCGAAATAATCAGGGAACCTTTATTATAGCTCTGCCTGTCCATGTAAAGCGAGCACGACTCATAAGCAGGAAAAAGTACAGCCCGGGGGCAAGGTGAGCCCTAATGCTGCCTGTGCCTCGCCTCCCTGCCATGAGGAACGGAAGTGCAAGCGCAGGTGGTTGAGTCAGCCTCCAAGCCCAGCCTGCGCCCCCCTCACATCCCTCTGCATCTGCAGGGGCACAGGCCATGCTGCCACCCCTCACTCAGTGCCAGGGCTGATGCATCAGGAACAGGGGGTGCTGTCCGCCCCTTGCTCGGTGCCAGGAATGATCTGTCAGGATCCCTTGTGCTCATCTGGTCCTCACGTCTTCATCACCAGCCTCCTGCTGGTAACGGGCTTGTTATTACCTTGGTATGTGTTGTGGGGCAGTGCTCAGTCCTCCGAGGGAGGGAATCGGCCCTTAGCCAATTCACATTCAACAGGACCGGGGAATGGGTTCTTGTTCCATGTCCTGGATCCCAAGAAGCCCTTGTCCTGGACCCTGTAATGCCCGGGGTCTTCCTGAGAAACGCTGGTGCCACTGGAGCACAGCCCGGCCCCCTCCAGTTTCTCTGCTTTGTAACTGCACTTGTGTTTAGCAGGTCTTCCAGGACTTAGACGCTGCTTGGTGTGAGCCAGGTTTTGTGTGGAAAGAGGACAGGTCCGAGTCGACAACCAACCAGCCCAGAACCATCTTTTATGCTTCCAGATTCTGTGGCCAAAAACTTACCCGTGGACATTGAGGGTGATGCATTTCTGCTCCAAGACGTCTGTGGACTCAGCTGGAGGGATGGAAAGGATGTGGAGCCTCTTCACTCCTGGCCTGGCCTTGGACCTGCTGTGCAGCCTCTCAGTGGCACCAGGGCCCCCTTGTGTCACAGCAGTCTCGGGTTCGTGGCACTGCCTCAGGATGTCCCAGGCTTCATGATGTCCAGGCTCCCCTGGCATGGCGACCTCAGGTGGGTGGCACTGCTCTGACGGACGTCCCAGGCTTCATGATGGTAGGGCCTCCTTGTGCCATGGTGGCCTCAGGATGGTGGCACTGCCCCAGGGTGTCCTAGGCTCCAAGGCCAGTGTTCCATCCAGCGAAGGGAAGTTGTACTGTAAGGTCTAGTCTCGGAAGGTTCCTGGGGTCCTATCCTTCAGAGTGGTCCTACACTCACCACAAATCAAGCCAGGGGAGGCCCTGCCAGAATTTGCAGCTGTGTTTCAGGTGGTTCCACAAGGCCTCTTTTATTTTGGCCTAGTCAGGTATATAATTCTTTTTCTCTTTGGTTTTATTGAGACAGGCAAAAAAAAACCTTTTTGTTGCCCAGGCAGTGGTGTGAGCACAGCTTACTACAGCCTCAACCTCCCAGGCTCAAGCGATCTTCCTGCCTCAGTCTCCTGAGTAGCCAAGACCCACAGGCACATTTCCCACATGTCCCCATGCCTGACTTATTTTTGTATTTTTTGTAGAGATGGAAGTTTGCAATGTTGCCCAGGCTGGACTCGAACTCCTGGACTTAAGCAGTCCAGCTGCCTCAGCCTCCCAAAGTACTGAGATCACAGGCATGAGCCACCGTGCCTGGCCAAGTGTGTTTCTAATTTCAAAATTAAGAGGACCCCCAGCCAGTTAATTACGTCTCTTTTGGAGCATGCTGCTTATAGTACATCAGGAAAAATCCTCCAGAACTTGGAAAGGGGGCTGGACAGACACAGCCCTTTGAGGTTGTCTGAGAAACCCCTGGGGTCTTTAACCATCTGGAGGGATGTACCATGTCAGACGCACTGTTGTCGACCGGCTGAAGCCCAGGTTTCATGAGGTTTTGTGTCGGCTTGTAGTACTTTCTCTGGCAGAGATGCGAGTGACTTCTGCTCACTGAGAGGCTCAACTCAGAGACTTCATGGCCTGAGGGACGGCAGGCTGTTTGAGCTGATCGAGCAATCTCGCGCTACCTTTATTTTCTGAAACGCCTATGAGTGACTTCTCACATGGTCTTTGAAGCGGCTTCATGCCCGCGCTCCTTGGTAATGATCGAATGCTTTTTTTGACCCCTCGTCCCCTTTCTTTGGGATGTTCCGGTCTCAGTTCTCATGTGTTCTGCTTCTACGGGAATTTCTGAAGCTGCTGAATGTAGAAAGCACTGAGGAGGCTGTGCTCCCACCCCTGTGAGTCTTCCAGGCATCATCCTCTCCCCTTGGCGAGGCGGCGTCCATGGCACACCGAGGAGGCTGTGCTCCTGTCCCCCGTGAGCTTTCCAGGCGTCCTCCTCTCCCCTCCAAGGGGGACAGGAGGAACCTTTCAAACCCTTCTTAAACTTCTTTTCATGTCTTTGTTTTAACAGATTTCTTTGTATCTTCTCCCTTATCCAGAAATGAGGGTGAACGCTGAGTTATTCACGGGAGTCAAGAAACCACACGCAGCCCAAAGTGACGTTGGTTTCCCTGAAATGATTTGTGTGTGTTCACCTTAAAATGCAACTCAGTAAAACAGGTGTGTTTTGAGGAAAAATTTTAAATTACCCAGGTAAAAATGTGACAGTTAAATTTCATCGTCTGTGCGGGTGTCCACAGCCCCCTTCTGTGATTGCGTGTGAGTTTGTGACTTGTGGTTATTTTTGAAGAAAGAAAATCTGTCGCTGAGGACTTTAGAGGGTGTGCTGGGATTGTGTAGGGTGGACATCAGGGGCTTCAGTGTGTGGCTTCCTTGAAGAGGTTCAAATTAAGGCTGAGAGTCTCTACTCCAAAATGCTCCAAAACCTGAAACATTCTGAACTTCCTCATGACACTCGAAGGAAATGCTCTTCGGAGCACTTTGGATTTCAGGCTGGGGATGGTCAACTGGAAAGTGAAACATTGCAAGACCCTTCTGGCCCCGGGAGCTTGGATAAGGTCATGAAGGGGGCCTGTGCCGGGTGTCCCTGGAGTGTGAGGCAGCCTGGGCTCGCTGAACTGGTTTTTGTAGGAGCCACAGAAGGGAAAGAGCGTCAAAGTGGCCACGTCTGGCTCCTGAGAAGGCTGGACCAGAAGGAGGTGGGCACAGAGGGCAGCAGTTGTGTCCCCAGGGTCCTGGGCTCCTGTCCCTGGTGGAGTTGAGAGCCTTCTCTAGTTGTGGCCTCTCCCCTGTCAGCAGCCACTGAGGCCTGAAGGGAGAGGAGGGGGCTGAGGAGAGGAGGAAGGATAGGCCTGCTTCTGGAGAGGGCCAACATCGGCCTGTGCTAGCCTCGTTTGTTACTCCTGCGTCCAGGGTGCACGGCCGTGTCTCGTGGTGTAGCGGTTCCCGGAATGCACAGCGTTCTTGTCTGCAGTAACAGCTTTGTCTCCGACCCTTGGAGGCAAGTTACCTTTTTCCCCAGTGAAAAGAGGTAGAAAATCTTATAGAAATGCATGTGCTCTAATGTCTATTTTCTGATAACACATGGTCGCTTAGGCTAAATCTTTGGGAGGTCAAGGCAGGAGGATCACTTGAGGCCAAGAGGTTCAATACCAGCCTGGACAACATAGCAAGACCCCATCTGTATAACAGAAAAATTAGCTGAGTGTGGTGGTGCGTGCCTGTGGTCCCTGCTACTCTGGAGGCTGAGGTGGGAAGATCACTTAAGGTTACAGTGAGCTGCGATTGCTCCACTATACTCCAATCTTGGTGACAGAGCCAAGACCCTGTCTCAGAAAGAAAAGTTAAAAAAAAAAATCCAGAAATGTCATTGTCTTTTTAAATCATCCGAAAAGAAAAATCTTTTTTTTCTATGAATGTAAAGGGAAACTGATACGATTCTTTCCTTGCATTGTTTCTCCTTTTCAAATATTTACAGTAGTCCGTCCACATCGTCTCTCATCTCATTACAAAGCAGCAGGTGTCTTCGAGGTTAGTGGTGTTTCTCTGTGTCACACCTTGGAGAACAGCCAGCATGAAACCTCTTACCACAATCGTGCGCATCGTTTGTAGTCCCAATTAAAATCCTTTCCAGAGATGCCTGTGCTGCTTATTATAGCAGAACTTTGGTTGTGCTGAAACGTGCATTCAGCTAATGGTTTTAAGTTCATATCTGAGATGATGTTGTATAATTCATGAAGCATGTGGGATCAGTAATGATTGAAGATAATTCTGGCTGATGTCATTTAGAGGATATTTTTCACTTCAAGTTAAAGTTTCCTTCGCGATAGTCATTTTGGGATTCATTTAACTATGTGCTTTATTTCATAGCTCAAATTTTCATTTGTCATTTCATAACATAGGATTTTGAAAGCAGATTTGGCAAAATATTTCTAACAAAATGTTTGCTTATGACGTCCTAAGGAACAACACTCAGAATTGCTGGTAACTGTGGTACATTTTAAGGCTGATGATAGAAGTCACTTGAACGGGAAGGGGTGCTTTGTGAGGCAGATGGGGTTTGAACCCCGACCCTCCTGATACACCAGTCCTAACCCTGGCCTTCTCTCCTCTCCACTGGGAGATGAGAAGGTGCCAGCATCCACCTCACAGGCCGTCCTGAGAACCTGGGACTAAGGGCTTGTGTTCCTCTTGCAGGTGGTGCAGATGTGGGGGCTTGAGGATATACACACTGCAGGCTGCCAGTGTCGGGGTAATCCAGTTTTAGTCATAAAGGTGGGATTTGCTTTGCTCCCCTGCTGACCAGGTGCGGTGCCGCTGTTGTAGCAGGTGTGTGGATCCTCTTGGGTGGTCCTCAGGTGGAGAAGGAGTCACTGATTCGTATTCCCAGTGTTAGATGTGAGGGGACCATGGACCTCATGTGTTCAGAGGGGAGGAGTAAAAAGCTTCCCTTGTAATTTCAGGACTGTCTATCCCAGGAATGCCAAACCACTGGCTTTCACCTTATGCTGTCATAGGTGACACTGTACGGAAATGAGGACTCCTATTTCGCATACCTGAGCCAGTACCCGTCTCCCTCCAGGGCCGTGGCTGAGCCCTCTTGATTTCTCTGGGTTGCCAGCCTTGGGGATCTGTAAGCCCAGTGATGTCTCCGGTCTCGGCCCCCGCTCCCCGTGGGGACAGGAGGTGGCTTCAGGAGGCTGGTGATGAATGCCTGAATGAAGCCGACTTGTGACTGCAGTTCTGTCTAAGGGCCTCCCCGGGTGTTAGATGTCAGTAAATGACACCTGTGTGTGGATCTCATGTGCTGAGAGAAACAGTGGGGGAAACCAAAGCTTGTGGAGTCTGCAGGTTCTGGACTTGGGGGCGTGTGCACCTGTGTACTTGGTGAGGGGTGTGATGTCTGGAATGAGTGTGCACGTGTGTCACGTTTGTGCATGTGTGGTGAGTGTATTTAGCAGGCGTGGGTGGAGTGAGCATGTTCATGTGTGTCGTATGTATTTGAGGATGTGTGTGGAGTGTGTACATGCATCACATTTGGTGAGGGTATTTGAGGGTGTGTATGGAGTGCATACATGCGTTTGCGTGTATAGTATTGGGTGAAGGGATGGCATGTGTGGAGTAAGCATGCACACGTGTGTGCTGTGTGTGGGGTTTCTACGTGGTCCTCCCCTGAGCCTGCTCCTGGGCCCTGCTGTCCTGGCAGTTTTACAGTTTGGTGTGTCTTTGATTCCGGAAGATTCTGGAACCAAATTCTGAAGCTGTGATCACAAACTTGCAGCCCTGGAGGACGCTGGCCCATGGAGCTGGCACGAGGATCTCTGTGCTGGCCTCTCCCTGGGCTCTGTCCACAGAAGAGCATGTCCGATGATTGAGCTGTGCGGGTCTGTGGCTCCCCAGCCTCCAGTCAGCCCTCGGTTCTGCCCTGCCTCTGTTTTTCTTGCTGAGGGGCTCCGGGAAGTGGTGCCTGGGATGGCATTTTCACCCTGGGGTTGCTTTTCCAGCTGCCCAGGTGCTGGCTGTCTGAGGCCTGCTGTCATCCTGGGTGGACGGGGCTGTTGCGGGGGCATTCCTGAGCACCTGCGGGAAGGCAGGGTTAGGAAGTGCCAGAGGTGAGTGGCTTCCTCCCACACTTGATTTTCTGGAAAGTTCTGGGTCTCATATTTTTCCCTAAGGGAAGTTAGAAACTGAGTTTCTCTTTAGGGGAACGTCTTTGCAGCGTCTGTTGTTTGAATGTTCTCCAGGTGTGGAATACTCGGGGCCGTGTGTGTTTGGGAACATCCGTGTCCTGAGTGAATTCAGTAGGGAATGGAGAGAGGCCTCCTGTCAGCTTGGCCTCTGTTTCCTGCTTGTTGAGAGTTGACAGCTGCTGGTATCCCAGGGAGAGTAAAACACTGGGCAGTGTGGGATGGAAACGTTTGCTCTGACAAGGTCAGTGGGAAAACATCTAAACAAACGTCGCTGTTCTCCAGGCTTCTAGGGGTCGAGCTTGTTTTGTGGTGTTGAGGGAAAGCTACGCTTGTTCCTGTTCCTCACCATTTGAATGGTGTCCAGGGCTCGTTCCTCTGGAGAGGTGATGCACGTGAGTGGGGGTCAAGTCACAGGCTCCGAGGTTATTTGGAATCTGTCAACTGATTTCCTGAACACACAGGTGCTTGGTAAAGATATTCCTGATTAGCTAAAACATTTCAACAGGACGTGATAGCTGGTGGTTGTTTAAAGACTATCACAATTTTCCTGTTACTTTTTAAATGCCTGTTGAATCAGGGGGGATTCCCATACTTTTCTTTTCCTGTCTGCATACTTGATATTTTGTTTATTGTTTTTTATGTGGGTGTGCAGTTAACAGGATTTGGAAGCAGTCTCAGCCCTGGGGAGACTTCAGAGCCACCTCAGTCAGTGCTGAAGGGAGGCAGGGATTTGGGGGCTGCCTCCTCCATAGGACGGACACCAAGGGCCAGAGGTCAGCAATCTCAGTGAGGTCACAAAGACGGGCACACCCAGCACCCTGGCCCATGTGCCTCTCCTTCACGTTTGTCTCTGCTCAAACTGCTCTCCTGGGTCATCACGGGTGATCTCTAGGCGCGTGCTTGCTTCTTGCAGAAGTGGTGTCTGGCTGTGGTCAGTGTGGGCCCTCAGGACTTCCATGTTTTTGGCTCACATCAATATTGGGCAGTGGTGTATGTTTGTTTTGGAGTGGTAGATCGGGTGGATTTTGGCTTTACCAACTCATTTAATACCTGTTCTCCTAGGTATAATACCTGTTCGTAAGCCGCATGTTTTCCTAGGTGCTGGGGCCCTATCATAAGCCGCGTGTTCTCCTAGGCGCTGAGACCCTATCATAAGCTGTGTGTTCTCCTAGGCGCTGGGACCCTATCGTAAACTGTATTTGAGGGATCTCGGAGGTGCTCCTTATGAGGATCCGATGCCTGACCTGAGGTGGAAGAGTTGCAATTCAAAACCAACCCCCCAAAAAATTGTCTTCCATGAAACCCATCCCTGGTGCCAGAAAGGCTGGGGGACAGCTGGCCTAACGAGGGCTAAGATGTCAGTAGATTTTTGGACTCGGGCCTCAGTTGAAGAGGATTAGATTTTGAAAGGTGGGGATTGAAGGCTTCTAAAGGGCAGGTTTTCATCTCCAGTGGGGCCTCGGCAGAACTGGCTAGAACTGACCCAGAAGCTGACAACTAGTCAGGCTGGCTCACTACCTGTGTCCTGTGTGTGCAGCCTTGCTGTTTATTCAATTGTCTCTTGGGGTTGTGGATTCCATCCACAGCCTCAGAGTAGTGGAACCCATTACTTCAAGGCTGATCTTATTTAATTTTATCAAAAAGACATGAAAACCATTTAGTATAAATCTTCCAGATACCTGTATCCTTTCTTTTCCCAGAGGCTTTTAAGTATTGCAACTTAAAAATCTTCAAAAATAACTTTAAAGGAAAACTTCTAAGTACATTTTTGATGAGCACCCTTGACAGCTTTAATATGTGAAGTAAATTCCCTTGACTTTCGTATTCCTAGAAACTCGTTCATGTTTGCAGAAGACTTTGTATTTTGTTAACAGTGGCCACTGTTCGGTGACCATCATACCTGCCGTGGTCTCATTTAGAAAGTTGGATGTGGATGTATTAGCTTTTCAGACACAAAAACACATGGGCTGTTTGTTTTTGGTTTTGAATTTTTTGGGTTTTTTTTTCCCCCCAGCTGAATTCAAGAAAGGGAAACAAGCAGACAGAGTAAGTACCAGAAAGCGTCTAAGTGGTTGGGTGGGGGATCCTACTATGGTGCTGGGTTGTGTTCTGCCAGATATCACTCCTCAAAAAGCTGACCCTGAAAGGGCTGGCATTGCCCTCACCCTGGGACATTTGTCTGTCTCACCAGAAAATGAAGAATCTGCCAGAGTACTGTGAGTCAAATTCAGTCAGAACTCGATTAAATAAGAGGCTTTGTCTCAAAGGCCAAAACATGAGGACACATTTTTAATTTTTTTTTTTTTTTTTTTTTTTTGAGACGAAGTCTCGCTCTCTTGCCCAGGCTGGAGTGCAGTGGCGTGATCTCGGCTCACTGCAAACTCTGCCTCCCTGCTTCACTCCATTCTCCTGCCTCAGCCTTCCGAGTAGCTGGGACTACAGGTGCCCGCTACCAAGCCTGGCTAATTTTTGTATTTTTGGTAGAGACGGAGGTTTCACCGTGTTAACCAGGGTGGTCTCGATCTCCTGACCTTGTGATCCACCTGCCACCTCCTCCCAACGTGCTGGATTACAAACGTGAGCCGCCACACCCGGCCGAAAATATGTTGCTTTACTGCCTCAGTCCTCAGTTGGGTAGTCTGTTCTTTGTTGTTGAAAGGCGCGCTCTGCGAGATGGGAATCTTCCGGTTGCTTACTTAGGGAATCCTGCCGGCTGTCATTTACTGGAGAGCGCAGTTTCCTGGCTGCCCTGGTCTTTGAGGGGACGGAGACTGAGGGGTCATTTTCCCACCTGGACCAACGTGTTTATTAAACCTGGCTTGTGGATCATTTGGATCTTTTTATGAAGGAAAAGCCACATCTGTGACTTTCAGATGAGTGGAAGTCGTGTTAAAATATATATATATTTGGCTACTATGGAGAAGTTTTGTCTTTGTGACCTGTGAATACAGTCACTGGAGAGCAGAATGTTCACGCCGTAGGTGCTTACAGTGTGCATGCAGAGTCACATTCTTCACTAGTATTACGTTAAAAAGTGACAAATAAGAGAAAAATATTTTTCCTCATTACAACCTCGGTAAGAAGCTGGCAGTACTCTTGTTTTTGGAGGGGTGTGAAGGGAATATTGAGAAAGTATAATCAACGTTAGACTCGCCCACTCTGCAAATCCTATGCCAGCTCGAGTGAGGACCCCGTGATGGAAAGATGCACCCCTCTCCCCGGAAGAAGTTGAATCTTTGTGGGGCTCAGGATGCCTGGTTCATCTCTATACAAAGGCAGAGTGTGAAACGCTGTGGAGACTGAGAGAAGAGATGTGGTTAACAAGTATGAGTGAGAAGTTTGGGGCTTGTTAGCACCTGGCGTGTGTGCAGCAAGCTTTGCTATCTGCACACGTGTGATCCTTGGAACACTGGTGTGTGGAGCCGTGAGGCTGTCGAGGGCCCCAGCTCCCGGCAGGCTGAGGAGTTCCCTGTTACCACCAGGATAACCGTGATTGAAGGCTGTCACTCAATCCCAAGTCCCGGAAGGGGCTCCTTTCCGAGAGGAAAACACCCCTGGAGCCTCGGGCAGAATTCAGTGATTTTTCATATAATGTTGCTTAGATTTCGCAAACATGAAACCAAGAACATATTTCAGAATGCTTATGGTCCTTTTGTAACCATGGAAACAAAGTAATTTGCAGTCGATGGACAGTTTGCCGAAGCTGAACTACCTACATCATGAGCACGGCGCTCTCCCTACCGCCTTCGGCCTTGCTCCGGTTTGCTGGGAAGGCTTTGCAGAGCCTCTTGGCTGGGATATTTCTCCCATGTCCCATGTTGCTACCCCTGGTCACAGCCATACTGCTGGGCACCTGCGCCGTGAGGACACTGAGTGGACACGAAGCCGCGGGGCAGCAGTTGGTCATGAGGCGGCATCCACATGGTCCAAAACAGGTTTCTGTTCATTAAGAATGATCGTTGCAATAAAAACAGAGTGAAAGAAAACCCTCTACTGACCTGAGAATGCGTCAGCTCAGTTGGGTGGGGAAGTGCAGTGAGGAAGGTGAAGACTGAAAGGAAATGAAGGAGGGAGAGGAAAGGAGAGAAGGGAAGTGAAAGGGGGAGGGAGGATGGGAGTGAAGAGGGAGATGGAGGAGGAAGAAGAGAGAGGGCGGTGGGCAGGAGCCTGGCAAATGAGTCCCAGAGCCGGTTCCTGACCGTCGTGGGTGCGTCAGAGCTGATCTTCCAGGGGAGGTGGCCTGGGAGGGCTGACCCTTAGGAAGTGAGGGCCGGGGGGAGCTGATTTTTTGGCCCTCAGCGGGGCTGTTGCTGACCTGAGATGCAGTCGATGGTTTTCCCGAAGAGGTCGTCTGCACAGCCACCGTTTGCTGCCAGGTTGGAGAGAGAAGTGCTCCCCATGGGTTCTTTCTATTTTGTGGATTTTTCCCAGTTTAGCTGAGCAGCCTGTCAGTGGAAATGTCAGGGATTACTAACATGTCTCCATTCTACAGAGCAGTCAGCCAGCTTCCGATCCTGTAGTTGTTGGGGGCACCACTCCCGTCGTGTCAGTGCTGGCCCAGCATGGAAGCTGCGGCCGGAGGCACTGGGAAACCTGCGTGGCTCTTGCTGCCGGGGTTCTGATGGGAGTCGTGCGCTGGAAGAGAGACGTCCTTTAGGCAGAGCCTGGTGAGGAGGGGGTGCTGCTGTTGCAGCAGTACATGGAATTTCAAATGACAAATGAAACAAGCTTTTAATTATGACCAGAGCTCTGGGCCCTGCTTTTCTTCAAATGGAAATGTTGTGCTGAAATGAATTTGCTGTTAATTGGTTGCCTCATGCAAGACGGAATGCTGGGAGCAAAGTAGAATGTGGACTTATCGACAGAGCTTCCTCCTCTCAGACTGTAATCAGTTGGATGGTGCTACACAGGAATACGTGAGAATTCGTGTGAGAAAGGCGATGGGTGCAGACCTGTGTGACCGGCAGGTGTGGGGAGAGGTTTGAGAGAAGCTTTTGGCTGAAGTGGTGTCAGGTGCAGGTGCTGAAGTGTGATGTCTGGCTGGATGGAAGAGCACATGCCTCTGGGCTGTGGGAAACAGAGGAGGAGGTGGGCAGACGTGAGTCATGTCTTAGGAATGGTAGCAATTCAGGCAGACCCAGGATCAGGCTCCCACGGGGGAGGAGTGGACATCAGGACCCAGGGAGCGTGGGATGGTGGTCACGCCCGGGCCTCTGTGGAGCTCGCTGCTGTGTCAGCAGGGCCTTGTGCTTGCCCTCCTTAAAGCTTTCCCGATCCATAAAATGGGCATGACAAAATCCACCTTGTGACACTGAAGCTTAAATGAGATGATCTACATGGTGTCTTCCTTCCCTTCCTGACACATCATAGACTCACAGCTATGGTAGCAGAGACAGACTGGATGGAATGCTGGAGCCACTTTGTGCCTGGTGAAGCTACATGGATTTGTGCAGTGCTGGCGACTGTCTCTGAAAGCTTTTGGTCATAGCAGTGGCAACCTCGAGTGGCTCTTGGCATACTTGAGTCTGTGGAGTGCAAGGTTGACTGGAGCTCCAAGGCCATTGATACTATCCAGGGATGAGCTGATGGGGCCTTAAAACATAGGGGAAGGCCGAGAGGACTTGGCTGCCAGAAGCATGCCAGAAGCATTGCAGATTTCTGGCTTCGAGAACTTGCTGACTTATGGATATAGGAAGGTAAACCCAGATGGCTCCAAAATTTTAAGTCCAGAAGAAAGGTGGGAGGGTACAATTGCTGATTAGGTCATGATCGCCCTGTCCCTTTCTTTCTGGCCATCGTTTCTCCTCCCTTCCCCTGCCTTTGTGAGCTGGAGGGCCTGAGCCTGCACAGAGGTCTATTTCATGGTAACGATGACCTGCAGTAAGAAATCTCTCCACTTTATTTTGCAGCAGTAGTTAAATAAATTTAAGGAGTGACGGTGTAGTGGTATTTGTTTTTGCTTTTTTTTTTTTAAGTATCATTTAACTGAAAGTTATTCCCAATTTCACTGATCACTTTGAGAGGCTGAAACATGCTTTGATTTGTTATTTTGTGTTTGAGCTAGTTTATTTTCTCACAGGAATGCCAATTGTTCTGTTGTCACACATCATTAAGTATCTCAAATTGTGTTACTATAATACTTAGCTGAATTATCTCCCTTATTTTGGCTTTCAATAAACTAAAATCTGTGTGAAACACACAGGATGGTGCATCTCCATTGAGGGTTGTTCAGAAGTGTGACTTTTCCTGGCATGCTTGAGAATCAGTGACATTATTTTATAGAAACACTTTGCAACTGACACCAAAGCTAGAAGCTCCTGTAAAGGGCAGGGTAGGTGACGTGTTATGCTTTATGGGTCACAGAAGTCTCTACATATATTTCTTTTGTTAAAACTTCAAAGTGTAAAAATCACTTCTGGTTCCCTGGCCAAGGCTCGGTCGGGGATCATGGTTTGCAGACCCTTGACATCACCTTAGCTGAAAGCTGGTCTCCCATGCGGTTAGCAGGGGCCCACCTCATTGCTTCAGCCAGAAAGATGCTGCCCTCATGCTGGAATTTACTTCAAACAAACTTGAAAGCTCTGGCACCGCTGCTTATTTCCATACTGTTGCAGGCTATCTAAAATACGGAGGATGCCTTGGTGTTTTGATTTTGTTACTCCTCTTGAATGGCTCTGAGATGGCTCATCGCGAGTTAGACATTTGCAGAAATGATCAGGCAGAGCTGCAGTCATCTTGCAGATCAAGTGAAGTTTTTTCTGAAAGCTTGTTACAGGCTTAAATTTCTGACCCCTTTCCATCCACTGCTCTTGTATGATTGGCTTCTTTTTGCACCCATTTGGATCTGTGAAGCGTCTCCCCACCGTGGTAGAACTTTAGCTCTGATTTCATGTATGAGTCAGTATCCTCACTCCTCTTCTGCGAGGAGAAAGCGCTGCAGGTCCTGCATGGTTTCCATCCCCTCCCTGCACGCGGATGGATTGGGAGGTATTTGTGGTGTGTGAACTTGCTACCCCCAGAGGCTCCTTGTTCACTCCCCTGGACCGCACTCCCTACTGCCATGGACTGCACTCCTCCCTCGTGGTTCATTCCCCGGACCGCATTCCTCCCTCCTCCTTCCTGGCTCACTCCCCTGGACCACACTCCTCCCTCCTGGTTCACTCCCTGGGCCGAACTCCACCCTCCTCCCTCCTGTTTCACTCTCCTGTGTGCCCACACCTCCCTCCTGGTTCACTACCCTGGGCCCCCACGCCTCCCTCCTGGTTCACTGCCCTGGGCCCCCACACCTCCCTCCTGGTTCACTGCCCTGGGCCCCCACACCTCCCTCCTGGTTCACTGCCCTGGGCCCCCACACCTCCCTCCTGGTTCACTGCCCTGGGCCCCCACGCCTCCCTCCTGGTTCACTGCCCTGGGCCCCCACGCCTCCCTCATAGTTCACTCCCCAGGGCCCCCACTCCTCCCTACTCCCCTGGGCCGCATTCCTCCCTCCTGGTTCACTCCCCTGGGTCCCCACTCCTCCCTCTTGGGGGCGTGGTAGTTTCTGTTGTGCTTGTGCCAGCACGGTAAGGCTGAGTGGCAGCTCCAGGGCTGTGGCTGCTCACGCAGCTGTGGCATTAGTGCAGAGAACTGCGGGGATGCAGCTGCCCTTGCTGTGATGCTTCGAGTGTCATAGTCGATATGGGAAACTGTGTGGGATGTGGATGTCCCAGGAAGGGACAGGAGCCTCCCCGCAGCCTCTGTCAAACACTTCTCAGCCAGGCGTGGTGGCTCACGCCGGTAATCCCAGCGCTTTTGGAGGCCGGGGCGGGCGGATCACCTGAGGTCAGGAGTTGGAGACCAGTTTGGCCAATGTGGTAACTTTTGACGTATTAAGAATTAAGGAAAATGACTCATACTCGTTTGCCTTGCTTTTTAATTGACGATTGGTGTAGCCCAGTAGTGTGAACTTGTTAAGCAACCATTCTTACCGAAAGACTAATCTTTAAACGTCTCTTCCTCTGGACACGTCTTTGGCTGCTGTAATCAAATGCAATGTAATCAGCACTGGTTAATGGCTTTCCTTGCTTGGCTAACAAATGCTCCTCAGAAACTTTGGTTTCTTGTTATTTTCATTTATAATTATGTTTTAAGCCTTCTAATTTTTCTAGCTTTCCTGCGAATTGGGAATAACTGTGATGGGTGCTTAGTTTGGGATGTTGACATACACTGTATGCCCAGCTATTATGCCATTGTGTGAACACTGATTTGTCACTTTCTCATGAAGACTGATTTCACCTAGTTTGGTAAATTCTATTAATTTTAAGGAAGGGGGTGGAATGCAACTGCTGTTAGGTGGCTTTTTTAAGGATCAAGGAAATGTTGCCATGATTATTACCATTACAGAAGGAACATAAAAACACGTGCTGCCTTCAGTCATGATGAATATGTAAGTCTGTGACTGCAGAAAACGGCAGCCCTAAATCTTAAAATCGTGTGGATGCACCAAGCCCATCTGCAGGGCACCGTGGAGCAGACTGCATTAGCCGAAGTTGGCCCACAAGTCCTGAGGGATGGTGTCTGAGTTATGATAAGGCTCTGACTTAGGATTAAACAGGCCTCCAGATACTGTGATATTCTAAACAAAGACACGATACTGCCCTGGGAGCCCAGTGGGCACCTGTAGGCAGTGTAGGTGAGAAAAGGCTCCAAGGAAGATTCCTGCAGCTCAGCTAGGAGGATTCTGTAAGGCAGTAGACCCATCAATGTTCAGAGTGTTGAGCTATATTCATTCCTTTTAAGCAGCCAGGCTTGTGCGTGTTTTTAGGGGCACTCACATGGCGCCCCTTCCGCCCTCACTGCTGGTTGTGCCTGTTTGATGTTCCGAATTTCTGTGTTAAGTGTGTCCACTCTCCAAATGTATCTCTGTCTCTAGAATATTTTAGAGTAGACCATTTATTGGTTAAACGCTTGTTTTGAGTGAGGAAGAAATCTTTAACACTGGCCATACAGACCCTGCTATAAATGTTGAACAATGGAGTGTGTAATGTTTAACACGTAGTGTTTAAAGTAGAAGACAGTTTAATTTAGAAATCCTGTTGGAATGCCAACTTAAATTACCACCATCCGTATGCATATGGAAAAGAATGAGAGTGAATGTGCAAAATTGGAATTTTGTCTATTTTGTAGAGATTCTGTAATGTATCAGGTAGAAGCCTCACTTCATGATTTAAATGCATGAAGCTGAAATTACAAAACTTGACGAAAACATGCCTTTGAATAGTGAGCCTTTATCCTCCTTGAAATAGTGATTCATTCACTAACACGTCCACCTGCAACTTTGTCAAACACATTTGTTGCCCTAGTTCTCAAGTGGGCTCAGTTTTCCAGACAGGCAGATTATTACTGTTTAAACTTTGTCCTGATGATGTTGGTGAACAGGGAAAATCCCTTGAGGTGGATCCTCTGTGTGTGTTACACATCAGACGCGGCCTGCCCAACCCCTCTGCCTGTAACTGGGAACCTTGACTGTCGGGATCATTGTAGAGAACCTTGAGGAAAGCAAAACAAGCCTCTGGAGTAGCAAAAGATGTAGCTGATTTCATGCAGTAAAACTTACACATTTTTCTTTAAAATGCATCCTTCGGAACATCAGCTTGCTGATTATCTTAGAATCGCTGTAGTATGCTGACAGCAGTCGTGGGAACAGGTGCATGGCCCGGCTGATGCAGGATGGTCTCAGAGCGGAACCACACTGCTGACACCGAAGGAGGGGCTGGAGCCATCACGCTCGTGACTCGTGCAGATGACCTTGGCTGACCTCCAGAAGAGGAAGTGTCAGTATCCAAGGAGGAAAAAGTGTATTAATTTCATGAGTGTTTGCCTTCACAATGGCTAATACCCTGAGTTTGTGGCACCTGCTGTCTCTGGAATGAGGAGCCTTCCCTTCCTGGCAGACAAGCTCTAGATGGGAACAGGAGCTGTGGCTGCTGGATTGAAGAGGTTTCCTTCTTGGGGAGGTGGCCTTCGAGCCTGACTCGAAGGAAGCTGTGACTGGCGGGAAAGGGCATTGGAGACAGTGTATTTACCAGGAGGGTCAGTGACTGAGAACCATCCTGTTCCGAGTATTGCCATTCTGGTTCTAGAGTAAACTTGGGGAGAAGCAACAGCCAAAAGCCTCGAGGAATATTCTGTGATGTTGATGACATTTGGTAGATTTGTTGCTGAGACTGAAATGAGAAGCCCTGGAGGTGCAGGTCTATCAGGCCATGCGACGTGGGACAGCTTCTGCTTCAGGGATTGGAGTCCCCGTGCCAGAGGCTCAGTCCTGCAGAGACTTTTGCACAGTGGGCAACTGCTGCCTCCGGTTGATTGTGAGTCCCCCAGATGAATACCCATGAAAGGTACCGTGTCAGCAAAGACCCAAACTCTGTGAAGCATTTTGAGATTTATTCTGAGCCAAATGAGTTACCATGGCCCTTGATACTGCCCTCAGGAGATCCTAAGAATGTATTCCCAAGGTGGTCAGATTCCAGCCTGGTTTTATAGCTTTTAGGGAGACATGAGACAATCAATCAAATAAATGTAAGATGTACATTGGTTTGGTCTGGAACGGTGGGACAACTGGAAGCAGGGGTGTCCAGGTCATAGGTAGATTCGAAAATTTCCTGATTGACAGTTGGTCGAGAGAGTTGTCAGATAAGGGGTTGTGGAGACCAAGGCTTTGTCATGTGGAGGGAATCCTCCAGGTAACTTCGGAGAGAATAGATTGTAAATGTTTCCCATCAGACTAAGAGTCTAAGTTCTGTCTAATTCCAGAAGGGAGGTGGGGTGATGAGGGAAGTCCGACCCCCCACCAATCATGGCCTGGACTAGTTTTTCAGATTAGCTATGGAATGCGCTTGTCAAAAGCAGGGGCTGTTCAGATGGCCAAAGGGGCTTCAAATTCTAATGTTTTTACAACCAGAAAGTGATTGTGTTTCTTCTGTGGATGAACAGCCAGTGTGGTAATTAATATTTTATTAGCAGATTAATTTGGAAGTCAATGTGTTTTCAAGTATGTTAATTATTAAGTCATCAACAAACAGAGAAGGGCTTGCTTTGAAACCAGCCTGAGACTCAAGAGGCTCATCAAAGAAAACGATGGACTTGGGAGAACTGATTCACGTGTTTACTGACCCAAGTTTCAGGCATTATGAGAAGTCTGTGCTGATACACTTGTGACTTGAGAACTTAAATCTTGCTGGACTCTTAAGAGTGAGGCTTTTTTTTTTCTTTTCTTTTTAAACGGTCAGTGTTTCTGTCTCCTGTGTTTTGTCTTCCAGCCGCTGAGCACTTTAGCCTTGTGTTCATGTGGCCTTGTTCTCCGAATCACCCCCTTTGCTGCTCCTCTGTCCTGCCCGCCTTGATCGCATCTTCCCCACCCCGTGGGTTTTATCCCGAGGACTGCTCTCCACTGTGTGGAGTGGAGGATCAGTGGACACTGGCTTTACCGACTCATTTTCTGTGTAGCTCCCAGTTTCTCAAAATCATAATTGTCTTGGATTTCCTGTGAAACTGGGAGTCAGGCCTTGGGCGCAGTACTGGGGCAGGAGGGAGAGATGAGAACAGGAGGGATGGGTTTGTCAGGGGAAGGATCTCCTTGCCGAATTCCTGTGTCTGTTTTAGGTTAAAGACGAATGTCCGGGTGGGTGGATGTCTCACCCGGTGTGGCTGGACCTCGCTGTGCTGAACACTGAGCAGGGGCCCCAGCAGCTGCCTCCTGCCAGGCCGGGGCAACAGGGCTGGGCTTTCGCCTCTGGGGTGGGTTGTGAGGGCTCGTGCCAAGGTGCAAGGGTCTGCACCACTGTGGTGTGACCTGAGGGGCATGTGGGAAGCTGGTCTGTGCTCCTTACCTGGGAGAAGCTGAGCTCACTTGGGCCAGAGCCTCTGGGGAGGTAGGAAGGCAGAGGCCTAGAATTCCTGTTTTCCCCAGACAGCAAGGAAGCTCAGTGTTGCACCTGCTCTGAGATGCTCTCAGCAGCCATATATAGTTGATTTTAACATGAGGGAAGGTGCCAATTAACCCGGCTCTGTGGAGAGCTTTGAGGAGTCCAGGCCCTGGGCCCCAGGCTTTTTAATATGTTCCTTCCTGAACAAAAAACAACAAAAGATCCCTGTGGCTGATGCCGACTGCGTGGGGTAGGACATGCCGAGCTTGTGTGGGGCTTGCCCCTGAGTTTCCTTGGTGCTCCTCCCAGCCCCCACGGACACCAGCCATTCCAGGCCGAGGCTTGTCCTGTTTAGACCCTTGTTGGTGGGGTCTGTGGTCCTGGATCGAGGGCCCAAGCACTTCCTTCATCATTATAAATGATTCACCCGAGATGTACGGCTGCCCCCAACATCTCACGAGCATGAGATACAGCCAGTGTCGCTTCCCCAAGCTCATAATTCTAGTGGAAAGAGGAAATTTTACTTTTAATGTGCTCGTGTGACTCAGATGCAAATATTCAATTCCCGTTAAACTTTCAAGACCTTGAGAACCTCAGATTCCTTGGAAGCCGTTCCTTGGCCCCACGACTAACTCCTGTGGAAGGAGGCTGGGGTGGTCCTCAGGGTCTGGGGTCCTGCTGCGTTCTCCAGGATTCCTTAGGTTTCATCATTAGTCACAGCTCTTCAGCAGGTGGAGCTGATTGACTCTGACATTTCCATTATGTTGTTCTTGTGTTGCCTCAGTTAACTTAGAATAATCAGTATTTACCAGAAATAATTGATGGCGAGATGAGAATTATTGGTGATTCCCGGACATAGGCAGCCTGTATAGATAAGCGTGTTACACAGTGTCTGATTTCTGAGATGTTGGTCCAAACCTGCTCAGCAACACACTTTCAGGGGTAGATTCCTGTGCAGGAGAAGCTGCTTTTCCCTGAGACACTGTGGTGGCCCCTGCACTGGCACGGCAGGGTGGTTGTGTGACTGGGCAGGGCTGGACGTGCTCCTGTCCACCCCTGCGCTGGGCGCCCACCTCCGCGCCACATCTGTGTCGAGGGTGCCTACCTTTGTTCCTCCAGCTCGAACTCATAGAATTGTGTACTTTCCTTGACACATTCCTGCATAGAGATGATTAGATCTGGGGGCTGAATCTCAATCTGACATGCATGTAGGTAAATTATTCATGTGAATGACTTGGGTCCTCCACGTTCAGGGTCAGGAGGCGCGAGGTGGGTTTGGAGACAGCTGCCTGGCCTCAGGAAGTTTCTCTCAGAGTCTGTTTCTTTCTCTAGCAAAGTAAATGCTGCCTACCTCACGGGGCTTGACACACGCTCAGTACTCAGATGCTGTCTGGTCTTTATTATAGTTAGTATTTGGGGAACAGCGTGGCTGGTAAGAAAATGCGTTATCTTTACAATTTATAGAATGTCATACAAGGCAAGCGTGAAACCGGGACTCTACCGTAATCTGAAGATGCTGGTGCTTACTCTTCTCCTTAAGCATTTTGTTGTAATTCTGGTGTGTGTCAGCCAAGTCATATGACGGCACCGCATGCGTGATGCCAGCTCAGTTACCTTGGAATGGGGAGCCTGAGGCTGCCAGGGAGCATCCCTCCTGCCTCCAGCCCTCGGCAGTTTGTCTGTCTCTCTATCTATCCTTCCCTCTGTCCCTCCCTATCCCCCACTCCTCCTCACCACTCCTGCTCCCCTCCCTACCCCCCTCACTTACTCTACAACAGAGGCCCAGACTTTGACAAATCGCAGCTGGGCCTATTTATCGCTTGGTTGGGAAACCAGAGGGAAAGGGGCCCAATTACTACAAAAATAGAGAATTGAAATAGAATGTGAGCCACTTGTGCGTCTTGTTTTTTATTTTAATCTGAATATAAAAGGCAAGTGTCAACACAAAATTGGTGGTAACTGCGCCACACAGCTCCGAGTCTGCCTTGTCGGGCCTCCGTGGGTTCCCACACCCTGGCCTTCTCCATGAGCGTCTGGACACGCCGTGGCTGCGAAAGAAGCATTCAGTTATGGTCCTTTGAATGTTCCAGAGTCATGTTTAATAAACATCTTCACGTTTACCCACAGCCAAGTCTTGATTTAATAAGAGGTACTGCAGATCTCTGGGTGGGCCTGAGCCTCTGTTTTCGAAGCAGCCGCACCATCTGGGGGGCAGGTCCGTGTGGGCTGGCAGGCGGCCTGGTCCTT
Source organism: Macaca nemestrina (assembly GCF_043159975.1). Classification (NCBI taxonomy): domain Eukaryota; kingdom Metazoa; phylum Chordata; class Mammalia; order Primates; family Cercopithecidae; genus Macaca; species Macaca nemestrina. The sequence goes on from NW_027257556.1 coordinate 135,145, forward strand.
GGAGCACAGGGTGGACCTGACCCAGTCCTGGCAATGCGGGGCCTTGCAGTTGTAGAATGTAGTGATGCAACCTGTGGCATAAATAAAAAGCCTCATGTGCCCCCATGTGAAGCTGGGACTTCCCCTCAGTACTGTGGTGTGCTGTGTTTGTGATCGTGTAGATGTAAAAGGGTGAGGGAGATGCCTAAAAACCAGGATTCCAAAGACAGCCCTTCATGTCTGGTGCTTTCATGTGTGTATGCACACCTGTTTGACGCATGTACACCTTCACTCGTGCCCCTGTTTCATGCGTGTACACCTGTTCATGTGTGCATGCACCTGTTTCGCGTGTGTATGTGCCTGCGCATTCACCCTGTATTGCGTCATACGTTGTATTTTACAGATTTTTTTTTCCAGTTTGTATCGTGAGCTTGTAACGACTTTGTGAAGAAAAGAGGGGGCCCTGGCAGCCTTTGACTTTGAGAAACGTGATGTCACGGGAACAGATGAGACAGCCCGGGTGAGGCCGGCAGAGGCCATCGTGGCCTGGGAGTCCGTGCACATCCACTGTCTGTCGCTGTGTGACAAGTGACCCCAAAACCTAGGGGCTTAAGGCAACGTACACGTACGACTGTACAGCTTCTTCAGGTTGCAAATTCACGGCAGCCCTGCTGAGCGACTCTGGCCCAGTCCCCCGGGTCACCGTGAAGATGCTGTCCAGGGCTGCAGCCATCTGTAGGCTCAGCTGGACTGGAGGTTCTGCTCCAGGATGCTGAGCTGACATGTCTGCGGGCAGAGGCCTGCTCCTCCACACCTGGCCCCTCCCTGGGGCTGCCAAGTGCATTCCTGCCCAGGGCCGCTCCTTTCCCCAGAGTCGTGGGAGTGCTGGTCTTCTGACCAGCGTCAAGGTGGCCGAGTCAGGAGCAAAGACTTGTTTCCCCTACTCAGAGGCTACTCCTGCAGGGTTGGGCGACAGTGGAGGTCGCGCAGGAAGGTATTCGCTGAAGACCGTGCTCTGTGACTTGACGGGTGTTCCTCCCAGGAGGGTGAAATGGAGACTGGACGCTGGGAGCGGCATCCTGCGCGACCCTGCATGTAGTGGGCTCACAGCAGAGCGAAGTCCTTCCTTTACAGATACTTTTCAGAGTCTGCCCGCCTTTAGATTCTCTGATTAACGTGTCTGAGGAGGGTCCCAGGAGTCTGCCACCTGCCAGGCCAAGGAGGTTCCCTGCATGTGGCTGGTCCCCTGACGCCCTGAGAAACGTGGCTCGAGAGGATCACCCGAGTTTCCTAAATGAGTCACCTGCCTTCTCTTTGCTTTCATGCCTCCCCCAGGCTGGGTCAGTCCTGTCAGCTGCAGCGATACCTGCATGCTGGGGTTACAAGGAGATGGGGGTGTGTCTGGTCCCCCAGGGAGATTCGGTGACTGAGGATGCTGTCATAGCAGCCAATATGTCCTTATTTTTTTCACTTTTAATGAAGTTCAGTTACTAGGTTTTCTGAGGCACAATGATGTCCTTGTGAACAATTGGTGAACAAGGAAGCAAACAAGTGTGGGAAAATGATCCTGCCCTGAAACCTAAAAAACGGCAAAACAGTAAAGAGCCCTGAAGAGCCCATGGGTCAGTGAGGAGACACCTCAGCAATGGTTTTAAAAAAAAAATGAGATGATACTGAAGTAAAGGTAAACTAAATTTTGGGTCTCCTATGGGTAAAGAGATTGTGGTTTATATTTTATAGGCCTGCATTTTCATAATTATTTATTTTTCTTTGTTGCATTTAGAATTAGTTGCAATAAATGTGATTTTTTTAAATTAAAAAATTGGGATATATGAAGTCTAATCCCTTTGTGATATTTCTGTACTGTGAGACTCCACATACAAAAGTGAAGCCCAGACTGTCTATCTCTAACGAACCAGAGAGAAGTGGTCATATCCTGCAGGCTGGTCTGGCCTCCAGGCGTCTGGCCATCCTCCCATTCTTGGGCACACCTGCGTCACTGGTGCTTCCTGCCAGGCTGTGACTCTGCCCAGGTTTCAGGAGCACCTGGAACAGTTTTCCTGGGGGTTCTGCTTTGTCCTGGTTCCTGGAAGCACAGGCTTTTGATGAAGAACTCTCCCCACCGCCAGGTCAATTGGTGATTGCCCCCCAGGCTGTATTTCTCGCATGAGGCGCAGAGAGTGCGGGCGTGGTGTCCCGGCCCTGGAGCCAGCTCTAGGACTGCACAGCGGCCTCCACCCCTCATCTGGGAACAGGGCGGTGGGGAGGAGAAGGAACCAGGGTCTTGCCCCTTCTGTGTCTCGAGAACATGGGAACACATCGTCCCATTGCCTTGCACCATTCACAGCCCAAGCTTGTGTGAAGTATTTATTTTATAACCTCCCCGACAATGATGTATTTTATATAAGCAGCACATAAAGTAGTGATTTAATACCCTATCAAGCAAGATCTAAACAATAAGGAACAGATATCACTGTAGAAAAGTTACTTTATCCAGGAAACATTTATCAACTGCAGGTGGAAATGAATCATGGCTTCCTCCTCGGCGGCTCCTGATAAGCCTGTGAGATTCTGTCCTGTTTGCAACTGTTAGTTTATAAGCTATACCTTTCCTTCTATGATGTTAGTTACAAGCTCTACCTTTCCTTCTATGATGCTTATTTCTTGCCTGTTCAGCACTGTTACAGTTACAAGCTCTACCTTTTTTTCTTCGATGTGTATTTCTTGCCTGTTCACCACTGTTAGTTACAAGCTATACCTTTTATTCTGTGATGTATATTTCTTGAAGTCATGGACTAAATCCTAATTCCACAGTATTTGATGCACATACTTGAGACACTTGTTTGAATGAATGGATTAATGGAAAAGAGAAGTGGTGACTTCCGTTTTAATTCATTATGCCAAACTTTGTTTACACACACAATTTTATGGTCCTTTGGATAAACTGAGCTTCCATGCAGGGTGGTTAGAGATTGTGGGAGTGCAGCAAATGGCTCTGTGTCTCTAGGCTCACGAAGGGCTTGAGGGACTTGATGGCGGCACCCGTGTTGAAAACTCAGTTCTGCAAATCCATTCGATGATCTGCCAGCACACACAGCCCTGCTTCCCAGCTGATTTCTGCACAGAGGCTTCTCCTGAACACCCCAGGTGAACGTGGGTTCAGCCAGCACTGCTGCACTTCCACAACAAGCCAGGTGCTGCAGGGATGAGGGAGAAGGGCAGGACCCGGATCTTCCTGGGTCCCAGGGCCCATGTGGGGACACTGCCTGGCCTGGCTCTTGTTGGGGAAGTCAGGGAAATGACGGCATGGAGCTTCTGTTGGCAGGATCCGCTTGCTCAAACATGGATCCCAGGTCTGTGTGTGGGAGGCAAAATAGAAATTTATGTGGATATCATCAGTAACATAGCAAATGCGGGCTTCTTCCGTAGGGTGGCTGACCCTCTCGCTCATCTGCTGAGCAAAGGTGCGGCCCGGCCTCCTGGGCCTCCACAGTGAGCTTTTCCCAAGCTCTGTCCACTCTGTGGAGATGGCCGGAGCCAAGGCAGACATGGGGTGTTTGTAACTTTTTTTTTTTTTTTTTTTTTGAGATGGAGTATTGCTCTGTCACCCAGCCTGGAGTACAGTGGTGTGATCTCGGCTTAGTGCAAGCTCCGCCTCCCGGGTTCACGCCATTCTCCTGCCTCAGCCTCCCAAGTAGCTGGGACCACAGTCACCCACCACCACGCCCAGCTAATTTTTTGCCTTTTTAGTAGAGACGGGGCGTCACCGTGTTAGCCAGGATGGTCTCGATCTCCTTACCTCGTGATCCACCAGCCTCAGCCTCCCAAAGTGCTGGGATTACAGGCGCGAGCCACTGCACCCGGCCAGGTGTTTGTCAGTTTTTGAAAGCTGCATTTAAAGAATGAAATAGACCGAACAGAATTACTTACTTTTGAATATTTAATACTTAGTCTACAAGAACACTTAAATATAGTTAATGTATTCAAATAATAAGGAAGAACTTTCCAAAGCAAAAGTACAAACCTTTTACTTGGCAGGGATTTCACTCTGTTTCTAAAAAGCCAGCAAGCACTTTTCCTGAAATAGACTCGTCTGTTCCTCTACATAGACCCTACTAACATTTTAGCTGCATTTCTGCTGTATCTTCATGTGATAGATGATAGAAAATTCCTTGCTACTGGAACTTCACGATGCTTTCCTTTTAAACATCAGATAGAAAGTATGGATAGTAAATCTCAGATTAGTTGCCATTCTCAGTCTTGGTAGAGCTGCCACCAACAGCCTCTGTCAGTTACAACAGAGTGTGTCTCCCCAGCAACCAGGCTTAGATTGCAGACCGAGCCAGGCTCACCCAGGATTGAGTGCAATGTCTTCCAAAGCTGTAGCCGCTGCTCTCAGAGGAGACTTGAGCCCTCCCTTTGATGCCTGCAAGTGGCTGTTCTCAGATCACAGCAGCTGCAGCAGCATCTCGGAGGATGCCGGCAGGGGTGTCCTGGGTATTGACACCACAGCAGGGGCCTGCAGTGTCGGAATGAAATGGGCCGTGACACTGAGCAGCCTAGAGGAGTCCACAGCCACGTTTCAAAGGTGCAGCGGCCCGAGGTGAGCCCCAGAGCACTGAAGAGCCTGGAGTTGACCTGTCTCGAGTCCATTGAGAGAACTGGCTCAATTCTGTACCTGTGCGGGCAAAAGATGACTGTTTGGGCTTGGCCCCTTCCCAGGCCAGGGCTAGGAAGGTTGTCTGCACAGCTAGTGGGAGCTTGACTCTGTTCACACTTGGGGCTGAGTCCCGCTCCTTTCTGTGAGCCCAGGGAAGAGAGACATGCCGAGCTCTCCTGTAAGAGGCCCCTGATGAGTGGAAGCTGAGCGCCAGGATGGTCGGCCTTGTGGTGTGCGGGGCAGGTTCGGAGTGGGCACGTGCTACGTGGGGGCCCGGCTGCTGTTGTCATTAATTGGGCTCAGCAGACGCTGCCGGTGGACATGGCTCCTGTGGTACTTGGTGATTTTCTCCTCACAGGAGGTACTTGATGGGTTTCCCTGCGGTGAAGGTGTCGGTGCTCTGACAGGCTGCCTGACTGGAGGAAGGCGCTGGTGGGGTTGTGCTCCGAGGCCCCGTTCCTCTTAAGGAACAGGAAGGGGGTTTGGGATCCTGCTTCCGGCTGCGCTCGCTTGCTAGGTTCTTGGCCTCCACGGCCGGGAGGAGCTGAGCGCCGGCCTGAAACTTGGACCCGTTCTACAGCCTCCGTGGCGCTTGTGGTGGTATGCGGGATGTGGCCCTTGGAACTCCAAGCCCTACCCTGGTATGCCACGCGTTGGGGCGTCTCAGGCACCCGCTGTGTGCCAGAATCCGTAGTGGGGTGGGCGGTAGCAAGGGCTATGGGGTAGAGGGGACACGGTACGCGGATGATGATGAGAAGCATCAGGGAGGCACTTGAGGCAGTGACAGCAGAGCTGAGACCTGCAAGGAGGGGACTGGCTGTGGGTGTTGGGGCTCAGGGAGCTGCCTCTACTAGAGCCACAGCGCTCAGTGAGGGCAGAGCGGGGTACTGAGGCCTGGGGAAGCCGTGTGCACAGTTCGCATCAGGTATGTAGGTCTGCCGGGCTGTGCTGCCCTTCTCAGTCCTGGCTGGGCCTGGGGTCCCGGAGGGATCTGAGGGTCCTGGCATCTCCCTCTTCTTGCTTCCCTGTTTCTTCCAGGTCAAGGGCTGCTTGTTTATTGCAATTCTGGCAGTTATTCTGAATATTAAGAGGAGTTTCACAAAATTGTAGGGGGAGAGGGACCAGGGATTCTTTTTTTTTTTTTCTCCCCCTGATTTTACACGGAGGCTTCTGCTGTCCCTTAGTGTGGAGACAGAGTGCAGATGTTCTGTAGTTTTGTCCAGGAAGAGAAGAGCTTCTGAGAAGTCACAGATCTGATCGTTGCAATAGCACTGACATTTTTAAATGGGAGAATGCTGATGTCTATAATAATCAGAGTGAAACTTCGATAGCTTCAATATAAAGATGCTGAGATGATCTTAGAGCCACTTCGTCCATAGATCCTTCTACAGAGTGGAGTGTGACATCTCTACCAGCCTCTGGTCAGTGGCCGCCTGTGGCTGACTGAATGCTTGAAGTGTAAATGAGAAACGGAATTTCTAATTTTTTTAAATTTTAGTCAAATTTAAATAGCTATATGGGCCGGGCACCATGGCTCATGCCTGTACTCCCAGCAGTTTCGGAGGTCGAGGTGGGTGGATCATGTGAGGTCAGGTGTTCGAGACCAGCCTGGCCAACAGAGTGAAATCCCATCCCTATTAAAAATACAAAAAAATTAGCCGGGCCTGGTGACAGGCGCCTGTATTCCCAGCTACTCGGGAGGCCGAGGCAGGAGAATCACTTGAACTCGAGAGGCAGAGGTTGCAGCGAGCCGAGATTTTGCCACTGCACTCCAGCCTGGGTGACAGAGGGGCACTCTTAAGGAAAAAAAAAGATTTTAAAAACCCTACACCCCCCTAGTTGCTTCTGTAGGAGACGGCATGGTTCCAGAAGGTAGACTAAGTGTTGAGGACTCTGCAGCATCAGGCTGCAGACAGTCTCCCTTCCTAGCAGCGTGTGCCCCTGGGCTGCCCTTCTACCAGAAGGGATGGTGGCATCTCTGGGAGGTATCTGTGGACTCAGATCGGTGTGGATTAGTGACTTGTGTTAGTCACAGATACTTAATTTTATGGGTAAATGAATACCTGGACTTGCTGCAATTTCAGGGCGAGATTCGGGAGTAGGGAGTGAAAAGTGACAAGGGGACCCAGGGCTTGTTCTGCCGCCCCCAGGACCTGCTCGGGGCGTCTTCCCGTCTGAAGCTGCAGCGCCTGCCTGGGGCACCCCTCCTCTCTGAAGCCCCAGCACCTGGTCGGGGCATCCCTCCCCTCTGAAGCCCCAGCACCTGGTTGGGGAACCCCTCTCCTCTGAAGCCCCAGCACCTGGTCGGGGAACCCCTCCCCTCTGAAGCCTCAGCACCTGGTCGGGGAAGCCCTCTCCTCTGAAGCCCCGAGACCCTCCTGGCCTGCGGTGCTGCTTCTCCAAATGCTGCCCTTGGCTGTTTTCCAGGAGTCACCGGCACCCGATCTGGCTGCGTGTGTCACTTCTTCATGGATCTCGGGTGTCAGTGAAGTCATTGAAGCTCATTTGTCTCATCTTCCTCCTCATGTGCCGTATCTCACCTGTTGTCTGTCCGAGTTCGTGTGTGTGCGTGTTGTGCGTTCTCAGGCTGTACTTGGTGCTTAGGTGACAAGAACGTCTTAGGGCAATGGACTGTCTGCTCCAAAGGACGCTGTGTGTGAATCGAGACACGGTTTATTTGTGGGGTTTAAATTTCCTGAATGTTGGAGGCAATTAGGGGGAAACAAGGTCTAAAAAAGCCCCTGGGGAGGAGGAAGGCAATAAAGAAAAACGTAACTTTATACACACTTAGCAGTTGATTTAATTTGAAGGTGAATTTTGCATTTTGGGGACTCCTAAAGTTACTGTTTGTTGGGATTCCTTGATGAGCTTTTCTTGTTTTCTGTCAAGTAGAAAGTAAAGTGCATCGGTTTTGTCTTTAATTTTGACTGACTAGAATCTAATTCCCTTTTTCTCCCATTCACGTTAGGGTGGGGATTGGACTACAAGAGCTGTAGGATCTCTTTATTTCTGATCTTAAATGAATTTTTCTATTCACTTTTTTTTTTTTTTTTTTTTTTGGTGAGTTGCTATTTTTTCCTTCAATTCACTGTTCTTTGTTTTGGAAAATGTTATATTTGTACTGTGCTTTAAATGTACACAGTGGTTCTAAATTGCTACTTTTCTTTAAGGTTAGATATAACATCATAATTAAAATGTCATCCATAAATCAGGCACAGTCTGAGGCCTGGAGACCCCTCTTGTCACTTCCTTCCAGCTGTGTCTCCTTCCCTGGCCACGTTGCCTCTGGCCACGTCTCCTCCTTCCCGGCCACATCACCTCTGGCCTCACTGCCTGACACCCTCCCTCCTGGTGACCTCCGTGGCTCCTGCTGACTGCCCTCCCGAGGGTCTGGTTGAGGCTCCTTCCCCGTTTTCTGCTTCTGAGTGGGTCTCAGGGCCTGGATGTTTCATAGGATGCAAGTTTCTTCCCTTCCAGCCGTGAGTCTCTGGGTGACAACTCCAGAGAGTGCACAAAGCTCTCCTTACCCACCTGGGGGCCCTGAACCCTGACCGCCAGGGCTTGTCTGTGGGGTGTGGGGCAGACTCATGCATGAATTGGACTAAAAAGGTGCTTCCAGGAATCCTTGTTTTAAGTGCACTGGAGCAGAGATGGGGAGAGGGGACCACCTGGTTTGCTCAGAATTTGGTGGTGATCACAGCCAATGAGGCAACATAAGCCCCTCCTCAATGAAGCATTCCACAGACTGATTTTACACATGACAGTTGTGATGGCTGGAAAAGGCTTCACACAATGAGTGAGTTTGAGCTGCATTTGAAGAAAGAACAAGTCCCTGCAGGTGGAAATGAAAGATAAGGGTGACCCAAGCCATCAGCAGCAGCGGAGGTGGGGTTGTGCCGACTTCCCATGGATTGTTGGCATGGCTGAAATGCAGGAGAGGGCAGGGGTGCTAAGGAACAGCAGGGGGACATTACGATCCCCCTGCAGGGAGGGGACGTGACTGACATATTATCACATGCATACAACTGAGAGATGATTTGAGGATGATTTCTGGGAGCATGTGGGAAGGGTACATCATCAGTTCTCTGGATCTCTTTTTATGAAGTGAAAACAGGCCTCTGCCTCTCTTGGGAGCTGTTAAGATCAAATCGGATAATCTATAGCGAGCCTTGTAAGTGCTAAAGCTTATGACAGACTGTTCCAGTCCCCTTGTCTTCACCCTCCTTTTCTCCTCAGTATCGTGAACCCTGCTGGGTACCACACTATCTGCCTGGCTTCCTCCTCCATAACGTGAGCCCTGAGTACTTGCTGGGTACCTCGCTGTCCACCTTCCTTCCTCAGTAACGTGAGCCCTGAAGTATTTGCTGGGTACCTCGCTGCCTGCCGTACAGCTGGCTGTAGCCTTGTCAAACGCACTTGGCTGGCACATAAGCAGAAGTGCTCACTGGACCTTGGGAGGTCTTTCTGACATGTGGGTGCCTGCTTTTCCCTGTTAGGCTGGAGCTGCAGGAGCCCCCCTAGACCAGACAGAGGACCAAAACTGTGGCCTCGGGGTGGGGGCTGGGGGAGCTCCCTGGGTTTATTGTGTGGGTGAGAGCAAACTTCAGTCTTGCTGCGGCACCGGGATTCAGGGATCCTTCTGGAATGTTCTGAGTGAGAAACAGAAAGTGTGCACAGGTGCGTCTTCTACGGATTTTATGGTTATCTTGGGAGAACACTGGTGCCTCTGAGCTATGAACCTGCAGAACCACTTCTTCCACTAAGACTGCCTTTATATAAAGAATGACTTACAAACAATGCTACTTCAGATGGAGGTGATGGAGTTATTTGCAGGTGTGGCCTGAAAATTGAACAAAATGACTCTTTCACCTCACGAAAGTACCTTACGTTATTCCCAGTGATTAGACATTTGAGTTTTCCAGTGAATATTAAAATATAAAAATCTTGTGGCCGGGTGTGGTGGCTCAAGCCTGTAATCCCAGCACTTTGGGAGGCCGAGGCGGGCGGATCACAAGGTCAGGAGATCGAGACCACAGTGAAACCCCGTCTCTACTAAAAATACAAAAAAAAAAATTAGCCGGGCGCGGTGGCGGGCGCCTGTAGTCCCAGCTACTCAGGAGGCTGAGGCAGGAGAATGGCGGGAACCCGGGAGGCGGAGCTTGCAGTGAGCCGAGATCGCGCCACTGCACTCCAGCCTGGGCGACAGAGCAAGACTCCGTCTCAAAAAAAAAAAAAAAAAAAAAAAAAAAAAAAAAAAAAAAAAAAATCTTGTGTCCACCACTTTCTTATGTGATCAACGGTGATATTGATGTGGTTTTTTTTTTTTTTTTTTTTGACGTAGAATGAAATGTGGAAGCTGCTCATAACACTGAACCAGTGTTTTCTAACCAATGTGTGATTACAAAATCGTGTGCTGGTAAAAGCCATTCAAGTGCAGGATGGACCAGTCGACTTAGAAGGAATTGGGGCGGAAAGGCCCGTCGGCCAGAGCGCAGACTCCACGTTGCAGACAGCCTGTACTGAAGTACTGCTTGTTATATTTGGCAGCAGAGAATACCTAAAATTATCTGAAAATACATTGAAAATACTTCTTCTTAATTGTGTATCAGCATGGGGTCAGACTTTTTTCATAAACTTCAACCACGACTCTGCAGCCCACTGAACGCAGACAGCCCATGAGAACCCTGCTTTCTGAGATGCAGAGATGTTAGGCATTTTCGCAGCAGCACAAACTGTTTTCATGCTGCTGCTTATTTTGGAAAATGGTTTCTTTAAGACTGTGTTAAGGTGTAATGACTTTATCACTGTAAAATGAACTAAATTGTTACCTTTTTTTTTTTTTTTTTTAGACGGAGTCTTGCTCTGCCACCCAGGCTGGAGTGCAGTGGTGTGACCTCAGTGCACTTCAACATCTGCCTCCTGAGTTCAAGTGATTCTCCTGCCTCAGCCTCCCTAGTATCTGGGACTACAGGTGTCCGTCACCATGCCTGGCTAATTTTTGTGTTTTAGTAGAGATGGGATTTCACCATGTTGGCCAGGCCAGTCTCGAACTCCTGACCTCAAGTGATGCACCTGCCTCTGCCTCCCAAAGTGCTGAGATTATAGGCACAAACCACCACTCCTGGCCTCATGAGAAACCTTTTTTGTGATCTTTAATAAAGTGCAAAGTGTTCCTGAGACCCAAAGTTTGAAAACCACTGGCTTAAACTGCCAAAAATGTCCACGACTCTTCAGTATATCCTCTAATCTGTTGATGGAGAAAGGACGTAAGGGTTGCTTTACTTTTGTCCTTTCACAACTCAATGGTGCTGGGACAACTGGGGTATCCACATGGAAAAGGATGGACTGGACCCTTCCTCACCCTACACACAAAGATCAAAATGGATCCAGTGTTAAGGAGCTGACTGTGAGACCCATTCTGTCAGTCTGCTGGGTACCGTAACGGACACCACAGACCGTGTGGCTTAAACAACGGCATCTTATTTCCTTTGTTCTGGAGGCTGGAAGCCTGGCATCAAGATGCAGGCAGGGTTGGATTCTCTGGGGCCTCACCCCATGCTGTGTAGACGGCGTCTTCTCTGTGTCCTCACAGGTTTCTCTTACGTGTGTGCAGCACTGAGGACTGTGTGCCTAAATTGTCTTATAAGAACACCCGTCATACTGGATCAGGGCCTACTCTTAAGATCTTATGGGACCTAAATTGCCAAGTTAAAGGCGCTGTATCTAAATATAGTGACATTTTGAGTTTCTGGGGTTGTGACTTTAACGTGGGAAACTTGGCAGGGGGACGGTTCAGCCTATGACACCTTTAGGGGAGAATCCTGGTGAAACTGTTATGTTGGATTAGGCAATGTTTCCTTAGATGAGACGCCTAAAGCATAACAAGCAACTGACGGGAAAAAGACGGTATCAAAATGAAAAATGTTCATTTCAGAGGATACTGTTAAAGTACAAAGACAACCCACAGAATAGGATACATCATCTTGATAAGGGCCTGATATCAAGAATATATTTAAAAACTCTTAATAAAAATCCAATTAAAAATGGACAAAGAATTTGAATAGACATTCTCCAAAGAAAGACATATAAATGCCTTAAAAAGCACATGAGATGTTTAACAGAATTCGTCATCTTAGAAATGGAAATCAAAACTAGCGTGAGATACCACTTCACAACCACCGGGACGGGTAAAACCCTGGTATTGGACAGTGACATGTTGGTGAATTTGGGAAAACTGAAATCTTGATATATTGCTAGTGGGAGGGGAAGTAAAATGGTACAGTTGCTTTGGAAAAGTCTGGCAGTTAATTCCTCAGAAAAGCTAAGCATAGAATCACCGTACGACCCAGGAATTTCACTCCTAGGCATATGCCCAAGAAAATTGAAAGTATTTTTACCGAAAAGTCTTACGTAAGAATCTTCATAGCGGCATTATTCCTAATAGTAGAAACAGCCCAGGTGTCTGTCAACGGATGAATGGATAAAGACAATGTATGCACAATGGAATCTCACTCAGCCGTAAAAAGGAAAAAAAGAACGTGTGCTCCAACCCAAATGAGCCTTGGACGTGAAAGATGCCTGCGCCAAAGATCACGCACTGTGAGATTCCACTCACCTTGGACGTGAAAGATGCCAGCACCGAAGGTCACGCCAAAGGTCATGCACTGTACGATTCTTCTCACAACAGGTGTCCAGAATGGGCAAATCCAGAGAAACGGAAGTCGGCTGGCGACTGCCACGGGCTGGCGGAAGGAAGGAGCAGGTGCTGACTCTTTAATGGGTTCAAGGTTTCCTTGGCCAGTAGTGAAAAAGTCCCGGAATTACATAGTAGTGGTTGATTGTTGTACAGCTTTGAGAATATGCTAAAAAGACTGAATTGTATCCTATAATATTGGGGCTTTTATGCTTTGTAAATTGCTTTTCAACTTAACAAGGAACTCAAGAACTTCTTTGGTGTTGATAATTAGAATGTGAAAGAGACAATATCCAAAACATGTTACTATGTAACTCATGTCCCCAGAGAGTTAAACTTCATTAAAGGATGTGTTTAAGCCTAGGAGACACAATGATCCTATACTATATGTTACAGCCCATCTTACGGATTTCTGTCTCACATAACAACCATATTCAGGGAAAACCGACATGTAAACGTGCGCTGAATGCTATGTAGAGGCACATTCCTCTTACCCGGATGGTCTTTAGTGGTGCAGTAAGAGATACGGTCATAGCAACGTTAGTTTAATTTCCAAGGCAACAGGAATTTGCAACATCTGATGAGTTAGATCTACCTGCACAGCTCCTAATAGGGTTGCCCATTTCTGTGTGGTGTCTGTGTACGTTCTTGCTGTGGAAATAAGTGATAGTACCTGCATAAACACTTGCCTGGAAATGCACACGAAGCTGGTGAAAGCAGAGGACAGGCGAGAGGGTAGCATGGCTCAGCCCTGGCAAAGGAGACGGTTATTCCGAATGCAGAAGATTCAGGAACACGAGCCTTGGGAAGACTGGTGAATTCCGTGGATCTCACCACTGTCGGGTTGTATCTGTGTAGCCAGTTTACCGGAGCCATCAGAACCGCATGTGTTGGTATCAGTGTCATCACTCAACGCTTCTGACTTTTCCTGGTGCTGAGGATGACTGCATGTGGCAGAATCAAAGTGCTCACTTAGCACAGATCATCAGATCCCAGTTCGTTTCTATCAAGGGGGGCAGGGTTAGGACCCCCCCCCACTCCCTAATCATATAAGAACTGGGATCCGATGATCTGTGCCATCGAGAGAGGCAGGGTTACAACAGCCCACTCCCCAATCCCATTGTTGAAAATAATAGTTGGCTTGGGAGGGTTTTTACTCCTAAGGTTGAAGCCGTGCATTTCTGGAGTCTGGGCTGTCAGCCGTGGTGGCTGGGGAATGCTGGGGCTGTGGTCGCCTGGCCGCCAGCAGCCCTGCTGGTGGGTCCTGCCTCTTTGACACCGTTCCTTTCTGAAGCTTGCTTTCCCTGGTCCTGGAAGTAGCAGCACTGGAAGAATGGCCTCCTTCCTACAGCGAAGCTGTGCCAGAAGAAGAGAAAACACAGAGCTCTGTTGAAGGATGTGATGTTCAGGGCACCGCACCATTCGTTCTGCTTCTCAGCGGTGCCTCCTGGTTGATGTTACCATCACCTGGCATTGCCCAGGAGGTAACTCGCAGATGCCACACTGATGGAAAGCCGCAGGAGCGTGGTTCGAGTCCAGGGCCAGCTGGAGCATATCAGCAAGGTCGGGCTGGACACCTGTGGTCCACCCAGTGGGTGGGTCTGTGGAACTGGGGTGGCATGAGAGCCAGAGGGTCCTGGTAGAACCCTGCCAGATGACAGGAAAGAGGCTCATGAGGAGAGGAACCAGTGGGATCGAGACAGGGAACCGAAGGAGGAGGTCAGGAAGGAGCGAGCTGTCACAGGGTGCACAAGCAAATGCACCTTACAGGATGCAAGATATTGGAGACGGTAATTATAGATGACTTTTCTCAGTCTTTTTATTGTGGTAAAATTACATAGCACTCTGTTTTTAAGTGTATGGTTTGGTGGCATTAACTGTGTTCACACTATCATGCCGCGATCACCGCCATTGATCTCCAGAACTTTCTGGCCTCCCCACACTTGAAACTCGGTCTACCAAACACTAGCTCTCCTCCTGCCCCAGCTCTGGTAAGCGCTACAGATTGCTTGTGAAATAGGCTTTTTCAGAAGAGAAGGGGCAAGAAGAGCTCTCAAGACTGTCTTGAGATTTGAGGAAGTGTTTTAGGTTTTGCTCTCTGGTTCCCAGTGTAAAGGAACTATTGAAGATGTGGGAAGGCGAAGGTCTGTGATCTCAGGAAGTGCTGGGCTGGGCAGCTATCCCGCTGTGACGGGGGCACGTGCCCTCAAACCCGCCTGAGATAATCGCGTGAGGATGGTGCTGCATTGTGACAGCTCTGAACTTGGTCTCCTTGAACGTTGCCAAGTACACAAGCTTTGGCGGTTACCGTCTAGTGTCTGCGGGAGACTTAGAATTTGAACATTGTTGACTGTAGAACACACTCACTCTGATAACACTCTATCTGTTCTCATCAATAGGAAATATGCTGTGTCCTTTTTTTCTTTTTCTTTCTTTTTTTTTTTTCCTTAATATTCTGTGTTGCAGTAGCAGTAGTTGCAGCAGACGCTACTTCTGGTTCATGGTCATTGCCAAACACAAGCTTCTGGAAACCGTGTGAACAATGGAGGGGAAAGTGTTTTTCCGCAAAGGGCTTTTTTGAACATCTTGTTTTTCTCTGGAGTATCTGTTGTGGTGTAAAACATTTTCACATTTAGGGGTTGGTAACGTGTTTTTTACTGGTCAGCTTTGAAACCCCGTGTTTCTGCATGTCATGGGGCTGCTTTATCCTGTTACTCTATGATATCGCTGGTTTGCAAAACTATTGGTTATTTCACTTTAAAAACCAAAGCAGCTTGCAGTATGAGTGTGATTCCTGTAAGAATTTAATTGTAAAATTGATTTGTGTTCAATAAACTTACTGGAATGACTAGATCAGTGGACAAAAGATAAGAACACGTCAAGTCTCTGGGCCAGGAAGGACTTCCAAATAATACACGTGATACACAGTAATTACTTAACAAAAGATTAGATTTAGTACATAAGTATTTAAAACCTCTATATTTTCTATTCTAGCCATTCCGCAGTGCCCATGAGGGTGGGCTGCAGGACAGCCTGTGGAATGCAAGGTCTGTGGGCGCTCAGGTCCCTGGTATAAAATGGCATCGTGTTTGCATATGACATACGCACATCCTCCTGCAGACGTTCAGTCATGTCAGGGTTGCCCATAACAGCTGTACCATGGACATGCCATGCAAGTAGTTGTTAAACTATATTGTTTAGTGAATAATAATGAATAATAAAGTCTGGATAATTAGTACAAGCACATTAAAAAGATATTCTTGCTCTATGGTTGGTGGAATCCACAGGCCTGGAACCCCGGGAGAGAGCATAAACTCTAGAAGCAAAACGAACAAATAAAGAACTTGAGGTCATCAGGGACGGGTGTGGGATCACACTGAATCTGGTGTGTTTTGCTGTCTGTGTCACTGCAGAGTGTAAACGGGAACTATTTTTAGCTTAAGGTAAAATAGGTAACGGGAAACACTGTGGAATGGGCACGAAGGTGCGCCCCTCATTACCACGTGTTACAGCCAAGCGTCTGCCTCCTGGGGAACGATCTGTTCTGTGGGGAGACTAGACGTTGATGATTTCCGGATATGTGAAGGGAAATGCCCTCCGAGAAGCGTGGCTTTGGCCGGAGCACGTCAGACGAGAGTTAGCGTGGCATGGAGTTTCCACAGTGCCTCTCAGCCCTGCTGCTTCTCTCCCCACCCCTGTTCCTGACTCTTACCAAGGGAGGAAATTTCAACCCAGCACAGGGCTGTGGGTCTCTAGGGCAGGTGCTGCCTTCTCCTGAACAGGCTGCGGCAGAGGAGGGTCTGGCCTTACTTGAACTGTGAGAGATGCTCTCGGAGATCCAGCATCCTGCAAACCCAGGTGCTGAAGGTTCCTCTTTCACCGTCCTGCAGGGAGAGGGCGCTTTTCTTGCTTCCCCTCAACCTGAGCTGACGTCTTGTCTGTTCTGTACACCTAGTTCTCAAGAGCAGTTATTGTTAATCATCCAGCAGACAAACCCCATAAGGTGACAGCCTGGGAGGGTAGATGGGGCTGGAAAGTAGTTTCCTGAATAACAGGGTTCAGTTTCCTGTTTTGGCATCATTTGACCAAAAGACCCCAAATAATTGAAATATTGTCAGCAAAACACCCATGCTGTATCTGAGTTTTTTTTTTTTTTTTTAAAGGAATGGGTGCAAACATTTAACAGGGACCTGACGAAAAGAGAAGGATGTCTTCTCTGCAATGTGAAGGTCAAGGCTGGTTGGCATTTGCCATCTGTGACTAGCAGCGACCCAGGTTGTTTCCCTCCCGATCCTCCAGCTACTGCTTCAGTTCCCACCAGCAGGAGGAGCAGCGGGAAGGTGCCTTTTCCCCTTTGAAGGGGATGAGGTGAGAGTTGCACCTGCCATTTCGCAAGTCCCTGGGGTGATTCTCCAGCATGGGTGGGAATTGGGTTTGGAGGCCTGAGCCCCGTGAAGCTGGGGTTGCTGTTCCCTGAGCAGCAGGAGCCTGGACTCTGGGAAGTGGGGTCAGAGGGTAGCCTTTGCTGCATCCACAGGAGGGGCCCCTCGTCTCAGTTGACATCTTCACTGCAGAAGGGGGTGTGGGCTTCATGGTCCATTGATAAATAGAACGTGACTTTTTTTTAAGCACATCGAACCCTAATTCAGCCTTTACTAAAGTGGCATTTTGTAATTCCACTTGATTTCATCGTTATACCCGCCGGAGGGAATGCTTCCTGTAAACCAGAAGCATCTCTGAGATGGTTCTTGGCCCATAGAGAGTTCATTTTCCCAAGATTGAAGACACAGCCTCAGGAGGGGTTGAGGACACACTGTGACAGCCTCAGGAGGTCCTGGACATGTGCCCAAGGTGTTTGGGGCACAACTTGGTCTTTCACATTTTAGGGAGACGTGAGACATCAATACATGTGAGATGTTCGTTGGTTCGGTCCAGGACGGAGGGACAGCTCAAAGCAGGGAGGGGTTTCCAGGTCACAGGTAGATCAGATAAATGCGTTTCTGGTGAACCTTTCCAGAGGAAGCAGTCAGATCCGCATTTATCTCCATGTGCAGATGGTGACTTTGAGTTCTGTCCTCTGTCCATGAGGAATTTCCTTGCGGACTGGTTGTGCGGGAGGTACGTGGCTGTTTTTCCCCCCAGTAGCTGTCTCTGTTAGGAAGAGCATGGGAGGCAGGTTTACCCTAAGCTGTTCCCCACCTTGATTTCCCTTTAGCTTAGTGATTTTGGGGTCCTGAGATGTATTTTCAGCTTCACACTTCTGAACACACTGGCACTCTAAACAGTGTTATTAGGAGGCATCTAACTTAGAAGAAGAATCTATTTGGAAGGACTTGAGCACCTTCCTCTTTGAGAGACACAAGCCTCTGTTTAGTTTGCCCCAAGGCTGTTAGGCTGCCCCGGTCTGTGAGCTTAGAAAGCTGTGCCCCTCTCAGCACCTGGCTGTGGAATCTGATGACTTGGAAGATAATCCAGCATCTACATGTTTTGGAAAGCAGATTGTCTCTTAAATTTTTGGTGATTATGATTCTAACACTAGAATTTCAGTGTGTATTTTCCACCCTTCTTACTTTGTCTCCTCACACCCTGAGATGCTGTTGCATTTGCCCTTAGGCTTCATTGAGGGAGGGTCAGTTCTGACCCTTTCTTAGATATTGACCTGGAACGAACAGAATCGAGATTCAGAAAAACCCTGGAGCTGTGAGAGTGGTTGATATCTATGTAAGTGGGGTTCATGTGTCAAATTCAGGTTGAAGAAATACCAATTCTAGGCTGGGCATAGTGGCTCACACCTGTAATCCCAGCACCTTGGGAGGCTGAAGTGGGCAGTTCAATTTTGAGCCCAGGAATTCGAGACTAGCCTGGGCAACATAGCAAGACCCTGACTCTACAAAAAATTAAATAGTGGTGGTGATGTGCACCTGTGGTCCCAGCTACTCGGGAAGCTGAGGCTGGAGGATCACCCAAGCCTGGCAGGTTGAGGCTGCAGTGAACCCTGATAGCACCACTGTACTTATGGTGCACTGTGCCTGAGTGACAGAACAAGAACCACCACAAACACACACACTATCAATTCATGCAGTGGCCAGTTCTGCTGGGACCACCTGTTAAGTCTACTCTGGGCCTCATGGTTTGAGAAGGGTCTGTCCAGGGGAGAGAGGGAGTAGCTTGAGGGCCTAGAAGCCAGTTCTTGTGGTTCAGCGTGACTGTGGGTGTGGAACTGGGGGCAGGGCTCTCCAGGGGCATGAGTGGGTAAGCTGATGGGATTCCAGGATGAGCCCCTGTGACTTTGCCTGGTTTACATCCGTCCAGTACGAATCCACAGGCTCTTACTCTAGAAGTTTCTGCCGGGGCTGATGGACTGGCCCAGGGACAGAGGGTGCCCTCAGAGCCTCAGGGTGCCTTCTGGTTTAGGAAGAGCACTTAGTCTCCTAGATCTAGGATTTATGGCACTACAGGGGACTGGTCACACTCGGAGCAGCAGCCACCTACATTCTAGACTTGGTTCTCGCTGAAGTATTTTGGAGCCTGTTGGTACCCTGTGTTCTGTTGATCTGTAAAACAAGTTAGAGTTGTAACTAGTTAAAATCTACTTTTAAATTTTTGCCACAGAATATGGCAGTTGTGGTGGAGCCTGGCCAGAGACCCCCACCCTCGGACGCTGCCGCATGCTGGGGTTGCAAGCGTTGCCTGCATCGGCTGCCCCTCCTGGCGTGCCTGTGTTCTTGACATGGGCGCCGGCTGAGGCTCGGCCTGTGGGACTCGTGCAGCCATTTGTCCGTGTTCCTCTGAGGTTCCGCAGACTTCATGGTCCCGTGGCAGAGCATACGGTATCTGCTTGCATCCTGATTTCCCCAAACCAGTGCACGTGAGGCCTCCCTGGAGAGCTTGTGGGAAGCCCTAGCCCACCCTTTTCTGGTCCCACAGCCAGCACCAAACTCTGAGATCCCCTTGGCCCACCCCTCAGGTTCCTAAAATGGTTAGGGTTTCCTGGGCCCCGAATTTTTAGGTCTAGGCTAAAAAGTCCTGGGACAGACTCGCAGGGTTCTTTATGTAGAAACGATGAGTGTGCTGGTGACTCAGAGCAGGCACTGCACCCTCACTCCAGGGTCCTTTGCGCCAGCTGTAAAGGAGCGTGTGGGTCACACACAGTCCCTGCATCCTCACTCCAGGCACTGCTCTTTTATTTCTTAATTAAAAGCCTAAAAGCCTGATAATGAAAATGCATTCTCCCCAGAAAGTAGAGTTTCCTGTTACGGAGGCTCACCTGTAAATGCCGTGCCAGGTCCTGCTTCCTGCCAACGGCCAAGGCAGGTACTTCATTTGGGAGGTGACCCAGAGGGACATCTGAGAGGCCTGCTCGTCCCCGAGGGATGAAGCCGCTGGCCTCACACTCTGCTCCGGCCTCCATCAGCTCCTTCCTACCTGCAAACTGCCTGCTTTGACGTTGCCATCATTGGAGATCCGTTAGGGACTTAGTATGGGTTGACTCCCATAGGACCAGGAGATCGTGGAAAGGTGGGAACCAGGGCTGGGAGGGTGGGGACCACGGCCAAAATGAGAACCGTGGTGGACTGGGAGGTCCATCTTCTGTCTAAAATGTTTTTTAAAATAAACATAGTGTCTCAGGAGCATGAGAGGGCAGGCCACAGACAGGGGAGAACGTATCTGTAAAAGACTCATCTGATAAAGGCTGTTATCTAAACCGTGCAAGGAACTCTCAAAACTCAACAAGAAAATGAACAACCTGATTAAAAATGGACCAAAGACCTGGATAGATAACCCAACAAAGAAGATACACAGATGGCAAATCTCCACGCGGAAAGATGGCCCGCGTCTTATGTCGCAGGGCGAGGCGTCACTGCGCACCCATCAGCCTGGTCAATACTGGAACTCTGACACCACTGCGTGCTGGTGGGTGTGTGGGCATCAGGACCTTCACTCATCACTGGGGGAAGTGGGGCAGCTGCTGTGGGAGGCAGCGTGGCAGTTTTCTGTGGAACTAAGCACTCCGACCACAGGAGAAATCAAAGTCTTGGACTTTTACTCAGAACAGCTGAAAGTTCACTTCCACTCGGAAATGTGCACACAGATGTTGACAGCAGCTTTATTTATCATTGCCAAAACTTGAAAGCAACCAAGATGCCCTTCAGTAGGTGAATGGATAAACTGTGGTACGTCAGAAACTGGGATATCATTCAGCACTGAAAAGAACTGGACCACTAAGCCATGAAAAGACACGGAAGGATCTGAAACGCATGTTGCTAAGTGAGTCTCCAATCTGGAAAGGCTACCTGCTGTCTGAGTCCAACCACAGGACAGTCTGGAAAGGGCAAAGCTGTGGAGAAAGGAAAACGGTCAGCGGCTGCCAGGGTTTGGGGAAGGGAGAGATGAATGGGAGGAGCATACAGGATGTGTAGGGTGGGGAAGCAACTCCGGGTGGGGCTTTCATGGGGGATCCTTGCCGTTCCACCTCTGTGAAACCCACAGAGTGAGCAGCAGCAGGCCGAGCCCTCTGGTGAGCTGTGGACTCTGGGTGGTGGTGTCGTGTTGATACGGGTCCGTCAGTCGTACAGACGTGCTTGTCCGGTGGGGACAGGAGAATGATGGAGGCTGTGCCTGTGCTGGGTAAGGAGATACGTGAGGACTCTCTGTACTTTCCTCCTGATTTTGCTATGAACCGAAAACGGCTTTTAAAAACGTCTATTGAAAAGCCAAAGAAAAGAGTGCTGGCCAGATAGCATCTGTGTGAGCGTGTGGCCTGTGTTCTATGTTCAGGATTTCCCTGTTAGAATACACATATCTACATTATTCAGAAGTTAAACTTTTGCAGTAAGTAACTCACTATAAAGTTAATGACAATATCAGCTTGAGCGCTGCCGGGATAGCCAGGATCCTGTATCCTGAATCCTGAACAGCTTCTCCCCTTACAGGTGCAGTTGACGCCCATGCCCTCAGCCCAGTAAGCAGCAGGGCTGGAACCAGGAGTCAGGCTTTGGGGGGCAGAGAGGAAGTGAAATCTGTAAGCCCGTGGCGGGGGGGTGGCAGGGATGATGTTTTGACCAGTTTTCCTTGTCCCTGAGACCTTCTTACAGTTGGGAGTCCCCACTCTCGGGCACCTCAGAAACCAAAGGCTGCTCGTAATCCTCAAGTTCCAGATGCCTCAGGGGAGATACTTGGGTTGTTGGGTGCAGTTATTTGCTACTCGGTGGGATTTACCCGCAGCATTTCTGGTTGTTTTGAAGAGCTGATGCTTGAGCTGCTTACAATCACGTATGGATATCGATTTACCTGTAAAAGTTAAGAATGGAATTTGAGTTCAAAGATTTGTTGAAAATGCTCAAGTTTGTGTACTAATATATACATTAGTGGAAATATCCAAAAGTCCAGGATTTATGTTAATCACTTCTCTTGATTTTTGTAATATCTACCTGTCGTATTTCCATTTGATTAATAGATGTCAGAGGGCTTAAATTTTGAGTGCCTGAATTCACTGAATTTAAAACTTCTTACACCAAATGTAATTAAACTGAATGCAGCCAACAGTGCGTGCTTTTATGAATGTTGATTAAAATACATATAAAAACACATATCCATGAACATGCAGATGGGGGCAACATATTAAACCAATGGAAGTAGAATTAGTGTTCCTTGTTTTCTGAGAAGACAAATTTTTAAGAAGCTGAGGGGTCTTATAACTTTCTAGTTTCCCACTTATTTGCCCTAAAGTGGAAGATTGACAGCAGCAGAAGAGGAGATCCTGGGCCAGTGCGGGCTCTGGGAGCAGCGGGGTGAGTGCCCGAAGGTGCTGGCTGGAGGCAGAGCAGGGAGGTGCTCAGGCAGGCCAGGACGGCCTCAAGGCACGCGG
Source organism: Macaca nemestrina (assembly GCF_043159975.1). Lineage (NCBI taxonomy): Eukaryota > Metazoa > Chordata > Mammalia > Primates > Cercopithecidae > Macaca > Macaca nemestrina. The sequence continues at coordinate 157,345 of NW_027257556.1, forward strand.
CTCAGTGAGTGAGAAAGGGTTCACGTTTCCTGGAGAACCCTTGTCTCTGCCCACGGAAAACCCAAACTCCTTCCAACCGGGATGTGCATCTCATGTAAAAGTTGTTGCTCCCAGAAAGAAAGCCAGTGGATATAGAATTTTTTTGTATGCAGAAATTACTTGAAATTTGTTTCTAACCTTATCCTTTTCTTCCACCATCTTAATGTCCAGTAACTTCCTGCAGGTAACACACACATCTTAGGAGAGCGCTGTATTTCAGCTGCTGTTGGCTCCGATGTGACTTTGTGGTGTCTGATGTTCTGGTTCTGAGGTTCTGCCCAGAACGTGGCTCCTCCCTGCTGAGCGTTGCTTGTTGAAGGCCCGTGTGGAAACTTTCCCTGTCAGCTCGTTGACCGCAACAGTCTTGGTTCAGAAACCTCGGACCTCCTGAGACTTCACACAGCCTTCTAAATTTTCTTGCGTGACCTTTTCATTTTAGTGTTCCCCATTAATTCAGCTGTTTTCCAGAATGTAAGTAAGCTGCTGAATGCAGGGTGGGGGGTGCCCTCCGTTGGCTCTGGGGAGAAGCATCGCTGTTTCTCCGGGTGGAGCTTCCCGGCCACCATGTTGTGCTCCAAGACGCAGCAGGGTTCTTTGGCAGAAGTAACCGTCGAAGGCCCGCGTCTCAGTGGCTGGGTGGCTGTGGGTGTGTGGCCTCGCGGCCATACCGGCCCCTCCCCATCAATGGCACCACGGAGAGGAGCAGGGGGAGGCCTGGGATCTGTCAGCAGAGTCACAGCAGTGCTTCCGAGAGTGTCGTCCATTTGTAACTAGACAAGCAGAGAAAGTGTTGGAGATAAGCAGGAGACGGTGTCTGTCCCTAATGAGCTCAGGCGTGCCCTTGAGAGGGTCAGGTTTCTGTGCGGTTGATCCGGACTCAGCCTGGCTGTGGCAGTGCAGGTGACTGCTGGGCTTTGGCAAGGCTGCAGACACTGTCCGTCTGAGACAGCCCCCTTCCCAGGTTCACGGTACCAGCTGGGCGCCCAGGCCTGATTTCCCGCCAGGACAGAGGCCCTGTGTATGTGTTGGGGGAGGGGGCGAGGAAGGGGGAGGTGGGGTCCTGCTTTATTGCCGTATCCAATGCCACGCGGGGTCAGTACTCAGGAAACACGTGCTGTGTGGGTCAGCGATTAAGTTCAGAAACCTGAAAAATTCAGCAGCGCAGGCTTTGGGCATGCATGAGCCGTCCAGCCCTGGGGCTCTTTCTCTGAATTTCCTTCCATGGCATCCTCCTCATCCCAGGGGCCCCTGTCCCCGCATGGCTGTTGGCAGCTTCACAGCTTCCTCTGCCTCCCCTCCAGGGCCCTGGTGTGGCTGGGGCGGCTAGTGGCTGTGCAGACCCCATAGCCAGTAGATCGTTGATGCCAACGCCTTAGGCCTGGGTTACCTGAGCCAAGGACTCCAGTGCACGGCTGAGCTCACCCCAAATGCCTGGATCGGAAGGCCTTGGCTTGCAGTGGGGTGGGAGTTGGATATCGAAGGACAACTGCAAAGCGGAAGGGGAAATGAGTGTGCTGGATGGGCAGCTGGAGGAGTCTGTGCAGAGCCTGGAACCCGGTGCAGATGCAGAGCTGGCATGGGGAATCCGGGGACACGGCCACCATGGAAGTGGACAAAGTTACAGGCTTCAGATCGATATGGAGGGGCTGGTCTAAAAGGATTCTCCTTTTCCTTTAATCCTAACAACTGCTGGCTTACGGGGTGGGGGAATGAGATCTGTGGTGGCGGCGAGGAGAGACAGGGATTTTAATTAAACCCCTCTTTCTGGGAGGGGGAGTAGCCATCTCTGTAGGACAGTGAGCATTTTCATCTGAGTCAGTTCAGGCTGTTGTAACGAAACACCATTGACTGAGTGGCTTATGAACAACAGGAATTTGTTTCTCACAGTTCTAGAGTCTGGAAGGCGGGATCAGGGTGCCGCAGGAGGGGGTTCTGGTGTGGACCGCTTCCTGGTTAGCACACACCTCTCTGGCCCTGACACAGTGGGAGGGTGAGGGATTTGCTGGGCCCCTTTCTGAGGCACAAACCCCATTCACGGGGCTCCAGCCTCGGGAACTCATCACCTCCCAAAGGCTTCCTGACAGCATCGCATTGAGGGTGAGGATTTCAACCTGTGTTTTGGGGGACGGGTAGGCAGTTTGTCACCCTCACCCTCTTTGTGGATTTCTGACTCAATATTGAGTCTGCATTCGGCTCTCCAGGGGACAGAGCCTGTGTGGACACTGAGCAAGGTCAGAGCTGCAAGCATGTACACATTGGGGGCAGGGGAGCTGCCAGGGGTGCAAGAACGGGTCTTCAGAGTCAATCGGAGCTGCTTTCCTGGCAAATGTACTCATAAGCTATCCTGGCAACATTTGCTCTTCACGAAGAGTCGATCAGGCAGTGCGGGCAGCAGGCGGTGTTGCCAGAAGCTTGGAACAGATGGTCGGGGCAGAGGCCACGACCTTGGGGTGGTCAGCAGCGCCAGGTGTCTGCCCTCCAGGCCTCATGCCTGTGACTGTGCAGAGACCGAGCCGATCGGGGTTTGCCGGCCAGTGTGGCTCTCATGCAGGTGATTATCGGGGTGTGCTTTCTATGTAATGTTCCCTCAATCCCATGCCCACCCCCACCATTTCTGTGTCTAGCAGAAATCATGCTGCGTTTCCTTGATGAAGCACTGAGTTTCCTATGGAGGTGTAGGAATAGCACAATTTGGTTCACGTCAAAATACTTTGTAGTGAAGCTGCATGGAAGAGGATTCTAGGCTTCCATTTGACGTTTTAGACAATGCCTGAGTGTTACAGGACCCACTTGCTTGTTAAAAAGCACCAGAAGAGAAAGGCTACTGGTTAATAAAGGAGATTTTTATATTAGCACAGAGAGGGTGGCTTGAGATAAATTCAGTGTAACGTAGGTGTGTTTGTAAGCCGTCAAAGGGACCATCTCTGTGCTGGTGACACATGTTTTCTGGCATTGATTTTCTGAAAAAGGATGACTGGCATTGGGTAGAATCATTGCAAAATTCACCTGGAAGGCGTCCACATGGTGTCTTGTTTTCTCCTGACATTCTGGGCACCACGAGGAATTATTCTTGTCTTCACCACTAGCGGGGGACTTTCCTGAACACCTGCTCCTCTTTGCCGTTGTGGGTGTGAAGGGGTCAGAGTGACCCTGTCTTCGTGGAGCTTTCAGACACCATGAAGACAGTGTGGCACGAGTGTCAGGCTCGGGTGGGTTGGACGCTTTCCCCAGAAAACAGCTGCCGATTCCAGGATGGCCCTCGACCCCTCCTCCCTCGTTTTTCTGCGTCGTGTCTGAGTTAAGGCTGTTCTATTGTAGCGGGGGTGTCATGTTAACTGCAAGTGTGCTTTTGTTCTGGGCAGTAAGTAAATTAATGATACATTTGCCAAGGACAGTGAGGCTTGATTTGATGAATCCAGTGGGGAAAAAGGAGAAGGGGTTTGGCCGGGTGGGCACGTGTGAGATGGGAGCAGAAAGGAGTAGCCATGCAGGCTGGTGGGATGGAGGGACCGTGTCCGCATTTCCATGGGGTCCATCGATGTTTGTGTCACTAGACCTGAACCTCTGTCTCTAATTCTAAACCCTGCATAGTGAGGAAATTCCTGATGGGCCTGCGTTGTTACTTCCTGTGGCTATTGCTGGGAAGTGCCCCGGGCGCCTCTTCTGGCTGGTGACGGCCCCGGGGCTGGACACTGGGTTCGTCCTGAGCTCTTCAAGGGGCTTGGGCTCCACGCGCAGCAGGCACCTGCGCATCTCTTTGGACGTGAGATGTTGGCACTCGGCTTGGAGGCCACCGCGATCTGGGTGTGGTCAGGACTGGCTATCCTTTGGGGAGAGAGCACTTGCCCGGGGGCCCCTCTGAGGTGCGTAGCCCTGCACTGCCCTCACAGGATGGCCTGTCCTCCGGGGACTTCCTGCCATTCCCCTGGACCCTCAGGTGTGGGAGTCAAGTGTGGTGTGTGTGTGTCACGGGCGGGGGTGCTGAGGACACCACGTGCCTGCTCATTCGAAGACACGAGGCGCTGCGTGGGCTCATTTCCAGGGGGCCGTTGGCATCTGGGGGCCTGTGGGTGTCTTTCCACTGGCAGGAAATAACGGATGGCCCACGTTACCTTTTTTGTCAATTTTTGCCAAGAAGCCCTAATGGCAATGTTGCTGTCCCGTTGTGGGAACCGCCCGTCTCAGGCTCACTGGCCCTCCTGTTTCTGGGCTGTTGCAGTGTTGTGTTCGGATAACCAGGTTAACTTCATTTGATTTTTTTTCCTGTTCTTTTGGAATAAGAGTTGATAGCTTGTTCTCCTTGTTCACCCCAGAGGCGAAGGTGTCCTTTAGGCCTGGAGGAGCACAGCCCTTGCAGGCAGGTGCCCGGCCTCGGCTTCTTGTGTCTTCCGCAGCCCTCACCGCACGTCTGCTCTTCGCTCCTCGTGCACACGGCCGGGGTCACGGGCTGTTCACTCTGCTGTTTGAGATCCTCGGAAAAGGTGGCGTTTACACTGAAGGGAGATTGGGGGTGTGGGGCTGATTTTAAATATGAGGAAATGACGGTAATCGAATGAGCAATGCCTAGCACTTAGTTTTAGGCTTGAGAAATTGTGTTTTAGAAACAAGGTATCCCCAACTCCTGGTTTTTTGAAATTAAATCTTTTAAAGTGTTCACATATATAAACAGTAAAAGCCTAAAACTATGCAACAGAGGGCCTAGAGCCCAAGCCACTGCCACCTCTGTCTCCAAGACACCTCAGAAACTTGTTCCTCCTCCTCACAGAACCCCCTTCTACTCCCCCCTACACTCCACCCTCCACACTCTGCCCTCCACACTCTGCCCTTCACAGCCCTCTTCCCCCCCTTCCGCCCCCTCCTTCCCCTCCTTCCCCTCCTTTCTCCCCTCCTTTCTCCCCTCTTTTCCCCCCTCCTTTCCCCCTCCTTTTACCCCTCCTTCCCCCTTCCCCTCCTTCCCCCATCCTTTTACCCCTCCTTCCCCCATCCTTTTACCCCTCCTTCCCCCATCATTTTACCCCTCCTTCCCCCATCCTTCCCCCTCCTTCCCCCCTCCTTTTACCCCTCCTTCGCCCCTCCTTTTACCCCTCCTTCCCCCCTCCTTTTACCCCTCCTTCCCCCTCCCTCCTTTCCCCCTCCTTCCCCCTCCCTCCTTCCCCCTCCCTCCTTTCCCCTCCCTCCTTTCCCCTCCCTCCTTTCCCCTCCCTCCTTTCCCCTCCCTCCTTTCCCCTCCCTCCTTTCCCCCTCTCCTTTGCCCTCCCTCCTTTCCCCCTCTCCTTTTCCCTCCCTCCTTTCCCCTGCCTCCTTTCCCCTCCCTCCTTTCCCCCCCTCCTTTCCCCCCTCCTTTTCCTCCCTCCTTTTCCTCCCTCCTTTCCCCGTCTCCTTTCCCCTCTCCTTTCCCCTCCCTCCTTTCCCCTCTCTCCTTTCCCCTCCCTCCTTCCCCCTCCCTCCTTTCCCCTCCCTCCTTCCCCCTCCCTCCTTCCCCCTCCCTCCTTTCCCCTCCCTCCTTCCCCTCCCTCCTTCCCCCTCCCTCCTTCCCCCTCCCTCCTTCCCCCTCCCTCCTTCCCCCTCCCTCCTTCCCCCTCCCTCTTTCGCCCTCCCTCCTTTCCCCTCCCTCCTTTCCCCCTCTCCTTTTCCCTCCCTCCTTTCCCCCTTTCCTTTCCCCTCCCTCCTTTCCCCCTTTCCTTTCCCCTCCCTCCTTTCCCCTCCCTCCTTTCCCCCTCTCCTTTCCCCCTCTCCTTTCCCCCTCTCCTTTCCCCCTCTCCTTTCCCCCTCTCCTTTCCCCCTCTCCTTTCCCCCTCTCCTTTCCCCTCTCTCCTTTCCCCCCTCCTTTCCCCCCTCCTTTTCCTCCCTCCTTTCCCCCTCTCCTTTCCCCTCTCCTTTCCCCTCTCCTTCCCCCTCCCTCCTTCCCCCTCCCTCCTTCCCCCTCCCTCCTTCCCCCTCCCTCCTTCCCCCTCCCTCCTTCCCCCTCCCTCCTTCCCCCCTCCCTTTCCCTCCCTTCCCCTCCCCTCCCTCCTTTCCCCTCCCTCCTTTCCTCTCTTTTCTTTCCTCTCCCTCCTTTCCTCTCCCTCCTTCCCCCTCCCTCCTTCCCCCTCCTTTCTACTCCCTCCCACTCCCTCCTTCCCCCTGCTTTCCCCCATCCTTTCCTCTCCCTCCTTTCCACCCTCCTTTCCCCCGCCCCCTCCCTCCTGCCCACCCTCCTTTCCCCTGCCCCCTCCCTCCTGCCCCACCTCCTTCCCCCTCCCTCCTGCCCCACCTCCTGCCCCACCTCCTGCCCCACCTCCTTCCCCTTCCCTCCTGCCTCCCTCTTCCCCTCCCTCTTCCCCTCCCTCCTTCCCCCCTCCTGCCCCCCTCCTGCCCTCCCTCCCGCCCCCTCTTTCCCCCCCCTTGATCTCCAGGGAAAGCAGATCGATAATGGGTTATAAACATGGAAACGTTTTGGAAAAGCTGTCCTCCATTTGTCAACTCCATCTCTCCTGCCTGGAAGATGTAGGGAGAACCTGCCTTAACCCCCCCTCATCCCGTAACAGGACAGAGGACCAGGAGGCAGAGACCCAAGTCCTGTCAGTGCCCTCAGGAAACCCCCCGTTTCCTCCTCATGGTGGAAGTGGAAACCATCCTGCTGGATGATCTTCCCGGGGAGCTCCTCCACCCTGAAAGCAAGGAATCTGGTTTTGAGCGTGCACACATTCTTGGTGCCATCACTTTCTGCAGCTGAATCCTGCATACGTGGCCCATTAGTCTTGCTAGTCTGGTGTTACTGGGTCCTGAGAGTTTCTATGGGCTGATGGCAGGTGTTTACCATTGTGTTTAGAGAGGAGAATAGAACTTTATTGTGTCAAAATCCAATGATAACGATTGCCATGTGATTCCTTGGGTTGGTTGGGGCGGGAGGTGCTCAAGCTTTTTCTGAGAGTTAAGTTCTTATTTGAGACAGTCTCACTTTGTCGTCAAAGCTGGAGTGCAGTGGTGTGATGTTGGCTCATTGCAACCTCCGCCTCCTGTGTTCAAGCAATTCTCCTTGCCTCAGCCTCCTGAGTAGCTGGGATTATAGGTGTGTACCACCACGCTCGGCTAATTACGAAAATTTTTTAAACAGGCAGGGTTTTGCCATATTGGCCAGGCTGGTCTCAAACTCCTTACCTCAAATGATCGGCCCACCTTGGCCTTCGAAAATGCTGGGATTTACAGGCTTGAGCCACTGCGCCCGGCCCGATCCTGACATCTTTTAAAGCTGCCTTCATGTACCAAAAGGCAGTCTATGTTTGAAAATCAGGCTTGAAGAGCCTAGGAGAAGAGGGTTATACTTCAGCTAGGTAAATAACTATGCATATGTTAAAGATATGGGCCAAAATCTACACCAAATGTTAACTCTTCTGCTTTATATTTTATATCTATTTATGGTTATTCTTTCAGTATTAAGATTTTTAAAGATTCTTTTGATAATTATAGACAAATTACTACAAAAACTCAGCTGCATTTGTAACACTTTAAAGAACTAATTGGATGACATTATTTTCCTTGGAGGCATTTTGGATAGTTACATAATTAATGTTTATCTCTTTGCCAGAAATCTTTTTTTTTTTCCAGAACAGAAACCTGAAAAGAAAAATTCCTTTGCAGTAAGTGCTATTTCACCGTGTGACAATCAATTTTTGAATGTGAGAACAAGATCATCGTGTATTTTTGGGATAATTCTTACTTCATAGTGATAATACTAAGTGTTAAAATTATGGAACAATTTGTTTCTTTGAAAATTACTATTTGCCTGCTCTCCAGGTGGGAGCTGAAGAGAACGTGGACGTAAAAATTAAATTGTATTTAGCTTGTATAAAAGAAGTTTTAAAAAAAGGTTTTTTGTTTTGTGCTACTACTGAAGTTGCTTAGCTGTGGAAATGAGGTTATTGCAGGCACCTAGAATTGTATCTCCTTCACTTCCACACTGGGAAGAAATTCTCCAACAAGCACAGGAATCTGACATTCTGATATTGAGACTCCTGGGCATCAAGCCCCATGGAAGGGGTGGTGATTACATGAGCGTTGGCGTTGATGTGGGCACCCTCCAAGCCGGACGCAGGGAGCAGGGAAGGGCAGAAAGAACAGGCCCCTCAGGTGCCACGAGAAAATAAAGCTTTGGTGGCAGTGGTAAGGGTTGGTGTCAGGGGCCAGGAAGAGGTGGCGAAGGGAGCTTGTGCCTCAAGGCAGCCCTGGAACCCGCGGTCCCTGCAGTGAGGTCTGGTCTGCAGAGGACGTGAACGGCCACGTGGCGAGGCCCACAGACAGCCTGGACTTGGCTGCCTCAGAACTCTGGTGGGCGTTGCAAACAGCCCCACAGGGTTGCAGTGCACATTCCACGGACAGAAAGAAGACGCTTGGAACTGTTCCCGGCACGAAACCAGTGCCCTGCGAACACTGGCCGCTGCTGTCGTGACTGAGTGCTGTCCAACTCGAGGCATTTACTCTGCTCGGTTCACTTAATTGGGCCAGGAATGGGGTTGCCCTGCCTTCAACAAGCTTGACGCATTGAACGAGGACTCAGTCGATAATGTACTCTGTAAACATGCTCTCCCGGCTAGAGTGAGCAAAGCCCAGGGAGCGGGTGGTTCTTCAGTATTAGCCAGGTGTTTGTGGCGGGGCCAGCTGTGCGGCTGCCAGAGCGAGTGTGACCAGGAAGCCTCTGTCCCTCCGAGGTGGCCAGCGTTCCTGTTATACGCGCCTTAAGCAGAAGGTGGGCACTGCTGGGGAACTTGCTCATGATCCTGTTTTCTGATTGGAAATTCAAGGTTTCTGAGCATCGTACATCAAATTTGTACATTGCTGAGACTATACACATTTCAACACTTGTTTTTTTCTGCTTTTCGGATCTATACAATCTGGCATTTGGCCATGGCTTCCAAGACAGGCTGGATGCAGAGTGAAGTCCTCTCCTCACTGTCAATGTTTGCTGATGTCTTTTTGTATAAACTTTGTATTTCCTGAGACTTTCAATTAGGTTTTTACTTAACTAGACTTTTAAAATTGCCATGCACATAATTCTACCAGTTACAATCATGAGCTGACATGGATTTTTGGTTTTACTTTGATGAATGTTTCACATTTGCATGCTGGATGTGGGGGCGGAGGTCATTTATCTGCTTTTCATTTCCTTCTTGGTTATACTTAGTAACTTTCAGGTAAGGCGTGGAAGGCATGGTACAGGGTGAATTGCAGGCCGCACTGTGGCGCGGTGGACGAGAGGCGCGGGCTGCAGCGGTGTACACAGGGGATGAGAGAAAAGAGGAGACTTCCATCCTCGAGGGAAACACACAACAATTTAAAAAACTGATCATCTAGCTTACATGAGGTCCAACAAATTCAGTTTGCAAAGTTTAACTTCCAAGTTAATTTAGTAATTTTTCCCCTAAGTCATTAATTTAGTACCTTACATTTAAATATATTTCTTTTGTCTAAAGCAAGTCATAAATTCTAAAATGAATGACTAAACATGGAATAATTTAGGAGTACAGCACCTGAAGGGAAAACTGCCAGTATGCTTTAATATTGGATACAGATGCTTAAAAAATAGAATGTAGCATTCTTACAATGCATGTGCTTTTAGCATGTAACTTGGTGTGTAGTTTTAAGCTCTATTTGTAGGAATGTGTATCTTGAATACTTCAGGGCACCACTGCAGATGTGTGCGTGAGATGTATAAATACTGAATGTTCTTCTCCCTTCCCTTAAATGAAAAACATTAGCTCCCTTTTTTTAAATTTCAATTTTAATTTTTTTTTGAAGTGGACTCTTGCTCTTGTTGCCCAGGCTGGAGTGCAGTGGCACAATCTCGGCCCACTGCAACTTCTGCTTCCCGGGTTGAAGTGATTCTGCTGTCTCAGCCTCCTGAGTAGCTAGGATTACAGGCACCCACAACCATGCCCAGCTAATTTTGTATTTTTATTAGAGATGGGATTTTGCCATATTGGCCAGGCTGGTCTCGAACTCCTGACCTCAGGTCATCTGCCCACCCCGACCTCCCAAAGTGCTGGGATTACAGGAGTGCTCCACCGTGCCCGGCCAACTCCCTTCTGTACTGATTTATACAGTTGTTTTTGCTTTTTGTTTTTTTGAGACGCGGTCTCACTCTGCCGCCCAAGCTGGAGTGCAGTGAGGCAAATCTTGGCTGACTGCAGCCTTCCCCTCCTGGGCTCAGGTCTCCTCCCACCTCAGCTTCCTGAGTAGCTGGGAATAGACACATGTCACCACGCCCAGCTAATTTTTTTTTTTTTTTTTTTTTTTTTTTTTTTTTTGTATTTTTAGTAGGGACAGCGTTTTGCCATGTTTTCCAGACTGGTCTCGAGCTCCTGGACTGAAGTGATCTGCCCGCCTCAGCCTGCCAAACAGCTGGGATTACAGGTGTGAGCACCACATCTGGCCCATTTTTTTTTCCTTCCAGGATTAGTAGGCGACTTTCAGAAAATTCTTCAACCTTGCAAACTTAATTTTCCATAATAATATGCCTCTAGGATAAAAACAAGACAGAAACAAAGAAGTATGTGTGGACTATAGTTAAACATTTTCAACACAACATAGCTTAGGAGAGTTGACATTTACAAAGAGCAGGAGGCCCGTTCAGTGCCTTCTAGGCATTGGGAATGGCGATCTGTGGGCGACCCTAACGTGTGGGCGTCCTGAGACGTGATCGTGGTGCTCACGCTTTTACCAAGGGCCTCCCCCCGGAGTACCCGAGGCTCTTCTGCAGTTGGCCAGCCGGGCAGCAGCTGCTGGAGAAGGAACAAACAGGAAAAGACAGATGTACACGGTGTTATTGTGGCAGAGAGGTTAAAACCAGGCTCACTCTGTTCTTACTGTTTTAAAAAGCTAATAATGAAGTTCTTAAATATGTATTGCATTTCAGGATTTTAAAAACAGTTGTGGGTGTGTCTGTGTCTCTCTCTAGCTCCCGTTCGGGTCTGCGAAGAGAGCTCAGAGATGCCACCTTTTCTTGTTGAGATGACAGGGCCTAGAGAGATGTGAACCCCGTGGTAGGGGGTAACTGACCTGTGGGGAGGCTGGGTCAGCGTGGGGATCCACCCCACTCCACGTTCCTGTAGGGAATCCACAGTTCTAACTCTTTATGATATGGGTAAGATGAACCTGGAAGAGGTGTTGTTTTTTAAGAAGTAAGTGCCATGCTCTTTTTTCCTCATATTTCTCTGTGTTTAAGCAGCATTGAAGGATAAGGCACTAGTAGCAGGTTGGTTTGGAAACAACCTTGTTGGTTATTTTACGTTGAATCCGATATTAATGTTGTCTGGTAACAGAAGTTTTCCTTTAACAACATGGAACTCTGTTGAATCTGTTGCCCCGTTGGCTGAGCCGTCTGAAGTCGGTGCGGTGGCAGCTGAAGACGCCGCTTCCCCTGGGAGGAAGCCTCTGGCTTGGCAGAAGGCACAGCCCTTGATGGAGGGAGTGAGGCGCCTTTGCAGGGACCCCCACACCGCACCTGTGGCTCTCTCCTGCCCCTGTTGTCTGGCCAAGCAGCCTTGCGACAGTGTGCTCAGTGTGAACGTTCACGGGGCAGGCCAAGGCTTTTGTTCCAGAAACACTGACTTCGGAAACGGCCGGTGGTGTGTGTTGAGCATGGCAAGAAAGACTTACGTGTGTTTAAACTTCTTGAACAAAGCAAGCTGATGTTTCGAAGGCTAATGACTTTGCTATGATCAATGTTCAGGAGAAAATAGGGTTTGATGAAATAGAAAGATAGGAGTGGCAAGTGACGTGCTTGTGCCCCATATGACTAAGCGATGACCTGGCCCTTCCACACCAGGGCCTCTGAGCAGCCAGCGTTGCAGATACTGGGTCAATTTAGATGGGACTCCTGGAACTGTCAGTCCCCCGGGAGAAACACGAGTTCTGTGTGCCCACGATCATGGTTCCCGCTACTGTGTCCAACAATGTGCCGAGTTCCGATTTCAGCATCGGGGCAGACACAGCCCTGAACACTATCACCGACCTAAGTCCGTGTGTGCCCCACCAGGCGGGCGCCGGCTGACGCTAACCCGAGGGCCCCGGCCCTTTTTATCTACCAGTGCGCTAGAAACAGCCTTTTACAAATACCATGAATGAGAGCTTCTCGTTATTCCCCCCACCCCCAGAAAATTACGTTTTTAGACTCTGAACATTTTTGATCTCATTCTCAAAAAAGTTTTACCGCCTCTTCTTCTGTGTGGCCACCGGCGGGGACGTAGCGTGGCCAATACCCCGGGAGTGCCCGTGAGTACCTGCAGTGCTGAGGAGGGCTGGGCCGCACTCTCTGTAAATGCTGAGCCTACATTTCTTTAAGCCTCCAATACCCATTATGATGAACCCCTGCCTTGATGCTGAGGGTAGAAATTGAACCGAATATTTTATAATTGTAGTCATTGTTCTGAACGCACCATTGCACTTGTTATCTCTTTGGTCTTGGCTGTTGACCTCATTTTCCCCTTTGTAAATTGGGGATGTTAAGTTACATCTAAGGCAATATTGGGGCTAGTTGAGTATTTTGCCAAGAGACAATAATAAAACATAGAAATATATTCTTCTGGTTTTTTGTTTTGTTTTGTTTTGTTTCTTTGTGAGACAAGGTCTTACTCTGTCACCCAGGCTTGAGTGCAGTGTTGCGATCTCGGCTCACTGCAGCTTCGACCTCCTGGGCTCAGGTGATCCTCCCACCTCAGCCTCCCGATTACCTGGGACCACAGGCACGTGCCGCCATTCCCGGCTATTCACGTGGGAGTCTGAAGATGCGTACCTAATGCAGGAAGCATTTCATTTTTTTTAAAATTTTAATGTCTAAAATTTTTCACTAATTCTCAAGTTTTAATTTTTCTTGTGCGACTTAGTTCTCAGGAATATTTTTCAGTTTTTCTTTCTTTCTTTCTTTTTTTTTTTTGGAAACCCTTGGCATGAAACTTATTTCTGGCACTGGTAAATAAAAAAAAGTATTTAACATACAGCACCTATAGTAAGTAACGCTTAGCACTCGTTTCTTGCTTTTCTGAGCATCTTAAACTCTCTTCACTTTCTTTGCGAAGGAAACCTGCCCAGGTTTTCCCGTGTTCACTGGCTTTGGGGGCAACTTTCACCTTATTTTTGGCAGTCACTAATCTCTGACCTAGATGTTGCTTCTGTTTTCCCAGTGACGGGTGTCACGGCTTTGCTGCTGCGGGGCGGGCCCGGCTGTGGGCTGACCTTCGCGCTGGGAACATGAACATGAGTGTCTTGTTTCAAAGAGGGGATTCCAGCATGGCTTTCCCTGCTCTTTCACCAGCTTTAGCTGAATTTTTGGGTCTGTGAAAGTTGGATGGGCAATGGGAGGGATTGAAGCTTCTTTTTTCCCTAATTGGTACCTAATTGGATCTTGCCCAGAGGGAATGGGTGGAGAATTTGAGAGCAGTCACTGCAGTTAGCTGAGCATCTGAAAGATGTGGGACAAAGCTGGTGTTGAGCTCCCTGTGACTTTTTTTATTTTCAAGTTTCCACACAAAGCATAGGTCCTTGTGGCATGTGATGTACACTTTCAGGCATGAAAAAAATCTCTCTTTAATTCCAGGGTCCTCCGCTATAAATAACTTTCTATTTGTTGTTTTTCAGATTGTAAATATGTAACAAATGTGTAGGGTCAAAATTTGAAAACCAAAATACATGAGGCAAACACCCCACAAATGATCAGTTCCACCCCCTTTGACTTCCCGTGGAGGGACTGTGTGATTTATTATGCGATTGTTTTAAATTCAGTTTTTCATTCATTCGAGTTCCTCAAAGCTAGGTTAAACAATTTCATTTTCTTTCTTTCTTTTCTTTTCTTTTCTTTTTTTTTTTTTTTTGAGACAGGTCCTCACTCTGTTTCCCAGGCTGGAATGGAGTGGTGCAATCACGATTCACTGCAGCCTCCACCTCCTAGGCTTAGGCAATCCTCCCACCTCAGCCTCCTGAGTAGCTGGGACTACACGTGCATGCTACTGTGCGCATCTAATTTTTTTTTATTTCTACAGAAACGAGGTATCCCTGTGTTGCCCAGGCTGGTCTCAAACTTCTGGGCTCAAGCAGTCCCCCTGTCTTGGCCTCTGAAAGTGCAGGGGTTACAGGGATGAGCCACCGCGCTGGGCCTTAAGTTAACTGATTACAATAGAGAAAGAACTGGAGCGTGTAGTTAGTTGAGGCTCCCGTTGGCCAGGCACAGCCACCTTGGTAAGTGTATGTGTGTGTCCTCATTGACCTTCTGATCCTGAGCTCCGAGAAATGAGGCTGTCTTGGGAGTGCTGTGGTTCTAGTCTCGTGATGGGTGAGTGACGCCGGCCGATCAAGGTCACCCTGGCGAATGCAACAGCTGCTCGGGAGCCAGGAGAGGGATGAGAAAGCTGCTGAGGGTCCCTCTGTGGACCCCTGAAGGGAGAGGGACCGAGATGTGAACACGGCAGCTGTTTTCTCCAGAGTCCTGTTTACTGACGGCCAAACAGGATGAATCCTGAGAAGGTTTGGATTTGGGTCTGAACTGGGCTTGTCTGGCTGTAGAACAGGAGCTGGTGACGAACTCAGGACATGAGGGCATGAGGCGACTTGATGTGGATGGCTCCGGGTCACTCCAGCCACTGTCCTGCAGCCGTCAGAGGGTGGGAGTGAGCGTCTCTTCCCTGTCTGGCCACACCCTCTGTGCCCTGTGACTCATGGCCTGGCCCTGGGCAGCATTTATGTTTGGGGTCTGTGGATGGCTCCAGTTGTTCAGTAAATTCGGTGATTCTCATGGGGTGATTGTGCCCCAGGGGATGTTTGCACCGTCCAGGGAGGTTTCTGGTTAGAACTGGGAGAAGGGATGCTCCCAGCCTCTGGGGCTGGAGGCAAGGGACGCTGCGGAATGTCTCTCCAAGCACAGGGCGGGCTCCATAGTAGGAGTCTGGCTCAGGATGTGGCTGTGTTGTGCCCAGGACGCAGTCCTGGGCGGATCTGATGTGGTGAAGTCATCATCCTCAATCGTGATTTCCTTCTTGCCAGCATTGATGCTTAGATGACGCCACAACCCCTCAGAATCTATGCGGTGCTGGTGAGTGGGTCTTCCGGGCAGAACAGAATGAATGAAATACCTCAGAGCAGGTGTTACACATTCTCAGGATATGGCTGCAGGGAGTTTCTGTTGGACTCCTCTCATTCCCTAGCACTGGCTGGTGCATTACTCTGTCCTGTAAGCTTGATCAGGTCACATCAGAAACACAGTAGGTGGGTGCCACGCTGCTGTCAGGTGTCACGAAGGTGACGGTGACCACAGCCTTGTGAGTAATTCCTTGTCATAGTGGCCCCACCACGGACCCAGGGGCCCAGCTGTCTTCGGTCTTGAGAGTTTTATGCTTTTCTGGGCAGGGTCTCCCCTGTCTTGAAGCTTCCCTCTCCTCTTTTGGAGACTGAAGGAAGGAGAAGAGGAGCGATAGGGAAGGAGGGGAGAGAGGATTTGCAGCAATGTGGCCATTCCCACAGATTTCAATGTGGAGTTAAGGAGCCGAGACCTCCCCCACCTGCCCTCTTGTGTGCCTCAGGCACCAGGTTACACACACCCTCCGGCTTCCGGTGAGGGCTTCTTGGAGACGCAACCAGCTCCCCGCAGCCAGTCTTGGTCAGTCCTGAGCTAGGGTATTCCCCAGGAAAGGAGTGACATCACCTGTCTGAAAAGCCTAAGGAGCCCCCCACATGGTTGGTGGTGCTGACGGGGCCACATCCTGGGCACCAGACCAGGGAGTATACCCCAGATGAGTGTTTCTGGCTGGCAAGCAGGCTGGCATTTGGATTGAAGTCCTGCACAAACTGCCATGGCCAGAGCCTGCAAGGCAGAGCCTGTACAGAGCAGCCCAAGAGCTGGGCATGTGCTGGGCCTGGGAGGACGTGGAGGCCATGCCATGGGGTGTGGGGGACCCTGCTCACAGCTCACCTCGTGGTCGCCCAGCACTGACCCATCCACCTTACCCTCCTACCCACCACGCTGTGAACTCATCTGCCACAGATCTCCACCCACTGTCCGAAGCCCTCGGCCCACAATGCTTTGGGTTGCACCAGGGCTGCAGAGCCTGGGTCGCTCACTGTTCAACTCTCCTGGGGCGATGTGGGCCCAGCCCTGCGTCCCAACAGTAGCATTTCTGCAGCAGATGTGGGGATATTCACAGTAAGAGGGACAAGTCCAAGTCCATAAACAGTTGGTTTTGCCGCCAAGTGGATGACAAAAATACCTTGCTGTGTGGGGCCGCTTGGAGGTGGGAACAGTGAGCGTGTAGACCTGTCCTGCTGTTACCTTGGTTATCACGTTGAGGTGGAGTCTGGAAAACCCCGGTGCACATGGGCTTCGGAACCGCTCCCCTTTTTGACACCAGAACCCATTTCCCAGTGGAACCCCAGAACAGCAACTCGGGCTCTTGCTCGCCTGTGTGGCTTTGTGTGTGGCTTCCTGCTGGTGAGCAGAGATGTGGCGTGGGGCTGAGTGTGGCCCACCGGTAATCCAGCTGCATGCCTCCTTCCCTGCCTGAGCGTGGAGGCTGCCTCTGCACGATGAAGGCTGTCACTTGGTGTGGTCCTTACAGCTGTGGGCCCCATCCCACTGGTCGTGGCCTGCCTGCAGAAAGCTATAGGACTGGCTTTGCCTTTCAACCTGCTGATCGCCCTGGCCTCCCTTACCCACGATGAGATGCCAAGAGCTGAGCTGTCCCGCTCGTGACTAACTCGCCACTGCCTACAACCTGCGCCGCTGCCTGCCTCACACCCACCCTGCTGTGCTGCCTGTAGGCCTCCCCTTTCACGAGGACCTGGGCTGTGCCCAGGCAGCCCCCTGTGTCGCTGAGGCCTGTCCTGCTACCGCACGGCCTCCAGAGCTCCCCTCGGCCCCTTGACCCGCATGAACCGGCTTCCCCTGGTGATTCAGGCCCCTTCTGTCCCTTCCTGGACCGCAGCGCAGGCCCTGGGGCTGGCAGGTGAGCACCCGGCACCCCCCGCTAACCGCTTGGCCCTGCTGCTTCAGGCTTACAAAAGCGTGTGCGACATGGCCGAGGTGTGAGGCCGCCGCCAGGAGCTTTGCATCCCCCTGTGTGTGGTGCCGGCCACGATCAGCAACAATGTCCCGGGCACAGAAATAAGCCTGGGCGCTGACACTGGCCTGAATGCTGTTGTCTGGGTAAGAGAACCCCGTTTCCTCCCATTGCTTTCTTTCACTTATTTTAGCAATTTGTTTCTTCTGTGCTAAGAATGAGCCAGATTTATTATTACTCTTCTCCACCCTCCACCCCCACTCTTTATTAGCTTGACTTTATGTCGGTCACACTGGCCAGAACAGGGTAAATTTTGTAGCTTCTCTGCCTTAGGGAGAATCTGTCTTTATTGATTAAAAGTGAGATGATATATTCAGTCCTTGGGGTCTTGTCTCTATCGCACCTAGACTAGGGGAGCGGTGAGCACCATTTCTCTGGAGCCTGCCTCTCCTGCCTGCGTTGACTAGCGAGGCTGCAGGGCCAGCTGTGGGAGCCTGCAGAAAGGGGTTTGAGTGCCTGGTATGTACGAGCTCTGGGACACAGCCGTGTCCACTGGGGGCCGCTGCCTGGAACCACAGCCTTCCTGGTGAGACGAGAGGTTCTTGAGAGAGCTGAAAGCAAGCCCTCCTGGGCAGGTAGCTTCACCAACATGTGCTTTGGGAGGAGTGGATCCTGCCGGTCATGGGCATGGTGCTGACACCCGCATGGTGGCCCCTCCGGTCCCTGATAAGCTGACCCACCTCTATGGTCATGAACTGGACATGAGGACCTGTGGGAGTTCCACAGGCCTTTGCTGCAGAGAGGGTCCTCACTCAGCTGCAGACGGGACGGTGGCCATCTTGGCAAGTAGGGTCATGTCAGTGGTTTGGCTGCCTGGTGCCTTCTGAAGAGTAGCCGCTGGCCTTTACCTTAGATGTTCACGTCCAAACCACCTCCGGAGTTTGCGGTGAAAACTCCCAGCCCTGTTGGAGACTCCTTAGTTCAGCTTGGCACAGAACCTCGGAAAACAGCAGTTCTGTTCTGGGTTCTTCAGAACTGACCTCCAGTGCAGGGAAGGGAGCAGAGGGGCCGTGAGGTCGGCTGCAGCCTCCTGTGCCTCACACTCGAGCTGAGGGCCATCTCTCTCCTGGACTTCTCCTTGTTGCGTTCCCTGGTGCTGTGCTGGCCCAGTTCCCTTGCAGAGGCTGGCCCCGACTCGTTCCCTGGACTTTCTTGGGCCCCGTGCTTGACCCCTGTTCATTGAATGCCATTGGGTTCCAGCCATCGCTGGCTTCGCTCTCCTTTAGCACCTTGTAGATGTCCACACATGCGGCGCAGCACTACCCCGGCCAGCGGCTGTGCTTTGCTGCAGGTCCCTTGCTGTAGCAGGGGTGGGACCCCCACCCCCTGCCCCGTCTGGCCACCGACTTCAGTAGAGGCTCGGCTGTCGTGAGGGATACCAGTCATGGGAAAACTGGTCTCTCTGCAGATTCACAGAGCAAGGTGGTTCTCACAGAGAAGTCAGTGGCTTTTTTCTACCTTAACGCTGTAGCAAACGCCACCTTATCTTTCACCACCAATTTATAGTTCTTTACACCCACAGAGCAAAGTGCTGGTGATGTTTGAACTGTAGCCTGGGGCTCTCGCTCCCATGGGACTCCTTGGGGAATTTCCTAGCAGGATTGTGTGTGTGCCCTTTCAGGGGGTTGTATCTGCCAGGCGCATCCCATTGTGTGGCAAGAATGGCTGAGGTCACAGGCTCTGCCTGACGAGTGCCACTCACAGCTGCTGTCCACGCAGGGCCATGCTTGGGATCGGCCTTTTTCTTGTCAGTGCTACTTTGACTAATTGCCCGAGTCACGGCTGGAGTGACTTGCTATTTTTAGAAGCTAATTCAGGCTTCAGATGCCATCTAGGTAATGAGGAGAGAGTTCAGGAAAGCTGTATCTAAGCTCCAGCAAAGGCGGATTCTTCCATCACAGCTGTCACTGCGTTTACACTGAGAGGAGCACACGGTCGTGGGCGTGGCTCAGGTGTCAGGGCTGCGCTGTTCCACGCACCCACAGCAGCAGCCTGGCGGGACCAGAACTCAGACACTCTCGGGCACAAATCAGCCTCTTGGGAGAGCTGCTTTGCCTGCAGAATTCTTTTGCTATTAAGTGATGGATGTCATTCTTTGAATGAGTGACAGTAATTCCCCACCTCAGGATGGGCTGCGGGGGAGATTCAGTTGGAAAAATAACCCATGAGGCTTTGTGCCTCTGGGGATCCTGATGCCCCACCCACATTTTCCTTCCCATGCCCAGGATTCTCTAAGACAAAGGGCAAGTCTTAAAGCCTTACGGCATCTTAAGTCTTAGATCGCAATTAGAGACCCACCCAGTACAGGTGGAACAGTGAAACCCTCAGAATTCTACACTGGCCCTTCAAGAAGGCAGTTGTGGGCTCTTTGGACCCTTGACGGGTTTCTGTCCTCCGTCCTTCCTAAGCACAAAGACGGGAATTCTTCCCATTGCCTGTTTCTCTCCCCATCTCGGCTTCTACACAATGCAAAGTGGCCCTCTAACTAGAGCCCGTATTCAGTTTTGAATACATCAACCAATTATTTTGGGAAGAAAAGAATCTGTCAAAAAACGAAGTATAGGTTGGAATGGTTTAATCAAGCCTATGTTTATTCAACAAAGTGCGCTTTTAAATTTCATCCGAGGTACTCAAGTGAAAATTTCCCAGTGGGTGTTAAACTTTCATGCACAGACTCTCATGTGGCTCCCAGTCTCAAGTCCACACCCCCACTTCATGTTTTTACTCTTGGCTGAGTCCCATGGAGGCCGGTTAGGGAATCCTGCAGGATCAGCCCTTGACCAGGACGGACGGACGGACGGACGGACAGACGACTGGCTGAGGAATACTGTGCTTATGTCATTCAGAGACAAGTATTTCTTGAGCGCCTGCTGTTTGGGCTCGGCCGGGTCCTGTTGATGGTGCAGTGGTGTAAGCCTAGCCCACAGTTCCTGCCCTCATGGAATTTGCAGCCTAGTGCGGACTGCAAGTGAAATAACCACGAGGTAACTGCAGGGAGAGACACCGGGTTGATTTCTATGAAGAGAGGACATGGGGTGCCCCGAGAGCCCCTGACAGAGGGAACTTTGCACTCCTAGAAACGAGGCGGCGTTTTCCTGAGGAAATGACATTTCCCTCTGGGTCAGAGCTGAGGAAGGTGCCTGTGTGTGTCCCGTGGCCGCTGAGACCCTGACCACACACCTGGGGCTGGAAAATAATACTCACTCTCCCACAGCTCTGGAGGGCAGGAGCCATGGACTGAGACCAGAGTGTTTGCTCCAGGAGAGGCCCTCGTGGCCCATTCAGGTGCGCAGAGCTGCGGGCCTTGCACGCCTTGTTCCCTGGCGCCGCCTCCTCCCATGTGGGTGTGCAGCATCCTGCTCCAGGGCCTTCAGCCTCTGCACCCCTCATCTGCCGATGCAGGTCGTGGCACTTAGGGCCCACCTGGGTTGTCCTCAGAATTCACCTTTATCACCGCATGAGGGAACAGTCCCAGGTTCCAGGGATTGGGACCGGGATTCCTTTGGGGGTCGCTCTGCCGCCCATCACTGTGCCTGAATGTGATGCACACAGCGGCCAGCATATCCAGAGGCCCCAGGAGGACCTGGGGTGGCTGGAGCTAGAGCGGGACCTGGTGTCAGAACCAGGCGGAGCAGGGAACCTCGAGAAAGGCTTGACGTGTACTTGAAGTGAGCAAAGAGTTTTCAATGGATCAGATGAATGTTTTTTATAGATAGCTCTCCAGTCTGTGTGAAAAGATTGGAGGGTGCCGGGGTGGGAGCTGAAGCCCAGGTAGAGGCTTTGCAGAGGCCCCGCGAGGTGGGGCCCAATAGCCACCCCTTCTCCTCCCCTTGGCTATTGGGAGCCATGGTTGACTCATAGCCTGTTTAAGATACTGTGAGTAATATCGTCTCCCCCTCTGGAAATAATGAACTCTTTCACAGACGGGTGTACACCTTCAGTGTATTGCTCAGGAAACAGTGATATAATTCTTAAACATCAAGAATTGATTGTAATAATTATCAATAATACTATTAATTAATATTTTACAATTAATATGGATAATTATTTTAAATAGATGATGGATGACAAAAATTAATTTTTAATAATTATATCATTTATTAATGTTACTAATTTTTAATATTGTTTTTTGCCAGCATCACTTAGTATTGATTTAAGTAAGATTAATTGTTGATATCATTATTTTATTGTGTTAATATTATTAATACTCATCGTTAATATTCTGAATCAGTATTAATATTTAGTATCTTTGTCATTATTAATGTCGATGATTACTAATTTTTATTATATTTATTAATAATTAATAGGCTTGTTCCTCATATCCAGCAGGGAGAAGATGATATTACTCCCAATATTGCAGAAAGTGTACATTCCTCTATGATGTTTTTCCTAATAACCAGGGGGTAGAGGATGACATTATTGAAACTACCGCAGTGTGTGTACATCCTTTCGATCATCTTGTTCCTTCTATCTAGAGTTCGAGAGGATGATATTACTCCCAATATCGCAAGGGACGTGGATCTCCACTGTGATATTTTCCCTCACATCCAGCCGGGGAGAGGAAGATATTAGTAAAAGCCAGCAGGGAAGAGGAAGATATTACCCCCAATATCACAGGGGTGTACATCACCTTGTGATATTGTTCCTTATATCCTGGGATGGAGAAGATAATACTAGTGGCAATATCGCAGGAATTTTACACACCCACTGTGCTATTGTTCCAAACAACATGATATGACTCCTAGTATCACAGGGGGAGTACATCCTCCTGTGATATTGTTTCTTATATTCAAGGGGAGAGAATGATATTACTCCCAATATCGCAGGGTTTGCACACACCTCCTGCGATATTGTTCCTAATATCCCAAAGAGGAGAGCATAATATTACTCTCAATATCTCAGCAGGTGTACACCTCGTTTCTAATATTTTTCATAATATCCAAGATGGGAGAGGATGATAAGACTCCCAATATGCCAAGAAGTGTATAGCCGCCTGTGATATAGTTCCTAACATCCAGGTGGGGATAGCATGATATTACTGCCCATATCGCACGAGTGGTAAAACCCCTTCGATATTTAGCCTACGATCCTGTGGGGGAGGGGATATTACTCCCAATATCGAAGAAGGTGTACACCCCCCTGAGACACTGCACCCAATATCCATGTTGGGTGACGATGACAATATACTCAATATCACAAGGGATGTACACAAACCCTGGGATATTTTTCCTTATATCTAGAGTGGGAGAAGACACTATTACTCCCAATAACACAGGGACTGTGGCTGTATACCCCTCCTGTGATATTATTCTTAATATCCTAGGGAAGAGAGGATGATACTACACCCAATATCGCAGGGGGAGTACACCCACCCAGTGATGTTGTTCTTAATGTACTCCATCTCCCTCCACCAGGGATATCGTTTCTAATATCCAGGGGAAGAGAGGATAACATTATGCCCAATATTGCAGTGGAGTGTACACACCTTCTGTGATGTTGTTCCTAGTATCCAAAGGTAGAGACGATGATGTTACTGGCCATATCGCAGGGGGTGTACACCTTTATGTGATATCGTTTTTGACATTCAGTGGGGGAGAGGATAACATGAATCCCAATATCGTTGAAGGTGTACAGACCCCTGTGATGTAGTTTCTAATGTACAGGGGTAAGACCAGAATATTGCTCTCAATATCACAGGGGGTGTAACCACCCTGCCCCCTGTATGTTGTTCCTAATATGCAGCAGTGTGGAGGCTGATAGTACTCCCAATATCCCAGAAGGTGCGCCCACACCTGTGATAGAGTTCCTAATATCCAGCGGGAAAGAGGCTGATTTTACTTTCGATATCGCAGTGGGTGTACACCGCCCCCAACCCCGGGGTATCGTTCCTAATATCCAGGCGGGAAGAATATGACATGGGTGATAATATCGAAGGGGGTGGACACCTCTTCTGTGATATGGTTCCTGATATCCAGGGGGTGAATGGATGATATTACTCCCAATAAAGTAGGAACCGTACAGCCACCCTGGGATTTTGTCCTTAATAACCACAGGGGAGAGATGATATTACTACCAACATTGCAAGGGGTGTACACACCTCCTGTGATATTGTTTCTTATATCCAGGAAAGGAGAAGATGGTATTACTAACAATATTGAAGAGATATACAACCCCCATGGGATATTGTTCTAAAGATACAGGTTGAAAGAGGATGAGACGCCATCCAATATAATAAGGGGTGTACACCCCACCTGTGATATGAATCGTAAAACCTAGAAGAAGAGAGTGACATTGCTTCCAAAAACACACGGGGTGTACACCTACCTGTGATATTGTTTCTGTCATCTAAAGGAAGAGATGATGATACTACTCCCACTACCGGAGAAGGTACACACCCCCCTATGATATTGTTCCTCATAACTTGTGGGGGAGAGCATGATATTACTTCCAGTATGACAGTGGCTTGACACCCAGTCTGTGATATTGGTTCTGCACACCAACTCTGTGCCCCTCGTTTCCCATGCATTCTCTCCACACTTTTGGAACCTCGTGGGAGGCTTTGTCTTTGGTTACAGATGAAGAGACGAAGGGTCTGAGAGGTTAAGCAAGTTTGTTACTGGAAAGCGGTTCCGATCCAGACCTCAAGAGAGGTTTCCTGGATCTCACAGAAGAAAGAATTCCGGCCGAGTCCATAAAGTGAAAGCAAGTTTATTAGGAAAGAAAAGGAATAAAAGAATGGCTACTCTGGCTGGGCGCAGCGGCTCACTCCTGTAATCCTATAACTTTGGGATGCCGAGGAAGGTGGATCGCCTGAGGTGAGAAGTTCGAGACCAGCCTGGTCCAACATGGCAAAACCCTGTCCCCACTAAAATACAAAAAATTAACTGGGCGTGGTGGCAGGTGCCTGTAATCCCAGCTACTAGGAAGACTGAGGCAGGAAAATCGCTTGAACCCAAGAGGTGGAGGTTGTAGTGAGCCAAGATCACGCCACTGCATTCTAGTTCGGTCAACAGAGCAAGACTCCATCTCAAAAAAAAAAAAGAAAAAAAGAAAAAGAAAAGAAAGAATGGCTGCTCCATAGGCAGAGTGGTGCCAAAGGCTGCTGGTTGCCCATTTTCATGGTTATTTCTTGATCATATGCTAAACAAGTTTTGGACTATTCATGAGTGTTCCAGGAAAGGGGTGCGCAATTCACAGAACTGAGAGTTTCTGCCCTCCCTTCTGAGACCACGTAGGGTAACCTCCAGATGTTGCCATGGCATCTGTAAACTGTCGTGGCGCTGGTGGGAGTGTCTTGTAGCAGCTAATGCATTGTAATTAGCATATAATGAGCCGTGAGGACAATCAGAGGTCACTCTCGTGGCCATCTTGGGTTTGGTGGGCTTTGGCCGACTTTACTGCAAACTGCTTTATCAGCAAGGTCTTTATGACCTGTATCTTGTGCCGACTTCCTATCTCATCCTGTGACTAAGAATGCCTAGCCTCCTGGGAATGCGGCCTAGTAGGTCTCAGCATCCCTTTACCCAGCCCCCATTCAAGATGGAGTCGCTCTGGTTCACGTGCCTCTGACAAGTTGGCCTGGGTAGAGTGTTCTCTAGTGTGGTTGTTGGAGCTGTTCCTAGAAGTAAGAGGTATTTTCAGTAGGAAACAGGTCTCTGTTAGCCCGGGGACTGGCACTCTGCCCCAGTATGTCGGCCTCATTTTAGTGATGGCAAAACTGGGGCTCAGAGACATCAACTCCCTCATCCCGAAACCCCAGACTGTCAGTGGTGGGCTGGGGTTTGAATGTGGGGCTTGAAGACCCATCATCTCCTCTGGTCCCCCAGTCTCTGCTGCCCAAGAGGAACAGGATCCCAGGATCCAGGCCCCTCATGGCACCAGTCAGGGTGGGTGGAGATGGGGAGGCAGAGTTCCAAAGCTCCCCAGACTCTGAGGCAGGTCGGGGACCAAGAGCAACCCGGACCTGGGGGCCCCACTCCGAGAAGAATGGCTGCAGGCCCGGCCCAGTAGGCAGGAGGTCTGTGTCCTCAGTCAACGTGACGGCGCTTCCAGCTGCTCCAGCCAGGCCGTGCTGTCTTCACGTTTCCAATCATTCGGCCTCCTCTCCAATTCCCAAGCCCAACCCACAGAGACGGCGATCTGGGGTCTACATGAGGTTTGTCAGCAGCTCTGAGCTGCAGCTTCCCGCCAGCCCCACGGCCGGTTCTGGAAAGCTCTCTGCTGCCCCCTGGTGGGGAGGCTCAGGGTAGGGCTCTGGCTGCAAGCATGGGGTCCCAGAACCTCTTGATTCTGTCACCTCTGCTGGGTGGAAAACCAACCCAGGACTGAACCAGCAGATGGGTGCCTGATTCCTTATTATCAGAGCTCCGCCCACTGGCAAGTCTCTCTCCGGACCTCAGTTTCCCCTTCCGTTAAAGGAGGGGCTTGGGGGATACCAAGGAGGGGTAACTGCTTAGTGAGGATGGGAGGTTTCTTCTGGGGAGATGAATACATTTTGAAACTAGATGGCGAGAGTGGTTGCACAGGACTGTGAATGCACAAATGCCACCACATTAATTGCGTTGAAATAGTTAATTGCATGCGATGTGAAAGTCACCTCATTTAAAGTGTGTAAAAAAGGGGCCTGGGAGAGTGCAGTGTATGTGAGAATCACGTGGGACACCCATAGTCTCTGAACCTCGGTTTTCTTGCGTAAACTGGTAAAGAGACCGTGTGAGCCGTGTTCCCTGGGGCCAAGAGATTCCAAGAAGGAAAACCTGGGATTCCTGGGACTAGGATGAGGGCCAGGGGCCGGAAGGGGAGGGGCATGTGGGGATGGCTGGGGTCAGCCGAGATAAGGCTTTCAATACTGGGTAGCAGCGTCTACACAGGCGGAGATCCCTGCATCTCACTTCCTGCAGGGCTGACCAGTGGCCAGAGGTGGGACTGGCCAGGCTCGGCCCAACCAAGTCTGAGAGCAGAGGACACTGAGTTAGGGATCCCCGTCGCCACCCTCACTGGCCTGTGGCTCTCCTGACACCACAAGAGAGGTCCAGGAGCTGACTTTGGGTCCCAATGGGGGACACCATCCAGGCTACAGGCTGGCAGGGTAGTGTGGTGGTCAGTGTACTGGGCTCTGCGTGTCTGCCCCTACTTGCTGTGTGACGGTGGGCCAGACACCTAACCTCTCTGTGCCTCTATTTCTTCAATGGTGAACAGGGACACTAGCATCCCCCACATCCGATCACAGTGGCCTGAAGGTTAAAGGCAACGGCGGCACGAGACGTACAGTAAGAGCTCTGAGCAGGGAGAGCAGGGAGCTGCCCAGGGAGTTCCACCACCATCTCCCATCTGGCCGCCGAGGAAACCGAGGCTCATGGTGACCTGGCCAGGTCTGTTGGACTCAGGGTCCTTCTCATCCCCAAGATCAGAGAGCTGTCACCAGGGAAGGAGCTGGCCCGTAGACACAGCCCAGGAAGCACACAGAGAAGGGTGCCCTGGGGACTTCGGTATGTTATTGCAAAAAAAACATTAATTGCTATTTGAACCCTGCTTTCATGCCTCCATTTCCCAGAAAATGAGCCACGGAGACACCAGGAGAGGCAGGAGACCATCCTCCTTGCACAAAACCCATTCCCTTGGATGCTGTCCTCAGCGAGGGTGGCTGAGGGCCAACCAGGGGGCCCAGCCGCAGAGTGGCAGAGGAGGTAGTTTGACCCTGCGGATGTTGAGCTCTGTGGTGAAGGTCCTGGCCTTCTGGTAGAAGAGGATAAACTTCTCACGGTCCAGGAGGAAGTTGTGGGAGATGGTGGCCGGCCACGTGTAGGTCTTCAGCTGTGCCCTTCTTGTTGCCCAGGTCCATGGCGGCTGCCAGGGCCAGCTGGTAGTACCCGGCTGCATCAAACGGGTCCTGAAGGGGACAGGCCATGCTCAGCAAAAGGGGGACTCAGAGCCCGTCTTCCCAGAGGCCGTTCCTGTCTCCAGGTCATTCCACATGTCCAGCCAATGCTGGCTCACCCCATGAGCCCCGAAGCCTGTGACACTGCTGTGGTCTCAGCTGCAGGTGGGGATGACCCTGACACCCCTGGAAGCCTTCCTGACTGTCCCTATGCCCCACTCACCCCAAGCCTCCTGCCCCAGTGCCACCCTTTCTGTAGGCAGTGGCTGCTTTCCCCATGGGCTGAGGTCAGGGCAGATCCTGCCTGCTCTGACAGTTCCATGCAGGACTCGTGGCTCCAAGCCACAGCAGGGGCAAAGCGTTGAGTGACCCAGGCTCCCCTCTGGCCCCTGTCCATACTGACCATTTCCAGGCCCTCCACGGGACAGGCCAGGTACAAAACCATCTCACAGGTGTCCTCCCTAGCAATGATCCCTGAAATATTGATGGAGTGTGACTCCCCAGACATCCACTCCTGTTTTCAATGCATCTTTGGCTCAAACTCACCATCCCTGGGTTGGGATGCCGTCTCCCAGACCTCCTCCTTGACCCTCCCATCCCCCACCCGGCACCTCTTCCACATGGGGGTCACCCAAGGAACCTCTCTAAGACCCATGCCTGGCCTGTTCCTCTTTGCCATCTCAAGATGGCTCCCAGGGCCAATGAGAAAGTCCAAGACGCAGCAGTCCATTCCCTCACTGCCCCGCCCCACACACAGAGCAGGGGCGTGAGAAGGCCCCGAGTCACCGCCACTGCTCATCCAATGGCCCCCGCCCAGCCGAACACTGGACTCTGTGCTGGGTGTGTGGCTGAGCCTAACGTCCTTGATCCCAGTCTGAGGGACCTGGGAGTGAACACTGACCACACAGGGTGGCCCGGGCTGTGGCAGAGGGAAGCCCAGGAGACCCCAGACTCAGCCGGGGATGGAAGGCAAAGGCTTCCTGAAGGGGTGGGGGCTTCCCAACTAAACAGGAAGGAGCCAGCCAATGCATATGTCTCTGCGTGTGCCTGTGTGTGCGCCTGTGCGTGTTTGTGTGCCTGTGTGTGTGCACGTGTCTGTGTGTGGGCGCCTGTGTGTGCATGTGCATTTGCGTGTGCATTTCCATGTGCCTGTAGTGTGTGAAGCAGCTGTGAGCAGCAGGCTGAGCCAGGACACATCTAATCCACCCTATTCCAGGGCTCACTCTCACATGTAGACTAAAGGGGACCCCATTTTAGAGGCAATCGGCAAAGATGCCCATTTACCTCTGCTTCTCTGCCAGCCTTCCAGGCCCCATGCAGCCCGGCTTTTTCTCCCACTCCTCTGGGCCCTGGGTCCAGGGTCTCCTATACAAGGAGGAGGGTATAGCCTTGGAAAGACAGCCGCCCTTGGGGAATTCTGAGGGGGCCTCCCTGTGGGAAGCTGGCCTGCGCTGACAGCATAGTCACGATGAGGCCCAGAGGGCTGTGCATGGGAAGGAGGTGAAGGAGGCCTCTGCCCCTCGACCCCAACCGTGGACTTTGGCCTTTCAGGTACTACTTGGCCCTTTCCTTTCTCCTGGACAGGGGGAGTGGGCGGCAGGCTTGACCAAGTGAGATAAAGGCCTCTTCTGGGAGGTCGGTCCCCTTGGGTCCCAGGAGAGACCCTGGGCAGTGAGCAGTGTCCCTCTGGGTCTGACACCTGGCACCTCCCTGTCTGGCTGGGACTTGGGAGGCCACAGGGACCACTTCTGATCACCAGGTGTCGCCAGCACTGGGCAAGGGCCTCCCGGGCAGCCCCAAGCCTGTGGTGGGGGATACGGGGCAGGGTCTTAGGGCTGCCCCAGCTCCTCATGTTGTTCTAAGGCCCCCAAGATTTTGGCCCCTGGACTGGAGTGCCCTGGCCTCTCAGCCCCTAAGGAGCACTGACGAGGTGCCGGTGCGATGCTGAGGAGGGGTCGTGCCTGCTGGGCAGAGGGGTGGAGACACCCCAGGTCTGAGTCTGCCAGTCCCAGCTCTCTACCCCTGCAGGGCTGGGGGCAGAGGGAGCACAACACCTCCCCTCAAGACAGACCCGACCCAGCAAGGTCTCAGCCTGGCTGGCTGGGCCCCCGCCCCACTACACCTGCCCTAAGCTGGGGTTTCCCTGTCTGTGAACCCAATGGTAAGACACTGGGGTCCCACCCAACCCTTCCTGGGTGGTGTGAAGATTCAAGGTGTCTCGGGACTCCAGGAAGGAGTTACTCAGTGCAGGCTGGCACCCTGGGCAGGCTTCCTAGAGGAGGCGCCAGGATTTGGGTTGGATCTTGCAACGTGGATTCAGTGTGAGGATGATGCCGTCCTCTGAAATGTCCTTCTCCCGACCCTGTTTTCTTTGTTAAATGCAACTTGACACTTGACTGTCAAGACTCAGTTTGGTGTCACCTCCTCCAGGAGGGCCCCCCTGACTACAATCCTCCTTCTTTACCCAGAGGCCACCATTGCCCACTCATGTGTCAGCCTCCCTGGCTGAGACTGAGTTCTTGAGGGTGGGGCCTGGCCATCTTGGGAGCTTGGTTGTATCTGCTAACCTTGCCGGCTCCTCCAGCTGGGTGCAGAGCTCCAGGGAGGCCACTGGGCCATTCCTAAGGAAGGCTGGAACCCAGGCCTCTGGGGTGTGGGTGGAGATCCCACTCCAAGGGGTCTGGGAACACCCCGTGCCCTACCCCTGCCACCCACCTTCAGGTCATAGAAGATGATGTCACCGAGCACCAGATACATGTTCACGTAGTAGACGGTCTCCTCGTCGAACTCCAGCAGCGAGTTGCAGAGCTACAGGGCCTTGAGGTATAAGTGCTCCACCAGCTTGCCATGGCCCAGCCGGTGGTGCAGGGCGGCCAGCCGTGGTAGGCCATGCGCTCGTTCACTGGTCCCCTGGGTGCAGGCCAAAGGTGCAGGTGTGAGGACGTGGCTCCCTGGGGCAGGGAGGGCTCAGGCCCCTCAGGAGCAGGTATGCAGACCCCGGGCTGCATGCCTGGCTTGCCTCCAGGCACCTGTGGTCACCTGGGCAGCTCTGGCCAGTCCCTTCCAGGTTCCCAGACTCACTTTCCCGTGTGCAAAGCAGAACTAATAAGGCCTGCCCCTGTCTACTGTGAGGCTTTGGAAAGTCGGACTTGGATGGCCCAGTTCTGTGTCTACACAGAGCCACCTGCCTTTGCTCACTGGTTTTAACCAGGAGAACCCAAAAGCCATGCAGTCCAGGTGCTCCTGGGCTCCCCGGCTCCAGGCAGCCCACCGACGTGACATCCGACTCCTCCTGGGTGTGGCACGATCAGAGCCCCCTACCTTGGGGAGTCAGCTGCACACCTACTGTGTAATGGGCCACGGGGCACAAGGCGCTGGGGCATGTGGCCTGCCTAGGGTTCCCTGTCTCTGGAGGGGGACAGACGACCCTGGCACAGCACCAGGGGATGCCCGGCCTTAAGGGGCAGACTGCTGGAAAGGGAACTGGGATTTTATCAGCCAGAGAGCTGTGTGGTTGATGATGGTGGGAAGGGCACAAGAGAAAGGGAATGTGCCACTCAGCCTGGCACAGGGACCAATGAGATGCCTGGCATGTCTGGAAGGCAGAGGGCACACTGGGCGGCCCTTGTCGTCAGCAGCAGGAACAGGCAGAGGAAGCAGAGCTCAGGCAGGCAGGGAGCTCTGCACTGCGTGAGAGACCTTGGGCTGTGCCCCACAGCCGGACGGGGAAGCCCGTTGGGCAGATCTGCCTGCCTGGACAGGAGACCAGGAAAATCCATCAGCTGTTTCAGCTCCTGGCCTGCAGACCTGGAGGCTGGGCTCTGGCAAAGTGTGGGTCCTGGCAGGGTGGGGGCTCAGGGGACTTACCCAGAGTGATGCTGAGTGCTAGGGCCATGTAGGCAAACTCCAAGCCCTCCTGGGGCTTCTCCAGTGTGGCCAGAAGTGCCACCAGCTTGTTGCACAGCTGAAGCTGCAGCTCCACCTTGCGGTTGCCCGTAGTCACTCCAGGGGCAGGGCCTGGTCCTACCACACAGGCAGGTGGGGTCAGGTTTCCCACAGCACCCACCTTGCCCAGCGCCCTCCTCAGAGCTCAAACATGTACTTAGAGCTTCCCACGCCCCAGCTACCCCTGCACCTCGACACAGCTCTGTGCTCTGGGATAACACACAGTTCAGACACCCAAGTTGGGGGCTGAAGAGTCACCTGAGGCCCATCCAGCTACACCTGACAGCCTCAGACCAGCCTCTCCCACCTGGGCACCGGGGGTCTGACTGGGGGGAGCCAGCACTCCTCTCTGCTCTAAAAACACATTTATCTGTGCCCAGGGCTGAGCAACACTGTGAGCTCAGAGGAAGGGAGAAGCCGTCCCACTTCGGAGTACATGCAGACCTGGGTCTCCCACTGATGCTGTGTGTCCTTTGACATGTCCCTGTGCCTCTCTGAGCCTCAGTTTCCTCATCTGGAAGATGGGGACAGGACTTCTCACTCATGGTTGCTTGAGGTCATCAGGTACAAGGGTAGAACCATTGTCACGTCCAGGCCCCGAGCGTTTGTCTCGGGCAGGGGCATGGTCAATATCATTCCCGGTGAGACCACTTGGAAACTCATCATGTGCATGGGTGGCCCTGCCTCCAGGTGGGAGACCTCTACCCTGCCACACCTGTGCCTCAGCCCTCCAGGTGCTCCACTGAGGCCCACCCACATCAGCCCACAGTCCAGCTCACCCGGTAGAAGGACATGCCTTCCTCCCGCTCCCAGGCCCCATTGAAGAAGATGTCTCCAGCTGCCTCAAACAGCTCCAGCCCCAGGTTGGGGTCGCCTGTGTACAGGTCCACATTCTGTGCCACCTGAAAGGAGACAGAAGTTCCCTCAAGACCCACACCTAGCGAGGTGGCCACGCGCACCT
Source organism: Macaca nemestrina (assembly GCF_043159975.1). Classification (NCBI taxonomy): domain Eukaryota; kingdom Metazoa; phylum Chordata; class Mammalia; order Primates; family Cercopithecidae; genus Macaca; species Macaca nemestrina. Next base: position 189,245 of record NW_027257556.1, read on the forward strand.
TTGCCAGCCTCCTTCCTCTCACACACTACAGGTACACCTGAGCATTTTTCAGACCCTGTGCATTAGGGCTGCCCCCACCACTGGCATGAGGACAATGAACTGATGCACCTGAGTGCCAGGAGGTGACAGAGCAGCTGCAGCCCAGGAGCCCGATACCTGTGAATCCTACCACCAGGGCTAGCCCTAGCCCACTCCCCCTGCACTCAAACCAGTCTCTGTGGCCCTCAGATTGCTGGGAGCCCAGCCCCTGGTTCCTTTCTGCGTTGCCACATCCCTGCCACATCAGCAGTGTTTGTGGGTGGGCCTGGTCCCCTCTTGGCCATGAGCTCTTGATCCTTCTCCTCAGCTCAAGGAGGCATACAGCAGGTGCTCAATAATGAAAACTTCACCAGGCTCGTGGGCTTCACAATTTGTTCCAGATCACACTGTGTTTGGGAAAGCCTCTGAAAACAGTCACTATGATAGATTCATTTTGTAAGGAGATGTGCCACGTGTCGCTTGGAGCAAGTTCTGTGTGTTAACTGAGTGGTCGCATTATTTGAGCATGTGCTGTATACCCGCAGATGCTGTGCACTGTGAGGGGCCACGCCTCTGCCCTCAGGGAAAAGATGCTGGCCACTGGGGGAGGATGTGAGGGAACCAGTTGGAGGGAGGGAAAAGGCACACAACAGTTGCTCAGCAGTGGTTTAGGAATGAGTGGATGGATGAATGAATGGATGAGAAGATGTAGACACATGGATGGAAGGATGGGCCTGTGGCTAGATTAATGCTTGGATGCATGGATGGATGGATGGATGGAATGATGTGTGTATGTCTGTATGTATGTATGGGTGGGTAGATAATGTATGGATGGGTGGAGGGTAGATGATGTATGTACATGTGGATGGATAGATGGTGGATAGACGAATGTATGGATAAACAAATGGACAGATAGATGAATGGAGGGATGGATTAATAGGTAGATAGGTGGGTGGATGGATGATGGAAGAATGGATGGATGAACAGGTGGATGGATGGATGATGGAAGCATGGATAGATGATGGATAAATAGATATGTGGATGGATGATGGATGGATGGAAGGATGAACGGACGGATGGAACAACAGGTGAATGGATAGATAAAAGGATGGATAAATGATGGATGCAGGGATGGACGGATGGATGAATGGACAGATGGATGGATGATGGATGGATGGAAAGATGAACAGATGAATGGATAAATGGACAGATGGATGAATGGTGGATGGATGGAAGGATGAACAGGTGGATGGATGGAAGGATAGATGAACAGGTGAATGGATAGTTGATGGAAGGATGAATGGACGAATGGATGGATGAACAGGTGAATGGATGGATGATAAAAGGATGGATGGATGGATGATGGATGGAAGGATGAACAGATGAATGGATGGATGAATGGATAAATGGATGGATGGAAGGATGAACAGGAGATGAGTGGATGGATGGATATATGGTTGAATGGATGGATGGATGGATGAAGGATGGATGGATGGAAGGATGAACAGGTGAATGGATGGATGATGCAAGGATGGACAGATGGATGGAACAACAGGTGAATGGATGGATAAAAGGATGGATAAATGGTGGATGGAGGGATGGACAGATGGATGGATGATGGATGGAAAGATAAACAGATGAATGGATAAATGGACAGATGGATGAATGGTGGATGGATGGAAGGATAGAAAGATGAACAGGTGAATGGATGGTTGATGGAAGGATGAATGGACGGATGGATGGACGAACAGGTGAATGGATGGATGATAAAAGGATGGATGGATGGATGGAAGGATGAACAGATGAATGGATGGATGATGGAAAGACGGATGGATGGAAGGATGGATGAATGAATGGATAAATGGATGGATGGAAGGATGAACAGGAGATGAGTGGATGGATGGATGGAAGGATGAACAGGTGAATGGATGGATGATGGAAGGATGGATGGATGAATGGATGAACAGGTGGATGGATGGTCGCTGAATGAACGGATGATAAAGGAATGAATGAATGATGGATGCACGGATGGATGGATGGATGATAGAAGGATGGATGGATGGAAGGATGAGCAGGCGAGTGGATGAATGATGGAAAGATGGATGGATGATGGATGGATGGAAGAATGAACAGGTGAATGGATGATGGAAGGATGGAAGAATGGATGGAGGGATGGATGAACAGGTGAATGGATGGATGGATGATAAAAGGATGGATGATGAATGAATGGATGGATGGACGGACAGGTGAATGGATGGATCATGGATGGATGGAAGATGGTTGGATGGATAACGGAAAGATGGAAGGATGGACGGATGGACGGACCAAGAGGTGAACAGAAGAATGATGGATGGATGATGGAAAGATGGAAGGATGGATGGATGGATGGATGGACGAACAGGTGAATAGATGGATGGAGAGGTGAATGAATGGATGGTTGCATGGAAAGATGAACAGGTGAATGGATGGATGATGGAAGGATGGATGGAAGGACCCACAGGTGTATGGGAAGATGATGGATAGATGATGGATTGATGGATAGAAGGATGAGCAGGTAAACAGATAGATGATGGAAGGATGAATGGATGGGTGGATGGACAGAGAGTGAACAGCACAGGGGTCCTCCTGCATCCCTTGTCACTCACCTGGATGTACAGGTCCACCAGCTCGCTCTGCCGCAGGATGTAATAGATCTTCCCTGCTTGCAGCCAGGCATGCGCCGCCTCCTCTTTCCTCTGGAGGTCAATGGAAATCTCCAGACTTCGTTTGGTGTAGTCCAGAGCGGATTTGTAGGCCCTGGAATCAGACGCAGGTGTCAGAACAAGGGCTCTCATCCTCCTGGAACCAGTCTGCCTCCTCCCGTGGTCTGGCGACAGATGAACTGGAATGTGCAGATTGGGAACAGCCCTCTTGTGTGTGCAGTGTTCTGCCCTTCCCAGGCTGCTGGGAGGACCAGGGTGAACACACACGGCATGGAAAAGATGAAGGACATCCTTCTGAGGGAATCAAGCATCATGCTGCCCTGTGGCAGGAGGAGTGTGCTAGTCCATCTCCCCTGCCTCCCAGACATGGCCGGTGTCTTCTCCAGATGCACCAGGAGCCGTTAGTGTTCAGAGGCTATCTGGGCCGATGATTCTCAAGGTGTGCAGGCATCACAGTCACCCGGAGGCCTGTCCTTATAGCTTGCTGGCCCTGCCCCCAGAGCTTCCGGCTCCACAGGCCTGGGGCAGGCCCTAGAACTCCCACTTGCCACAAACTCCTAGGTGACATGGATGCTGCTCTACTGGTCCAGGGACTACACTTTGCGAAGCATAGCTCTAGCACACTGGCCCATTTTCCTTCTGTGAACCTGAGGCCAAGACTGGAGCCAGTCTCCCAGGTCCCCATGGAATCTGGCTCCTTCCCTGCTCTCTCAGTAAGTCCAACACTCGAGGGGGTGTGACTGCAGCAATGTCACTGGGCCCTATGGGTGGGGTGGCCAGGGCCATGGTTACCCCACCAGGTCAGGATGCTTGGGGGAAGGGGAGTAGGCCACATATGGGACGTGAGACCTTGAAACCCTGCCCCAGGGAAGGAGGTGAAACAACTGGCTTTGTCTTCTGTGGGAGAGAAGCCACAGGTGGCTGCTGTGGTCACATTTAAGGGGACAGATGAAGGCCAGGAGTGAAGATTCAGGGCAGGCAAAGATCAGATGACAAAAGCCACCATAATAGGAAGAACAGCCCAGAGTGCACGTACTGCCTCTGCTGGGGTTGAGATGACCTTTGACCCAACAAGGGAGGCTCAAGCTGGGACTCACGGGCCAGCAGCAGCCCTGGGACGACCCCAGGCCCACCAGCTCAAAGCATCTGATGCCAAAGAACCAAATGATCAAAAGGAGAGGGGCTGATGGCGCCCTGAGCCAGCTTCCCTGTGCCCCCCTCCCTGCCCTGCCCGCCCCCACCTCCACCACTGCAAAGCCAGCCCTTACCACTCCGTGCCCAGGGACAGGTAGAGCTGACTGATGGTCTCCAGGATCTGCCCCTCCAGCACCTTGTCGGCCACTTTGTGGGTCAGGGAGAGCTGGAGCTTGTGGTAGAGGACACACTGGGCCTTCCTGGGCATGATGACGCTGTATAAGTAGCACAGCCACTGGACGGCCCGCAGCTGGCCTGGGCAGAAGACAAAATGGAAGATGTTAGTCTCCCAGCATTGAAGCGAGGCTGGCTGTTCTCGGAGGCCCCTGCGCCATGCTTGCCTCTTTCACCTCTGTGAGCCTGGGTCCCATAGGCGGGGAGCCTGAGCGCAGACAGGCCATGCACCTGTGCAAGGGCAGATGCCAAGCACACCGTGACATGGGCACAGCTTGGTACAGATGCTCATGGTACAGGCCGGCCTTCTTTACAACTCCCAGGGCTGAGATCCTGGCCAGGCTCAGCCCCTGCACCAGGCCATCTATTTCTCCTTCACAAAGTCCCTCTGGTCAGGACCAGGGCCACCTTCAGCCTGAGCTGATGAGGCCAGGGGCACAAGTATCCCCTGTCACAGATGGAACTCGCAGAGAGCAAAGCCAAGCGTCATGTCTGCCACACACGGCATCATGTTGGGGGAATGGGGTTCAAAACCGGCCCCTGGCGTTCCCACACATGCTTCTCTCATGCAACCAGGCTCCCAAGCCACAGGCTCACTGGCCTCTCCCAAAGCCAGGGCGCTGGGAACAGTGGAAAGCTTCTGATTTTCTAGTGTGAGAAATGTTCCGGAGATTAATACAGGAAACCAGGTACGCCGAATGGACATCTGTCACACACGCCCCCCAACAACAGCTGAATACACCGTCCTCTCGAGCACCCATGGGATATTCCCCATGACGGACCATGTGCCAGGCCACAAAATGAGCCTCAGTGAATGGAGAAGGACTGAGACCAAAGCAGAGGTGTTCTTCAGCTGTACTGGCACGAACACTCGAAATCGACAGTGAAGGAAATGTGGGAAATTCAAAAATATGTGGAAATTACACACTCCTAAACAACCAGTGAGTCAAAGAGACCATCAGGGAAACCGAAAACTAATTGGAGAAGAATGCAAACAAATGCACAGCCCGGGCCAGCGCGGTGGCTCATGCCTCTCATCCCAGCACTGTGGGAGTTGAGGCGGGAGGATCGCTTGAGTCCAGGAGTTTGAGATCAGCCTGGGAAACATGGTGAAATCCTGTCTCTATATAAAAAAAAAAAAAAAAAAAAAAAAAAAAAAAAAAAAAAAAAAAAAAAAAAAAAAAAAAAAAAAAATTAGGCGGGGGGGGGGTTGGTGCACAAACATCTGTAATTCCAGCTACTCGGGAGGCTGAGGCATGAGAATGGCTTGAATCTGGGTAAAAGTTGCAGTGAGCCAAGATTGCACCACTGCACCCCAGCCTGGGCAATAGAGCAAAACTCTGTCTTAAAAAAAAAAAAAAAAAAAAAAAAAAAGCACAGCGTATCAAAAATTCCAAGATGCAGCTAAGGCAGTGCTGAAAGGGAAATTTATAACTGCAAATGTCTACATTCAAAGAAAGAAGAAAAATCTGAAATCAAAAACCTAACTTCCGCCTTGAGAAACTAGAAAAAGAACTAAACGCAAAGTGAATAAAAGGAAGAAAATAATAAACGTGAGAGTGGAGATGGGAAGTAAAAATACAGAGAATGGAAAAACAAGACATAATCAACAGAACCGAAGGTGGGTTTTTTGAAAATAATAACAAAATTGACAAATATTTCACCAGACTAACCAAGAAAAGAAAGACGGGACACAAATGACTAAAATCAGAGACTGAGCACCATGGCTCATGCCTGTCATCCCAGCACTTTGTGAGGCGGAAGTGGAAGGATCGCTGAGGCCAGCATTGAAGACCAGCCTGGGGGAACATGATGAGACCCCATCTTTAATAAAAATAAATAAATAAATAAATAATTAAAAGCCCAAGTTTCTAAAATCAGAAATGAAAGAGGAAACATTATTGCCGACCTGACAGAAATAAAAGGATTCCATGAAAACACCATGAACAATTGTACACCAAGAAATCAGACCATCCAGACACAACAGCCACACTCCTAGAAGGACACAAACTACCGAAAGTGACTCAAAAATGACCCCAAGTAAGCATGTGGGGTATCAGCGCCGCCCTCGGTCTCCTCGACCGTTCAGCGCAGGGTGGGGAGACAGGGAAGCATGATCCCCGTTCCCTGGCCTGCATTTCCGAGTCTGAATCCCCCAGCACCCCGGGGAGGGCCTCGTAGGAGGAGGTGTTACAGGCTGTTGTGCCAGGAGCAACCGGAGGCTGCAGTGGGGGCTGGGGCGCTGGGTTCCTGGAGGGTCTCCTTCCAGTCAGAGAATGCCCCTGGGGAAGAAGCCTGGGTCAGAACCCCCCACCCCTCCTTGGGCAGATATGTGGGACCAGGGCCCCTTCACAAGGTCCTTTCCAAAATCTCATCTCTCCTAGGGCCAGGAGTGGGTGCCAGGCCTGTGCTGGGAAATGGGCAGGTTTGGTCACAGCCCCTGGGGCTCTGGTCCAGGCCACAGGAGGCACCTCTGAGTGGTCTCACTATGCCATGACAAAGCGCTGCAAGGCAGAGGGGACCCACAACAGTATCCCTCGACTCTGCCATTTTCCTGGACTCAACTTCCTCATCTATCCTCTGCGGCCTAGATTTCAGACAGCCCTGCCCACCTACTGTCCGTTCACTGCTCAGTCTGCAGTGACTGTTCGATAGCACCCCATGGCTCCCCAGTGCTCTTGGGGAAAAGGCCAAGCCACAGCCTGAGGCCCCAGGCCCTGCTTAGCTCTCCAGAAGAGCTTCTCACCATCCAGCACCCAACCCACCCGCTCCCAACTCTGCACCTCCCTGCATAAGCCCTGCTCACTCACCCCCGCTCACACCCCACTCATCCCCGCTCACACTCCCACTCACTCACCCCCACTCACATTCCCACTCACTCACCCCACTCACTCATCCCCGCTCACACCCCACTCATCCCCGCTCACACTCCTGTTCACTCACACCCCATTCACTCACCCCCACTCACACCCCACTCACACCCCACTCATCCCCACTCACACTCTCATTCACTCACCCCATGAAACCTCCGCTCACCAGCAATCACACCCCACTCATCCTCGCTCACTCACCCCCACTCCCTCAACCCTGGGCCTTCACACAGGCTACATCACCAGCCCCTCCTCCACCACCAGCCCCTCATCCACCACCTATTAGTTGACTAAATCCTCTCAACCCTCTGGTTCTAGACTAAAGAGACTTCCCTAACCTGGGGCCAAGTGCTGCCCCACCATCACGCCACTCACCCTTTTGTGGCTTCTGTGGCCTGAAGCTCACATTCCTACGCTCAGTCTCTGCCACCCCAGGACCCTACAAGCCCCATTTGTGGGTGGGGCCTGGCACACTCTGCACACAGCCCCTCCCAGCCACTACCCTGGCCTCCGGGGCAGCTGGAGAGCCACGTGCCTTTGCTCCAGAGACTTTGGCAGAGGGTGGAACCACCCCCTCCCTGAGGCAAACCTACAACAACCTTCCCTTCCCCACTGGCTTCCCGGGCCTCCTCTGGAACCTTGTGCCTGCATCCCAAATGTACTGGGATGGTCCCATTCCCCGGGAAATTCCAAGAGCCCTTGGTGCGTCCACATCACCAGGCTGTCCACATGTGGACCCTGAGGGGAAGAGACAGAGCTGCAGAGGGGAGACGAGAGGGCCTCCCTGAATCAGCCCCTCAGGAAGGAGCAGACCTTTCAGGGACATCAGTTGAGGTCCCTGCAACCTAAGGCTCTGAATTCTGCTACCCGCTGAGGGCAGTGTGACCTCCCATCTCTGAGGCAGAGCACAGGGTGAACTGCAGCTTCTCCAGGTCATGAAGAAGGAACCCACAACTATATGTGGGCCCCAGCACTGGAAAGGATGCCCCACCTCGTTCGGGGACCAGGCAGGGGTCAGCATGTTCATTGGAAGAAGTGTGGGACCCCACGGCCTCCAGTGCCAGAGTAGACGGGAGGTTCAGGCCCACCTCAGGCGACATCCTCCAAGCCCCCAGCCCACACCACAGAGGGGTGACTGTCGCATCCAATACCCACCGTACTCAGCTCTGTCACCACCCCCCGCGTTACCCCAAGGCCCAGCTCATAACCAGAGGAAGCCTGAGCCACGCGCAAAACCCACCTTGTTCCTGCGGCTGCTCGGTCTCAGCTTCCTCTACTGAGTCTGGCAAGGGAGAAAAGAGAAGCAATGAACACCCCCAGCCAGCACCTCTGGTTCCATGTCAGGTTCAGCTGGGTGTCGGTGTTGCAGGGTGAGAGCATTGCAGGGTGCAGGGGTTGAAAGTAATATCATCCGAGGGCCGGGCGCGGTGGCTCAAGCCTGTAATCCCAGCACTTTGGGAGGCTGAGACGGGTGGATCACGACGTCAGGAGATCGAGACCATCCTGGCTAACACGGTGAAATCCCGTCTCTACTAAAACATACAAAAAACTAGCCGGGCGAGGTGGCGGGCGCCTGTAGTCCCAGCTACTTGGGAGGCTGAGGCAGGAGAATGGCGTAAACCCGGGAGGCAGAGCTTGCAGTGAGCTGAGATCCAGCCACTGCACTCCAGCTTGGGCGACAGAGCGAGACTCCATCTCAAAAAAAAAAAAAAAAAAAAAGTAATATCCTCTTCCCTCCTGGATCATGGGAACAACATCACTGGGGGGTGTATACTTTCTGTGATATGGGGAGTAATATCGTCTTCTGTGCCTTGGAATATTAAGAACAATATCATGGGGGGGCGTGTACATCTTCTGCAATATTGGGAATAATATTATCCTCTCTCCCCCTGCATACTAGGAAAGATAGCAGAGTGGGTGTTCACCTCCCGTGATATGGGGATTAATACCATCTTCTCCCCTTCCGGATAGCAGGAAGAGTATCACACGGGGGTCTACAGTGTCTGCGATACTGGGAGTAATATCAACCTCTCAGCCTTGGAATATTAAGAAGAATATCACAGGATGGATGTACACCCACGGCCATATTGGGAGTAATATCAGCCTCTCCTCTCCATGGATATTAGGAATAATATCCCAGGATGTACGCCTCCTGCTCTATGGGGAGTCATATCATCCTCTCCCTTCCAGGATATTAATAACAATATCACAGGGCGGGTGAACACTGCCTACGATACTGGAATTATTATCATCCTCTCCCCCTCCAGATACTAGGAACCATATCACAGAAGAGCTGTACCCTCCCTGCGATATTGGGAGTAATATCATACGCTTCTTCCATGAGTATTAGGAGCAATATCACCGGGTGACTGTCCATTCATTGCTATGTTGGGAATCATGTCATACTTTACTCCCTGGATATTAGGATCAGTGTCACAGTGTGAGTGTACACCTACTGCGATATTAAAACTAAGATCATGCTCTCTGTCCCTGGATATTAGGAACAACATCACAGGTAGGTGTACACTCCCTCGATATTAGGAGCAATAATATGATTAATTAGTAAACATCAATGATCAATTTTAATAATTATCAGGCTGGTCTCGAACTCTTGATCTCAGGTGATCTGCCTGCCTCAGCCTCCCAAAATGCTGGAATTACAGGGGTGAGCCATCGCGTCCAGCCAACACTTCTTTACATCTCTTTTTGGACCTCAAATTTAGCATGCCCAAAATGCACTTTTGATTCCTCCTGCTATAACCCACTCCTCCCATAGTCTTCCCGATCCCAATAACAGCATCTCTAGCCTTCCAGTTACTCAGGCCAAAATCCTTGACATCATCCTTAAAACTTCTTTTTCTCTCTCTTGTCATCCAAGAGAGAGAGACTCTCCTTTCAAAATAAATGCCAGACCTAACCCCTTCTCACCTTCCTCATCATTTCCAACCACGTCCAGCCCTCATCATAGCGCTCTGGGTTACTGTAAAAGCCTCCCAATCGCCAGGCAGAGTGGCTCACACCTGTAATCCCAAGCACTTTGGTAGGCCAAGGCAGGTGGATCATCAGAGGTCAGGAGTTCAAGACCAGCCTGGCCAACATGGTGAAACCCCTCTACTAAAAATACAAAAAATTAGCCGAGCATGGTGGTGGGTGCCTGTAATCCCAGCTATTCGGAAGGCTGAAGCAGGAGAATCACTTGAACTCAGAAGGCAGAGGTTAGAGTGAGCCGAGATCGTGCCATTGCACTGCAGCCTGGATGACAAGAGCGAAACTCCATCTCAGAAGGTTAAAAAAAAAACAGCCTCCCAACCCAACTCTCTCCTTCCGCCTTTCACCCTGCCCTGCATTCTACCTTCCACTCTCAAACATTTCAGAAAAAAAAAAAATTATATCCACAGAAAGAGAAAAAGAAAGTGCAAATGGGGTGAAATGTTTGGGGAATCTGAGGGAAGACCATACGGGAATTCTCTGTACTATTTTTGCAACTGTTCAATAAGTCTGGATTATTTCGAATTCAAGAGTTAAAGAAAGAGGCCGGGCGCGGTGGCTCAAGCCTGTAATCCCAGCACTTTGGGAGGCCGAGACGGGCGGATCACGAGGTCAGGAGATCGAGACCATCCTGGTTAACACGGTGAAACCCCATCTCTACTAAAAAATACAAAAAAACTAGCCGGGCGAAGTGGCGGGCGCCTGTGGTCCCAGCTACTCGGGAGGCTGAGGCAGGAGAATGGCGTAAACCCGGGAGGTGGAGCTTGCAGTGAGCTGAGATCCGGCCACTGCACTCCAGCCTGGGCAACAGAGCCAGACTCAGTCTCAAAAAAAAAAAAAAAAAAAAAAAAAAAAAAAAAAAAAAAAGAGTTAAAGAAAGAAAGAAAAAAAATCTCCCTTTGTGAATCCATCCTGTATTTCCCCTGGCAACTTAAGGACGCTCTTAACTAAGCACATCTATTTTTTCATGAACACTTAAAGAACCCTTGCCTAGTTTTGACTTTCTGTGCTTGGCAGAAGTGTGTGTGTGTGTGTGTGTATTTCATATATATGTGTGTGTGTATATATGTGTGTGTGTGTGTTTTGTGTATATATAGAGAGGGAGAAATATATACGTGTGTGTATATATAAATCTATATTGTATATTTACTATGGTAATATATATATCTGTGTGTGTGTGTGTACATATATTACGTACCCCATAGCCTGTCCTTAACCAGTTCTAAACTTAGTGGGAAAAATACATACCTAAGCAGAGAATTTCAAAATAATATGATGAATGTTTTGATAGAGGGATGGGTTGCTATGGAACACGCTGCTAAGACACAAAACCTCCTAGATGGGACAATGAATGAACGAAATATTGCAACTATAGGCACCCCCTCTGATATCCCCACAAATGTTTATAGTTATATGCATTTGCTTCCCCCAGGACCCCCGTTTCATAAGGGTTAGTCCTAGAGCCTAGCAAGTTCCTACTATGGTTGGCATACATATGCCATTCAAGAAAGAATGACTGAGTGAATGACGAGTTAAGAACCATTTGTCAGCCAGTGCTCAGTAACACAACATGCACTGGTATGCAAATTATATTTTTGTTGAAAGCAAGGGCAGGATCACAAATTATCCTTCCAGAGAAAGCAAACCTCAAAAGCTTCTTTACCCTACTAAAGCACATTATAAGAAGCTCCCCTTATATAAAAGAAAACCTCCTCGTTCATTATCAATGGCGTGTAAACCAATAAGCCTTCACCTCTGATGACATCTCTTCCGTCACCAGGGCTAGATAAAGGAGGTTCCGGAAACCCTGGTAGTTGTGAAGGCGGCTCCCAGCTCTGACACTCTTGAACCCTGCGGGGGCGGAGGTCACACAGCAGAACAACCGAGGGAAGCATCATCAGGTTTCGAATATGTTTGAACCAGAGACGGCAAATAGGCTTCAACCAGCTGAAAACACCAGAGATTCATGGTGGCCACCTGAGGGGTTGTGCTCTTAAAAAACAAAAATTAAAAATAAAATTAAAAAATTAAGAAAGGAAGGGGTCAAGAATCCATCAGGTCTGACTGAGATGTGTATCAGTGACTAACACCCCGTAAGGCAAAAGTGCTCCGGTGTGCTTTGGGTTCTCTTCAGCAGTATTTAAAGGCGTGTGCTTCCCTAAGACTAAGCCACGGGAATACCCCTAGCAACACTGCCAGGAGAAACGTCTACCATGGATTTGGCTAGAAATACAGTTGTCTTTAACAAATTAACACTGAATAAATCCTGCCTTATTAGAGCCTGAGAGGATGACATTCTCAATGATAACAGTTATCACTACAATCTCCAAACATCTGCGATCCTGCAAGGAGGAACTGTGACAGCGCAGGTCACGTGTCCAGAATGCTTCCCAGACTGCCTGTTACAGAATAAAAGAAATGAAACCCCCCCCAAGAATGTCTTCTCTCACATTTAGCCAGTTGTTCCTTTGTGTGCATCTCTGTGCTAAAATGGCCATTCTTCCCCACAGCCTGAAGTCATATGCTAAAATAAATGAGACTCACATGAAGCCAGAAACGTGCAGATGCGAGGAAACCAACACAACTGAAATGGGCTGGAGAGTGTGGCCAGGAGGATGGTACTTCCCAGGAAGCAATTACTTCATCTCTGCCCATGAAGCAGGCAGCTGTCACTGTCCCCCAGGCCCACACCAGCCACTCGAAGTACGTTCTAACCAAACTACCTCCAACAATCAACATCAATACACCACACAATTGGCTTCTGAAAGGACACCTTGCAACCAACAAGAAACTGTTAGCACAACTTTGAAAACCTGTGCAACTAAAAACCTTGGAAAGGGATAAACACTGCCACATTTTGACTCAAATACTGTCATGGGGTAGCACTGCAATAATTCACTGAAACAAAAGAATGAATGAGGAATACGTTTATATAGGAATCAGAGGAAGCATGACTAATCATTTAAAGAAATAGGTCAAGAAACTGCTAGGTTCAAATGCTACCGTGAGACACTGTCAAGGCCTTAGGCAAATTCACTTCTCTTGGTCCTGTTTCTAGGTTCATCAAAAACCAGCTTTGGACTAGGGAATCTGTTGCTTCCCAAAGCCTTCCTTCTGTGATTCCAGCCCAGATTTTAGGACTGCTCTCCCACTTGGTATATGAAAGTGCTTTCTGTGTAGAATAGCAAGAGTACATTTCTGTGTTGAATGAGGTTTGGGACCTACTCTATGAGGCAGAATATCATCATGTAACTTTAAGCATGACGACAAGGCGCACTCTAGAATAAGGATAACACATAAGATGTGGCCATACACCTGTGCGTGCCTGGCAGGGAGATGGAGAAGTCTCATTTAATGAAGCCGCGGTGCCTGTTGCATCTGAATATCCTCAGTCCACATCAAGTTCACAACGTCCTTCTGACATCAAACCACAGGTATCACATACTTTTCCATACTTTCTACCCAAGATTAAAATATGCAGAGCACCGTGATAAAGACGCCTCCATCCCCAGCATGTTGGCTCTCGTTCTGTAGAATTACATACTTGAGGTACAAAATGATCACCAGGCTGCAGCGGCAAGCAAGACTGGGCTCCGTGGGGACAGCAGGCCCTGCAGCAGCCACCACTCCTGTCCCCACAGTCTGATGCAGCTGCAGAGAAGCTGTGGTTGAGGCCATTCACTTTGTGAGAGAACCACACAGGAGGGAAAAGGTAGGGGAGGTAGGGAAGAGGGCAATGTCAAGCCTCTGAGCCCAATCCAAGCCACCGCATCCCCTGTGACTTGCACCCAGATGGCCTGAAGTAACTGAAGAATCACAAAAGAAGTGCAAATGCCCTGTCCCACCTTAACTGATGACATTCTACCACAAAAGAAGTGAAAATGGCCGGTCCTTGCCTTAAGGGATGATATTATCTTGTGAAATTCCTTTTCCTGGCTCATCCTGGCTCAAAAAGCTCCCCCACTGAGCACTTTGTGACCCCCAGTCCTGCCCGCCAGAGCCAGAGAACAACCCCCCTTTGACTGTAATTTTCCTTTACCTACCCAAAGCCTATAAAAGGGCCCCACCCTTATCTCCCTTCGCTGACTCTCTTTTTCGGACTCAGCCCGCCTGCACCCAGGTGATTAAAAAGCTTTATTGCTCACACAAAGCCTGTTTGGTGGTCTCTTCACAGGGACACGCATGACAGGCAGGTGCAGAGCCAGGGAAGGACCTGTTATGAGAACAGAAAGGAATGTGCCTCCCTGTACGCACACTCGGATTTTATGACAATGTGGGCAGGAGGCTGAACAGGATGCCTGAGAACATGCCTCCAAGTTCTTTTGCTGATTTTCTAAATATTGGTGTAAAATCTGAACTCAGACAAATTTCTTTTTAAATCGTTTCAATCAACATCTTTGGTGCTCAGCATCATGTCTACATGATCATCTAGAAAACCAACTTCTGTTCTAAGGCTCACATCTTCCTATTAAGTCCCAGGGATTTTACAAGGGAATGCACCTCTCATTCGCATCAAGCACACACACAACTACCATTAAAGAAATGCTTAATTTGCCTACATAATTTTTTAAACACCCAGATTTGAAATACAATAGAGAAGACAACTTTTTGATAGCTCTGCTTTCCAACTGCGAACTGCGGGTCGAGAAAATAACCTGCCATGATTTCTAACCAGTCAACAACCTGTCTTCCCTGGCTGCAGTAGGAGCAATCTTTCTGAGCTCAGGATGAAAAAGAACCCAGCTGTTCAGGAGACAGATAGTCATCAGTTCTCAGCGGGCTTCCTGGGTCCCAAATCCCCATGTGATACGTGGAAGTAAAAAGCTATCAATGACCAAGCATCTGAACTCTTATCCCACCTCGACATCTGCTTCTCCTGCCATGTAAATTTAAAATTAATAAGCCTGCTATTAGAGAACAGAGTTGGTGCTGCATCTGTCTTCCTAAAATTATGGATAATTACCAGCCCACAATGGCTTCTAATCAGATTTGAGTAGTCCCTTAGACAGGAAGCTAAAGTGCCTCAGCCCTAAACTGAGAAGAAAACAGAAACTGGAATGCTCTAGGTTTGATTTTTTCCCCCTTGTTCTAAAGTTGATGTTCCCGAATCTCCTTCTACTGTCTTGCTTATAAAATGTATGAGAAACAGGGAAATTTAAAGACATGATAGAAATGGCCACTTTTTCTAGGTACAACCTTTGTGAACATTATTTTCAGCTGCTGGGCTTTTTCTCCACAAACTGTGAGCCTGGAGGACATTTTCTCCCTCGTGGTTACACATTCAGAGTCAGGGAAGGTGGCTTTAGCAGTAAAGAGGGGAGTGCAGTGAGAAGTGACCGGACACTGAGAAGGGCAGACAGGGACTCTACCTCGGTGGCCTGCAGCACTCCTGAGCCTCGGCCTTTACTTTTCTATCTGTACAAAGGATCTAAAGGCCTGTGATTCTAGGCCACGACAGCTCTTCATACACACATACACAAACATCACACGCCTATGTGAAAAGCTGTGACACTTGGCTGATTTCCTGAAGAGGTTATCTTGTATCATTTCTACTCATGTACTCCACCTCCTTCCAGACAAGTATCTGAGGATGATGGGCTATCCCACAGCCATGTGTGTAACCTCTCCTGCTTAGGATCCCTGTTCACATAGCATTTTCCAAAAGCATTTGGTGTGAAGTGACAGAAGAAAGAAGAATAAGGTTCTTTCAGCCCATTCATTCATTCATTCATTCAACAAATATTGACTGACTATCTACGTGCCAGACACTGGTGATATAACAGCGAACATATATTTTTGTAGGTAGAGACAGACAACCAAAAAGTATGTTAAAGAGTGATCGATGCTGTAGAGGAAAATACACCAGGAAACAGGAAAGACGAATACCCCTATTCTAAACAGGAAAGAAGAAGCCACCCTACACTGGGGTGACGCTAGCGTTACAAAATGGAAACAGCGGCCGGGCGCGGTGGCTCACACCTGTATTCTCAGCTCTTTGGGAGACTGAGGCAGGCAGATCACCTGAGTTCAGGAGTTCAAGATCAGCCTGACCAATATGGCAAAACTGTGTCTACTAAAAACATAAAAATTAGCTGGACGTGGTGGCACACGCCTGTAATCCCAGTTACTTAGGAAGCTGAGGCACAAGAATCACTTGAACCTGGGAGGCAGAGGTTGGAGTCAGCCGAGATCACACAACTGCACTCCAGCCTGGGTGACAGAGGAAGACTCTGTCTCAAAAAAAATAAATAAATAAAAATAAAAATAAAAATAAAATGTAAACAGAGAATAAGATACCAAAAGAAAGAACATGAACAACTAATTGTAACAAAAGCCTTTGTAAGCCGATACTTTCCTTCCTGGATCCTTGTCCCTTACAAATGGAAAAAAAGGGTGGGTAGGGGGTAGCATCAAAATGATGTTTTAAGACGGCTTGTGGTTTCACATGTCTGACAGCCATACTCACGTACTTCAAGGAAAAAGCTCTAGCTCTATAAGCCATCTGGGCAATGGTTTAATGTCTTTTCCTTTTTTTTTTCCCCAGAGTTTTTAAAATACAGGAAAACATGTCTGTTTATTTGGCTGCTCTGTGCCCGCACACGTGCAAACTGTGCTAACAGGTTTTTCCATGTTTTGCTGAATTTGCCAGCTTGCCATAAACAGGCTTCCATGTCGTAATTGTCTATAAATAGCACAAACACACGAAAATGCAAATCAAGACAAGCTGTCCCTTCCACTCCTGTTGCCATGATGACAGGAGAGCGACCATTGGCCAAATCAATACGCGGAGACTGCAGCTGTCTGGCAGAGAGCACAGGGTCGACTGCTTTTCCCATAGCATTTAAAGAAACAAGCGGAAACGGCTCTCCACACAGGACAGACACGTCCTTTGTTCTTTGAATCAATACTGCCAATGCCCAAAATACTTTCTCCATCACACTATCTATATGGAATTCAAGTTCCTTCCAATGCCATGAGTAACGCCAGTGATAGACTATGTTTAGTCATAATGACCCATTAGCATTCTTTTTCCTCTAAAATGTTGAAATAATAACATTGAGTGTGCACTCACGAGGTGCCAGGCTCTGAGTTTGATCTCGTTTGGTTCTCGTTGAAATCCTGTAAGATCAGTACCATATTCTCTCATTTTTCATAGATGAGGAAACTGAGGCATAGAAAGGCTAAGTAAGTTGTCCATGGTCACAGGTTATTTAGGAACTTTTCTCCAAACTTTCAAAACTTAACCACTGCCACTATTACAAATGGGTTTTTGTTTGTTTGTTTTTGGTTTTTTTTTGAGACAAGGTCTTGCTCTGACCAGGCTGGAGTGCAGTGGCATGATGATGGTTCACTGCAGCCTCAACTTCCCAGGCTCAAGTGATTCTCGCACCTCAGCCTCTCCAGTAGCTGGGATTACAGGCATGAGCCACCACATCTGGCTAATTTTTTAATTTTTATTTTTTCTAGGGATGGGGTTTCATCATGTTGCCCAGACTGGATCCAAACTCTGGGCTCAAGAGATCCTCCCAGGTCAGCCTCCCAAAGTCCTGGGATTACAGGTGTAAGCCGCTGTGCACAGCCCTACAAATGTGACTTATACAAAGTCAGAGCAGTGAGCAGGAAGAGAACAGAGACTTCAGTGAGTCTCCTGGCTGTGGCAACACCATATCCCTCCTCCATACCGTAATGTGTCTACACCCACCAAGCTCCTAGACGTTGAAGGCAGGCCAGCTCAGAGACGAAACAGCAGTCAAGAAAGAGAAGATGCAGACATGTGTCTTGATTTCAGCTCGAGCGTGCCTCTCTGCCTTGCAGCTGCACAGGCAGAAACCAGGGGCGGTGAGTCTGAGACAGTGTGTTTGGTTCCTGGCAGGTAATCTTTTGGGAGACCATCCCATACAATTAGTGTTACACTTCTCAAAAAGGAAGTGTGACTTTTATAGAAAAATCATTTCCATTTGGGAGAAAGGCCTAATAAAACCACAAAAGGATAATACATTCATACAACAGCAAATTCAATTCATCTGTCACAAACTGAAATCCCAAAGCCCTCTGGGCACACAGCTGCTTTTCTGAGCTGAAATTCAACTCCAGTTGAGAAACAGGTCAATTTTTCTAAAAAATTTTCTTTTTCACATGCCTTAAATAAAAATTCCTTCCCCTCACTTGTCATTTTCCAGATTTAATGGCTCTGTTGGTCTTCCTCTCATTTAGGCCATGAGCACTGGCTGCATGTCTGCTACGGCCCGGACTCCAAGGGAGGTACCCTAGGGAACACAGATGACCTCAGCACAGCGACACCCTCAAGGAGCACACACGGAGAAGGCAAGATGATACAATCGCAGACTTCACACAGAAAAGAATGTGGCATCCATACCCCATCCCATTTCTAGAAAACAACGATGCTGAGTCAGTAACATTTACCGAACAGCCTGCAGTGTGGAGGCAGGCACGAGGGGGCTCCATACAGGGAAGAGCACCTTCAGAAGGGGGCATGCAAACAACGTGGATGCAGGAGACGCCCCCACGCACAAGGGCCAGCCTGGGGGCCTGCAGAAATGTCCATGCATCTGGGAAGAGGGAGAGAGGACAAGATACTTAAATGCTCCAAAATGAATAGAAGCCTCCCAAGAACTTCCCCCGAAATGGGGCAGGGATTTACAAAAGACCAAACCGAGCATGCGCAGTTACCTGAGCATAGCGCCAGGAGAGCAAGCTATTCCAGGAAGAAACAGGGTCCCTAGAAGCCTGAGCCTCTACTCCCAGCTCTGCGACTCATTCACCCTATGACCTTGGTGAAGGCTCTTAGCTTCTGTGAGCCACAAGAGAATCACGCGAAAACAGAAGATATGAAAACTGCTCTGCCTTTTTCACAGAACTGCTGAGGGAATAAAATCAGATCATGGATTTTAAAATTCTCTGTGAATTATGAAGTAAAATACAAAAATATGAAATCATTCTTACCATTAGTAACAGCTCTGTAAAATTAAGAGCAGAGGTAAGATCACAGCATTTTCCACCTCCCGACTCCCGAGAGAAATAGTGAGTCCAGCCGATGTATTTGTGCAACCCCAGTATCTAGGCTTTGAGAGCCTCAAACCGCTCATGAACTCTGACAGTATCACTGCAGCCCACTGCTCATTAAGTTCTCCAAGACAGTCAACTGACATAAAATACTACAGCTTTTTCAGCTGGGCTTGAAGCCCAGCACACAGCACAGCTAAACAGTGAAGAGGTTTTCTGCCACTAGACTCAAAAGCTGGCTTTTGTAGATTCCCATAGAAAGAACATTCAAGGCCAGGCATCGCTGCACATGCCTGTAATCCCAGCAATTTGGGAAGCCGAGGCAGGAGGATCACCTGAGGTCAGAAGTTCAAGAACAGCCTGGCCAATATGGCAAAGCCCCATCTGTACTAAAAATACAAAAATTAGCCGGGCATGCTGGTGGGCACCTGTAATCCCAGCTACTCGGGAGGCTGAGGCAAAAAAATCGCTTGAACTTAGGAGGCCGAGGTTGCAGTGAGCTGAGATCATGCCACTGCACTCCAGCCTGGGCGACAAGAGTGAAACTCCATCTCAAAGAAAAAAAAAAAAAAAAAGAAAGAAAGAGAATTCTTTTTTGCTGATGTTAAATTTCCTGTGCTTAACACAGAGAAATCATACAACACTGAAATCCTGAAAACATATCATAAAAAGCATTTAGCGACTGAAAAGACATTCAATATAACCTGTAACAGTGAGTTCCCCTCCTCTTTCCAGCCAGCTCCACTAACGCTGTGACCCTTAACAATGCTTTCACTAACACAGAGGAAAATTAATAGGACCGCTTACCCCTCTCAGCTGACAGCTAAACCAGTGCTTCTCCCTAGGCTCACTAAAGATGACCTTTACCCAAAACCAGGCTGCAACGACCCTGTAGATGTTGACTAACGATTTCAAAATTCCCATATTCTTTGTCCATTCCTAAGGAAGATGAACTGAAGCCAGGTGTCTCCAAGTCAGAACTAACAGAGGCCTTAAACATCAGATGGCCCGTTCCCTTCTTTGACAACTGGGGTATCTAAAGCTGAGCTTATGGAAGAAAACAGCCTGTTTAGTAACAAAGCGAAAACCAAAGCCTAGTCACCCAACCTCTGGTCTGGAACTTCTTTGACAATCCAGCACCCATACAGGATGAGTCTCCCTAACCAGAAACTCTGAAATCCGCAACTTTTGAGTGCCGACGTGATGGTCAACGAAATGTTCATTGGAACAGCACAGACTCTGGATTTTTGAATTCAGGATGCTCAACCAGCAAGTATAATACAAATATTCAAAAATCCAAAAATGTAAAAACATCTGAGACACTTCTGGTTCCAAGCAGTTTGGATGAGGGATATTCAACCTGCATTTTTTGTTTTTTCCTCTAATGAAGGAAATTAGAAACGAGACCCGAGCAAAGTCATTCAATCCATACTAAAGTCATTCAATAGTTTAATGAGTACCCATTTAGAGTTAAGTGCTACCCGCAGATATTTAAAAGGATGAATACATACATGCCTATAATCCCAGAACTTCGGAAGGCCGAGGTGGGAGGATCACCTGATGTCGGGAGTCCAAGACCAGCCCGGCCAGCATGGTGAAACTCCATCTCTACTATAAATGCAAAAATTAGCCTGGCGTGGTGGCTCACACCTGTTATCCCAGCTACTCTGGAGGCTGAGGCACAAGAATCGCTTGAACCTGGGGGGAGCACGTTGCAGTGAGCCGAGATCACACCACTGTACTCCAGCCTGGACCACAGAGCAAGACTCTGTCTCAAAAAAAAAAAAAAAGAAAAAAGAAAATTTAAATTGTGTTTTCACATGGAGCCCATGTTCCCAGAACACAAGCCCTGCTCTATGCTCCAAAGGCACACAGGGTGCCCCTTTATCTTAATGCTCACCATATTCCATGGCAGCCACTGGCACGTGTCTGTCCATCGCACTAGACTTCCTGCGCATGAGGCAGGGATCATATATTATTACCTTTCTGTCCCCAATGTCTGGCCTAGAAGACACTCAGTAAATGATTACTGAACTAAGTCAGTTACTAAGACATTTTACACTTGTATTAACAAAATTGATTTAATAAGTTTGCCAATGCAGCCTTCATACCACACAGCTTAAATCTCAACCTTCGGATTTATCTTGTGTTCTGCTAGATTATCACCTATTAACATTCAGGAGACACCTAGTATGTGCTAGGCATTACTAATTGCTGGGAACCTAGCAGTGACAAAACAACATTCCTTGTTCAAAGAGAAGTTCTAGTATAAAGAGGAATAGAAGGAACAGGCTAGATTGATGAGAGAGCTAAGAAAAGGACAGGCTGCCATGGGAAGCACCTGGTCTTATCTGGATGGTACACAGTTAACGAAGACTGAGTGCTTCATATAGCATAAGATGATCTCCTCCAAAGAAGTGAATGAAGCTTTGATTCCCCAGTACCAGAAGTCATCATAAAGTTGCGTACAGCCCCATGCTTAGTGTAGGAAGTGAAACCAAACAAACAAACAAAGCTCCAACTTCCAGAGGCAACGGTCCAATTATGAAATCCTCTGGCTACGTTCCATTGAAATTCAAGGTATTCAAGAGGCCAATATTTAAGTGATAAATTTACCCAACCACTTAAAACTAAAGTAGTCTTTGGTTCAAGGGGTAAAGGTATAGTACCTTTTACAAATTTATTAGCTCTTAATATTTACATTTAAATATGATGATGATGGTGTAATAATAACTTTACTGAGTAGTTACTATGTGTTAGGCACCAAACTAAGCACGTTACACACACATTTGCACGATCCTGTGAGATGATCATGACCCCTTGTCATCCCATTTCATAGATGAAAGTCATGTTTATATAAGCTTAAAAACTTATCCCAAATAACACAGCTAGTTAGCAAAACTCAGGCAGCCTGACTCCATAGGCCTTGTTTAAAGAAGTAATATTTATAAACTGTCCAGCACAGCAGTGGTACAAACAAGAGTTCAATAAATGCCTAAAGGGTACTTCATACCCAAAATTGTTTCCCGCCAATCAAACTAGACTTACCCTGGTTCTGCATAACCAACTGTCAAATTATTGTTCCACGAAGAAAAGGTGGAATGGGTAGAGATCAGAATAGAGTGAATAACTGGTAAATATACTTCATGACAGGTAGTAACAGGATGTGGCATTTAGGGTATTTCCACGTTTGTTTGCATAACACTTTTTCACAGTTCTAAAGCACAAGAACCATTCTAAGCTGGTGAAAGCATAAGGCATGTCTATGATCCAGGACTCCAATTCACTGTGGATCAGTGGATCTCAACCTTTACTCAACCTTTACAGTATATCAGAACCACCTGTGGGTTTTTAACAACACTAGAGCTGCCCAGGCTCCATTCCTGCAGATTCTATTTCAACTGGTCGGGAGTAAGCACGCATGCTTTTTTCACAGCCCCCCAGATGCAGCTAGATTTGCAAACCACTGTCCAAGATGCTCTCACACTTCCGCTCAGTTCACTCACTGAGATTCTAAGCACTACGAATCGGGCTAAGTTAACAAGTCAGGCTCCACTCCCTAATAATATTGGCAAAGAAACCAAGATCAGAGATTTATTCCAGTCCAAACCAAACAAATTGCCGGGTGAAAAAAACGCCCTGGCATAGTTTGCCATACAAAACAACTTCCTGCATCTTCCCAGTCAGTAGCCTAGAGACTGACTCTGAGCCATGAGAATTCAGAGTCAGGGGAATATGCCAATCTGAGGCATCTGCCACACTCCTAGCACACCCTCAAAAGCGCCCAGCTACATTTCACATCCACTGTCCTAACAGGGGTCGAAATAGGGAAGAGCAGTGCATTACAGAAAACAGAGCCTGCTGGGCATCAAAAGGCTGGAGAATTCCAGTCCTAGCCCTGCTACCAATCGGTCTGGTCACTTCTCTCTGGTCCTGGTGTGGCCAACAGTTATGCGAGAGGGTGAGGCATAAAAACACAGATGTCAGGCAAGCTCCAGCATGCAAAATACATAGAAATTAAAAAGCATTAAGGTGATATCAAGGAATGTATGCCATCAACCAGAAAAGTAACTGAAGTGTTCCTTTTCCCATTCTTAAGAAATCAAAAGTGGAAGCAGAAAATTGAGCAATCAGCCTACCAAGTTGACTGGGGCAACAGAATACACTCACGGATTCTGCTCACAACAGCGGGGGTGGCAGACCAAAAGGAGAAATGCAGAGCGTCCCTCTCTCCTCTGTCCACCTATGCCACCAGCACATGAATGCGTCCACACGCAGCGCCCAGTCTCCTGTTCCACTGACGCCAGCGTCCACTCACCACAAGCCTACTAAGTGCCACATGTGCTAGGATGCTCCCTCATCTCATCACCATAGACATCCCTGCTGGAGGTGAGTATGTGACAGACGAAAATCACGGAGGACTAGGGAGGTTGAGACCCACATTCCCACTGCCGTGAGAGTGAGCTTGAGAGGGACCCCAAGGCTGGGCCCTCCATGCCGCTCTCCTCAGTCATCACTCCCAGACCAGAGCAACGAGGGTGAATTTTCTTCCTCTCACTATTTTCAGCCCCTTGGCTGACCCACCATTCCCCAGAAAGCTATCGAGTTCTGGCAGCTCTGAGGCCACAAACCCATAAACGCACGGGACACACAGCCCATCTGTCTCTAATGGGTCTTTTACTTGTCATGCTGGTCATTTCTAAGAGCAGATGGGTTAAGAAAGACTTGGCAAGTTACCACGAAATGACCCCTCCATTCCTCCCTGGGAGAAGGCTGACTAGCGAGCAGGCAGGCTGGCTTTCTTCCCCCACTCCCTGCATTCCTGTCCCTAAGGAGCCACAGACAATCCCACCAAATATAAGCAGGAGACAGCTGCCTCCTTCCTACAGCTGGAGGGGGAAGGGTCCTCTCGGGTCTTTCAAACTGAATGAAAACCAAACTGTGAGCTGTACTGACCCGGGCCTCACCCATGTTGCAGGCATGTACAACACAGGTGCCCAGTGGTATCATCAGGCAGAACTACGAATGTGCTTTCCATCGTTTTCATACACTGATTCCAGAACCGCTATCCACACAGCTCCACTTCTCACACATACGACGTGCTTCACGGATTACACAGCATGTTCACCATGCCCCTCATCCGCTCCTCCCAGTAGCCTTGTGTGATCCCTTGAAGATGCTTCCTCATACTGAGGTTTGAAACCAAAACTTTCCCAAGAACATCCAGCTAGTGTTAGAAGCAGGATATGAGGGCTTCTGATTCTAGAACGAGTATTTGTGCCACTATTCCCCATGGGCCCCTCCAGGGATTTCTGCCTGATCTTAAAATGCAGACAGCAAATCCGTCTCTCTACAGTCCTGGGGTTCCCTATAGACAAGAAGTCAAACTTCTAAGAGAAAACTTATACTTATTTGGAAGGTTACCTGGGATTTTTTTTTAAGTTAGTTTGTTCACGTTTTGGAAAGATTGTTCCAGTGGCAATGCGGGGCATGAAGTGTAGAAACGATTCCATGATGAGACAGAGAAACAATTCGGGGGCTCTTACAACTGTTCAAATGAGGCATGAGGCGCAACCAGAAAGGACAGAGGGGAAATGCATTGGAAAGAAATGCAAAATGAAATCCACTT
This sequence comes from Macaca nemestrina, assembly GCF_043159975.1. Lineage (NCBI taxonomy): Eukaryota > Metazoa > Chordata > Mammalia > Primates > Cercopithecidae > Macaca > Macaca nemestrina. The sequence continues at coordinate 213,844 of NW_027257556.1, forward strand.
AGACCCAGGATGGAAAAAAAGGGAGTAAGCATGATGGTGGTTTGTAGTTTGAAAGACTGATGAATCATTAACTACTGTAGAGTGGTATCTGGGGCCTGGGTGCACCAGTTTGTTTAACCATTCACCTGCTGAGCAGTCTCTGGGCTGTGTCCAGTTTCTAGCCTTTATAAATAATGCTGCTATGAACAGATACATAAAGGCTTTTGTGTGAACATAAGTCTTCATTTCTCTGGGATAACTGCCCATGAATGTGAGTGCTGCCTCCTACGGCAATTGCAAGTTTAGTTTTTTAAGAAACTGTCAAGCTATTTTCCAGAATGGCTGTACCATCTTCCATTCCCACCAGCCAAGTGTGAGTGATCCCGTTTCCCCGCATCCTCACCAGCATTGGTCTTGTTACTACTTTTTATTTTAGGCATTCTGATAGGTGTATAGTGACGTGGCTTCAGTGTGCATTTTTCTGATGGCTCATGATGTTGAACATCTTTTCATGTGCTTATATGTTATCTGAAATGTCCCTTCAGGACTTTTATTCATTTTCAAAGTAGATGATTTGGTTTCACTGCTGAATTTGGATAGTTCTTTATATATTATAGATATGAGTCCTTTATCAGACATGTGGTTTGCAAATAGTTTCTCCCAGTCTCTAGCTTCTCTTTTAATCTTTATTTTGCATTTTACATTTTAGTCCATGATCCATTTTGAGTTAATTTTTGTATGAGGTATGAGGTTTAGATCAGAGTTCAGGTTTTTTTCCTATGACTAATCAGGTAGCCAGTAATTTCTTTTAAGAGACAAGGTCTCACTGTGTCACCCAGGCTGGAATGCAATGACAAGATCAGAGTTCACTGCAGCCTCGACTCCTGGACTCAAGTTATCCTCCTACCTCAGCCTCCTGGAGTAGCTGCGACCACAGGCAGGTGCCACCACGACCAGTTAATTTTTTTAGTTTTTGTAAAGACAGGGTCTTGTGCCATGTTACCCAGGCTAGTGTTGAACTCCTAGGCTCAAGTCATCATCCCACTTATATGGGGCCAGGCAGTGGCACATGCCTGTAATCACAGCACTTTGGGAGGATGAAACAGGAGAATCACTTGAACCCAGGAATTCCAGACCAGCCTGAGCAACAGAGGGAGGCCCTGTCTCTGCAAAAAATTTTAAACATTACCTGGGCATGCTGTTGTACACCTGTGGTCCCAGCTACTTGGGAGGCTGAGGTGGGAGGATCTCTTGAGCCTATGAGGCTGAGGCTGCAGGGAGCCATGATCGCACCACTACACTCCAGCCTGGGAGAAAGTGAGACTTTGTCTCCAAAAAAAAAAAAAAAAAAAAAAAATGCTAGAGCATCACCTATATTAAAGACACACATTGTCTTTTTGAAAATTTAATTACAGTTATATAATGGACATGTAAAATGTCCAGTTTGAAAGTTTGAAAAATACATAACTCTAAGTATTCTTACCTTAAAATTCTGATTCCTACCTAAGATATCACATACTGTTTACATAAGTATCATAATGCCTGGACAACAACTAAAAATGTGTAAGAGGGAGAAAAATAAGCGTATATACCTACTAATTAAAGGATATTTCCCCCTTATTACTTAAAAAAGTCATCATGGCAAACCCCGTGACTGTATCTAAAGCAAACCTACAGTTTTACTTCTCAGTATTCCAAAATGCAAGGCTAAAATTCAAATACTACACATTTCCTGAAGCCAAGGGCAGTTTACTTAAAATAAATGCTTAGGGTCTATATCAAAAATATGAAAAAGCTAGTTACTTCATAGCCATTCCAATCTAAGTTCAGCTTTTTCTTTTTTAATTGACACATAATTGTGTACTGTACATATGTATGGAGTACACATAGTGATGTTATAATACATGTAATGTATGTGATCAGCATAATTAGCATATCCACCATCTCAAACATTTATCATTTCTTTGTGTTGGTAACGTTCAATACCCTTCCTCCAATTATCTGGAACTATATATTCTATTTTTTTTTTTTTTTTTGAGACAAAGTCATGTTCTGTTGCCCAGGCTGGAGTGCAGTGGTGCCATCTCGGCTCACTGCAACATCTGCTTCGCTTGCCAGGTTCAAGCTATTCTCCTGCTTCGACCTCCCTGGTAGCTGGGGTTACAGGCACCCAGCACCATGCCCGGCTAATTTTTGTATTTTTAGTAGAGACGGGCTTTCACCACGTTGGCCAGGCTGGTCTGAAACTCCTGACTTCTGGTGATCCACCCACCTCAGCCTCCCAAAGTGATAGGATTACAGGCATGAGCCACCGCTCCCAGCCTGAAACTATATATTCTTGTTAACTATAGTCATCCTATGTTATAGAACACTAGAATTTATTCTTATCCAGCTATAATTTTGTACCCTTTAACAAATTTCTCCCTATCTCCCTCTTCCCCCACCCTTCTCACCCTCTAGGATCCTCTGTCTACTTTCAACTTCCATGAGATCCACTCCTTTTTGCCTTCCACATAAGAGAACATGTACTGTGTAACTTTCTGTCCCTGGCTTATTTCATAATATCTTCCAGTTCCATCCACGTTGCTGAGAATAACAGGACTTCATCCTGTGTTATGGCTGAATAGTACTCCACTGTGTTTAAAGACCACATTTTCTCGATCCATCATCTGCTGTTGGACACCGAGGCTGATTCCATATCTTGACTATGGTGAACAGTGCTGTAGGAAACATAGAGGTGCGGATGCCCCTCCGACACTGATTTCCTTTTCTTTGGGTATCTACACTGTAGTGGGACTGCTGGATCACACTGTAATTTCATTTGCAGTTTTCTGAGGAACCTCCATACTGTTTGCCATAGTGGGTGCCCTAGCTTACTCTTACTCTTTTTCTTTTTTCTCTTTTAGACAGAGTCTCATTGTTGCCCAGGCTGGAGTACAGTGGTGCAATCTTGGCTTGCTTACTGTAGCATCCGCCTCCCGGGTTCCAGTGGTTCTCATGCCTCAGTCTCCAGAGTAGCTGGGATTATAGGCACCCGCCACTGCACCCGGCAAATTTTTGTATTTTTTAGTAGAGATGGGGTTTCACCATGTTGGCCAGGCTGGTCTGGAACTCCTGGGCTCAAGTGACCCGCCCACCTCAGCCGCCCAACAGTGCTGGAATTACAGGTGTGATCCACCGCTCCCAGCTAATTTTTGTGTTTTTAGTAGAGACGGGGTTTCACCATGTTGGCCAGGCTGGTTTCAAACTCCTGACCTCAGGTGATCTGCCCGCCTCGGCCTCCCAAAGTGCTGACATGTCAGCGTGCACCCCGCGCCCAGCCAGCTGCTCTAGTGTACAGCCCCCTACAATGTGTAAGAGCTCCTTTGTCTCCATATCCTCACCAGTACTGGTTATTTTTTGTCTTTTTAATAATACCCATCCTAACAGGTGAGATGATACCTCAGTGTGGTTTTGCGTTTCTCTGATTATAAGTGATACTGAGTATTTTTTCCACATATTTTTTGGCCATTTGTATGTCTTCTTTAAAGAAATGTCTGTTCAGTTGGGTGTGATGACACAGACCTGTAAGCCCAGCACTCAGAACGCTAAGGCAGGAGGACAACTTGAGCCTAGACCAGCCTAGGTAGCATAGCAAAACCCTAGCTCAAAAAAAAAAAAAAAAAAAAAAAGAGAAGAAGAAAAAAGAAATATCTGTGTCTGTTCAGCTTTTTAACCTCCAAAAATTAAGAGCCCATTTTGGAATCTGACGACCTGCCTGATTCAGAGACAATCTGTGTTGGGTTCTACTCTGCTACTTCCTATGTGACTTGGGAAGTTCCCTTGGCCACTTTGAGCTCAACTTCCCCAACATTAACCAGGAATAAGTACCGCCTGCCTCTGCTGGTTAATGCTGAGGACTGAAAGGAGAACCTCCACAACGCCACTTGACAATGCCGCCTTGCGGAAGCCCTTCAATGCGGGGCTGGTAGGATCATCTGAAGCTAAGTACAACTTTCCTTTCCACTGTCCCAGGCTCACTCTGCATATGATTAGCAAGGAATATAGAATAAAGGAAACCAAAATACTTGCTTAATTTTTAATAAGAAATGTTTAAAAAGTGGGGGTGGTGGAAAAATAGGAGTGAGAGGAGGGGAAGGAAAAGCAGCCGATCAGAAGTTCTAGTCCAGGGCTCATCCCCGGCCTCCTCACTCAGGCAATCACCAGTCCCCACCTCCTGGGGAGGGATACTTTCTCGGCTGGCTTCACCCACATGGAAGGCACTGCCACAGGTGTTCAGAAACCAGGAGCACCTTGCAATGGGCAATGTGCTTTGGGTAGGAGACCTACAATTTCCCCCAAGGAAATCACGGCACAAAAGTGACCCACTTAGGAGGTACCAAGGGCTGTAAATACTTGGTGGCAAAAACTGATGTCACACCTTCTGTACAGGAGACACACACACAAATAAAACTTGACAAAATAGCAGAGAAAAAAATACAGCAGACATCCAGTGCCATTCTGTTAGAGAAATATTTATATCCCAAAGCCAGGGACTTCTCTGGAACACTGTGTTTATTTCCACGTTTCATGGAAGATGTCTGAGTGCTCTCACCTATGTCTCAACAAACTTCCAGTCCCTGCTCTAAACTCTGTGGCTCCTCAGCAAAACCCAAAAACAAGTATCAGTTTTCCTTCCAAATGGGAAATTTCCCGACCTAGCGAAAGCAGCATCAAATCCACTTATTATGAGATAGCTGATTATAGGCGAAGCCCTCTAGTCCCAGTATGACTCCCCTCCTGCAGGAGCGGGAGGGATGGGCATAGCACTGGCCTGCCAGACCACATCTTCAGGCAGTTTGAAACCATGGCTGCTCAGGTGAGCCATGATAAAAATCAAAATCAAGTATCTCTGAAAAGTGTACATGTGAAGAACCAGACCTCGGACCAGACTCAGCAGAAATGGATGTTGCAAGGTTTGTTCAGAGACCTCCTCTCCATGCCCCCTCTCCCCGGGACCTCCCTCCTTGCACTAGGGGCCCAGGGACAATGGACCACTCCCTTACCTCTAGCCCAGTGCATTTTCAGGAACAGTTCCCAGACTGTACCAGACCCTGAAATGTATTCACTGAATGCACTATTTCTTGAAAAGATCGTAAATCACCTACTATAACAAGAATTGTTTTAAAAGTGTTGTCTCTCTCTCGGGAATCATGCCATGAGTTTGAGCAAGCAGCTTTGCTTATCTCTACTGCAATTCTATCATTTGCAAAATGTTAACAATTACTGTGTTCACCCATAGCATTGTTGTAAAAAGCCTTAAGACCCACTTCATGTAGCCTGCCTGGAGCACAGACCCTGTCACGTGGTAAATGCCCACTGAAGGTGAGTTATCTGTAGCTATTATAACCTGCCACTCCAGCGAACAAAAGGAGTCAATCAGGACTCATCATATCACCATGAAAGGATGTCCATGTAGACTGCGCAGTGGGAGTAGGGGGACTCAATGTTGATCAGGTACTATTTTGTTTTTTACAATGTGTACATATATATTTGTAGGTACACTGGAAAAGATCTGGAAGGAAATACACCCAGTGTTAATAGTGACTACCCCAAAGACACATTCATCCAAACACACAACAGAAAAACACTCACTATCTTTCTGTCTTCCATATCATTTGAACTATTTTCAATAAGCATCTATGGCTTTTGTAAAGTTTTTGAAAGGAATCTATTGCATTTTTTTCTGGAGAAACAAGCACGAGCATGAAAAAGGTGGAAACAGAAGGTAAAATGGAATGGGACTCAATGGAATTGAGTCCAAGCCAGGCTCAGCAGGCACACGAACCATGCACCTCTCACTACAACTCAACACCAGCTCTCTCTTCTCTTGGTCCAATGGCCCAAGACTTAGAGATAAAATCTTTATTGTGATCACATCAATCACACCAAGGAGCTTGGAACCACCCTTCCAAACTCCTCTGGTTCTGTGTACCTGCCCGGGGCTGTTAGCTTTCCTCCTGTGTCTTTGGCTGACCTGTAATCCCCTAGTGGTGGAAATGCACCCTGACACTTAGCCATCATCCCCACAACACTCAGCACCACAGAGAGACCAGGGCAGTGATGCCCACTCGGACTGTGATTCTACTTATAAAGCAAAGGATCAGGGGCCAGATGCGACATGTCTTTGGTAACTCACCAGCTATTGTTTGAACCAGAACAAAGCCAGGTCTCCTGATGCCCAGAAAAGAGCTAGTGCCTGTCCCACTAGAAACGTGGTGAAGATTTTTTGCTTGCTGTGAAAAGATGCACTACTGGAGAAGATGGGTGCAACTTCTCATGGAGGCACTCAGCCTAGATCACGAGGACACAGGGCTGCCAGATGAGACACTCGGCCCAGGTCACCAGGAAACAGGGCTGCAGAATGAGACACTCGGCCCAGGTGACTAGGAAACAGGGCTTCCGGATGAGACACTAACCCGCCCACCGGAAAGGAAATCTGGCTGGGCAGCGGAGGGAAATTTCACACAGCCCAACGACAGCAACAGCATGAACAAAACAAAAAATACCTGACTGGAAAGTCATAGCCTGGCTAGCAAATTCGAAACAAAGCCACAATCCTAACAGCACACATCACTGCAACACAGAGCTTCAGTCAGTGTGCGCACACTTTAAGTAGAAATGTAAAATGTCCATGTTTTTGGAACAAGGAGGCTATTTGTGTGTGTGTGATGTCAAAGAAAACAGATGAGAAGAAACTGTTAGCAAGGAAATAGAAATAGGCGCCCTTACACATTGACAGTGAGATAACGGTATGGCCGTAATGGAAGGGAATCCGGCAACACCCATCAACATTTAAAATGTGCAGAACCCTGGATCCCACAATTCCATTTCTAGCAATGCATCCTATGAACATATTCACGCAAATATGCAAGAATTATGTACAACTCAGCGGTGATTAATCGAAAAGGTTGGGAACAACCTAAATACTTACCACTGGACAACCATGTTTATCTTATGCCAACATCTGTGTTTTTAAAAACAAGACACATAGGCTGGGCGCAGTGGCTCACGTGTGTAATCCCAGCACTTTGAGAGGCTGAGGCAGGTGGATCGCGAGGCCAAGATATCCAGACCATCCTGGCCAACATGATGAAATCCCGTCTCTACTAAAAATACAAAACTTATCTGGGCGTGGTGGCGCACACCTGCAGTCCCAGCTACTCAGGAGGTTGAGGCAGGAGAACCGCTTGAACCTGGGAGGTGAAGGTTGCAGTGAGCTGAGATCACGCCAGCCTGGTGACAGAGCAAGACTCTGCCTTTGAAAAACAAACAAACAAACAAACAAACAAAAACTGGCAACAGTGGTCACAGGGCAGTGATGGGAGTAGGACTGTCTTTCACTCTCCAGGACCTTTTGAATGTCACTCATATTACATATTCAAAATATATGACTACAGCAAATATTTTCAAAGTAACTATGAAAAACTGGGAGAATAATAATATCTAACACACAGGACTGCTGTATAATAAAAGGATGAAAAACATTAAGCACTATCAGAGTTCAAAGGAAGAAAGATTAATTCTAGCTTGGATGTCAGAGCGGGGATGATGGAAAGGAAGTATTTCAAGTCTTGAAGGATGGAGAAGATTTAAAGAGGCAGAAGTGTGGAGATGATGTCCCAGATGGAGATAAGAACATAGGCGAAGACGATGAAGAGATGAGAAGGTATAAATTCTAAGTGCAGCTCTCAGGCTAGGCTTCAGAACAGGGCTTAGACAAGAAGCTGGAGTGCAAGGCTGATGGCGGGAATGGAAACACTGAAACCCAAACTTGCATATTACGCCTTGATCATGAGCATTGATGCCAAGCCAGGGAACCCATCCTTGATCTTAACAATGAAAAATCACTGGGCCGGGTGTGGCGGCTTATGCCTGTAATCCAGTGCTTTGAGAGGCTGAGGCGAGAGGACTGCTTGAGGTCAGGAGTTTGAAACCACTCTGGACAACACAGCAAGACTCTGTTCTTACAAAAAATTTAAAAATTAGCTAGGCAGGATAGCACACCTGTAGTCCCAGCTACTCAGGAGGCTGAGGCGGGAGGATCACTTGAGCCCAGGAATTTAGGATTACAGTGAGCTGTCATGGCATGCCTGCATTCCAGCCTGAGCAACAGAGCAAGGGCATGTCTCAAAAATCAAATCAAATGAAATAAAATCACTAAAAGTTTGTATAGACATGAAGTATAAAATCATACCATATATGATTTAATCCAGATATATAATATAAATTAGAGGGGGAAAAGAGAAATTAGGAAGCTATTATAAGAAAACAAGACTCAACTAAGACATGAGCAAAGGCCCTGGGATCACAGTGCTATCTTTATATAAAGGAATGAACTATCACATTTATTTTCATGGCATCACCAACTTAGATACAGGCTACAGTATTCTGGAACCATCTCTGTATCAGTCAAATCAGATTGCCATAATACCGTAGGCAAATACCATAAAAAATACCATAGGCTGTGTGGTTTAAACATTAGTTTATTTCTCACAGCTCTGGAGGCTGGAAGTCCAAGATCAAAGTGTTGGCCAACTCAGTTCCAGGACAGGAACCTCTTCCTGGCTTGCAGACAGCCACTTTTCTTCTTGTTTCCTCACACCAGGGCAGTGGGAGCTCTCTGCTTTCTCTGTTTTTTTTGAGACAGAGTCTCATTCTGTCACCAGGCTGGAGTGCAGTGGCACAATCTCAGCTCACTGCAACCTCTGACTCTCTGGTTCAAGCAACCCTCCTGCCTCAGCCTCCCGAGTAGCTGGGATTACAGGCACGTGTCACCACACCCAACTAATTTTTGTATTTTTAGTAGAAACAGGGTTTCAGGATGGTCTCAATCTCCTGACCCCGTGATCTCCCCACCTTGGCCTCCCAAAGTGCTGGGATTACAGGTGTGAGCCACCACACCCGGCCTGGTTTCTCTTCTTCTAAGGGCAATAATCCTGTCAGACCAGGGCCCACACTCATGACCTCATCTAACCCTAATCACTTCCCAAAGGTCCTACCCCCTAATACCACCACACTGGCAGTTAGGGCTGCAGTACAAGAATCTGGGGGAGACATAAACATTCAGTTTAGAACAATGTCTTTTCAATCCTGTTGAAAAAAACAACCAAATGAGGAGGCTACAAACTACCTTATATGTAAACAATTCAGGACTTTTCATATTTCTGCTAACACACTAAGGTCAATTCAAAATGTCTGATAACAAGAGTCAGAAGCAGAGATAAATGAAAGTTAGTTACTCTGCATTTTAGACCCACATTGAGCTGTCTTTCAATGACATTGTGGCACAAAGAACACTGCTTTCTATTCCTGGTTTTGCCACCAAAAAAGCTGGAACATTTCCCTGTATTTCTGTTTATCTCTAAAATCACTGGGCTGACCTAGCAGACCTCCAAGGTCCCTTCCATTCACAAATTCCACAAATAACTTCCTACCAACAGAGGCTACACAAATAAACTACACTGATGAAGGGGAAAGCTAACACTAGCAAACAATGAGATGCACACAAGACAAGACGTATAGAGAACTGGATCAACCACAAACTGGTGGACGATGAGCCGGCGGTGGATAAAAACACATTCCCTAACGATGGACAGAGAGGCAATGGCGCCGAGGTAGTATTGTTGAAGATTTCCTATTTTAAACTTTCAAGATAAATGGCTCAATTGTTTATATTCATTCTGATTAAATGTGAACGTGAAAACTTCTTCCAGCGGACACAGACATCTAAAAAGTTCACAATGTATCCAATTTGTCATTTGATATTTTTACTGACAAGAAAAATGAGGGACTGAATATACAAACAGTCCATGCCTGATCATATGTATAAAGACAGAACTCAGACCACAACCTGTAGCTGCCCACCCAGGAAACCAATCCCCTATCTACAGTCAACAGCCAGGAGGCCAGCCAGGCTAGCACATCAGACAGGAAGCCAGACTGCTCTCTCTCCACAACCCAGAAACTAAACCACAACTCTGTCCCACGTGGCCAGGACTTGACTCAAAACTGACAGCCACCCTAATTTTGGCCCCTGTTTCCAGTTAGGATCATTCAGAGAAAGCCAAATACGTCCCTAATGAACCAAGGACACCCCGCTTCTGCACAGCCGCCTCCAGCCCCCACAACAGCCTCCACTGGGAGCCGTTCTTTTCCATCCTGAAGCTTCCCCACTCCTCATCCGCCACTCACTTGCATGTCAGTCTCTGCCACACGCAAGTGATGGTGCTGACTTTCTTGCCACAGCAGCTGTGAGAAAGTCGCCTCTGCCTGTCTCATGTGGGCGGCCTTCATTTATTTCCCCCCAAAAACAAGTCTTAAATGAGGGGCTTCTCTCTATATGGCCAAGCTATACAATTCAGAAGCCCAGCATGGCAGATTCCAAGCCTGGAAAGACCATACACCCCTCAGGTCCTCTTTCTACAAAACACAGCTTCCTTGAGTTTTTCAGTCACTCCCCACCAACCAGGAAATGAACCACGTGTTATGGAAAGATCAAGGGCCTTGAAGTCAAACTTCTGGGTTCATCAAGTACTTCATCTTTGCACTCAAGAAATTACATGGCCTTGGCCAGATGTGGTGGCTCACACCTGTAATCCCAGCACTTGGGGAGGCCGAGTGGGGCGGATCAACCGAGGTTGGGAGTTCAAGACCAACCTAACCAACATAGAAAAACTCCGTCCCTACAAAAATACAAAATCTGCCTGGCGTGGTGGCGCATGCCTGTCATCCCAGCTACTCGGGAGGCTGAGGCAGGAGAATTACTTGAACCTGGGAAGCAGAGGTTGTGGTGAGCCGAGATCGCACCATTGCACTCCAGCCTGGGCAAGAAGAGCAAAACTCTGTCTCAAAACAAAACAAAACAAAACAAAGCAAAACAAAACAAATGACGTGATCTTGAACAATTTTCTTAATTTCTCTAAGCCTCTATCTTCATCTTCAATAAAATAATTTTACCTCCAAGATTACATTAAATGGAATCCCACATGTAAACCAGCTGACAAATATCAGGGGCCCAACAGCTGTGCGCTCCTAGTGCCGCCCCACTTTACCCCAAGGGAGAAGCGCAAGATGTCCTGAAAAAGCCTGTTGATCCCTATACCTCAGCATCCTGTGTTCACACAAGGCGCAGTGGCATCCAGAATTACCAGGGTCACCCAAATACAAGACATGTTTTGATTTTTCAACTTAGGTACACATGGCTTTTAAAGTTCACCATATATGATCCATAATTTAGAAGAGATTCTCCTACACTACCCCGTGGTTCTATTTTAGCAGACTTAGATGTGCCATAATAGCTCACTCTCTTAAGCCCTCTTCAGTATCAAAAACAAAACTTTAATCTGTAACACAGTTATCAGTAGTGAAAGTGGAAAAGGTACCTATGAGTCAAAATCACCCTCTGCTCCGCCCCACCCCACCCTACAAAAAGCTGTTCAGGAGTATTTGGGCTGCTTATGAGAATGCTGTCTGTATTCCCAGGGACAGACAAACGCCTACCCTGGTTAGAAGCTGCGCTGCTCAGCCTCCAGGGTAGAAAGCTCACCACATCCTCTACCCAAGGAGAAGAGAAGCAAATGGGGTGGCCAGGCTCCAGGATGTGGATGTTTAGTGTGGTTTCTGCAGTCTAGGTCACCGCCATGGGTGAAGCTCTTCCTTCCTTCCTTTCCACCCAAGTGGCCAAGGTCCTACGGCTGCTGTAAGGCCTCTTCCCTATGAGGCAGCGCAGCCATTCGCCTTCCCCCTTCTTCTTCTTCTTGTTTTTTGAGATGGAGTCTCGCTCTGTCACCCAAGCTGGAGTGCAGTGGTGTAATCTTAGCTCACTGCCACCTCTGCCTCCCGGGTTTAAGTAATTCTCCTGTCTCAGCCTTCCAAGTACCTGGGATTACAGGCACCTGCCACCACGCCCAGCTAATTTTTATATTTTTAGTAGAGAGGGAATTTCAACTTCTTGGCCAGGCTGCTCTTGAACTCCTGACCTCAGGTGATCCACCTGCCTCGGCCTCCCAGAGTGCTGGGATTACAGGCATGAGCCACTGCGTCTGGCCGAGTCAGCCCAGCCATCCTGACTTTTTGTTCTGGCAAAATTACTCTCTTCCACGTCTACCTTCCAAGTAGCTAAATCAGAGATCTGGCCCCTGGGGCAGGCTTGAAGAATCCCTGTTTTTGGTCCTCAAGAGGTCCTACCAGGGTCTGGGACAATTCCAAGACTTGTGTTCTTAAAGAGGAAAGAAACCTCACATACACGGCTCTCGCAGAGCTCAGGCGAGCCCGTATCGGAGGCAAGGCTTGGGAGGCGGCCCTAAGGTTTGGGTGTGCCATCTATGATACCAGCTAAGAGATCTGAAGCCAGCTGTCTGGGTTCAAACCTCAATTCCAACAGCACTGGCTGTGTGATGTTAGACAACGTCCCCAGCCTCTCTGTGGTTCAGTTTCCTCACTGTAAAAGGGCCACAATAATAGAGCTGCTCTAAAAATTAAGTGAATTGGTGCATATAAGGTTTTCAGAACAATGCTTGGCACATGAGGAGTTCAATAGACACGTATTGAACAGAGTAACTTAGCAATTACTAAATATACTCATGCAGGCCAGGCGTGGTGGCTCATGCCTGTAATTCCAAAACTTTGAGATGCTGAGGCGAGAGGGTCACTTGAGCCCAGGAGTTTGAGAGTAGCATGGGCAACAGAGCAATATTCCATCTCTAAAAATGTGTGTAACATACATGTCTATATATACTCAAATGTTCACAGTGTATTTATAGTATACAAAATAGCTGGAACACAGACTTAACTATTCACAATGGTTACTTCTAGAGAAGGGGGAATGCAAATTTCAGCTTTTTACACCACACATATATTCTTGTATCATCTGAAATATTTAAGCAAATTGTATGTATAAATTTGCCCCAAAACACATAGCAGAACAATGTAGTTTTGACTCAAAAATCTTCAAATCGTGATGGAATTGTCCTGTGAAAGTAAAGTTATAGAGATGAAAATTCTCCCTCTAGCCTAAATGCTCTTTCATATGACCTATATTACACAAACCAATGCAGAGGCCCAATCCTTTCCCCACTGTCGTAAGAATTTTTCAGTGAACTGCATTCCCCTTTACAAACTAGATGATAGTTAGAGTTACCAGGCAAGAACGTGGATCCAGTGCTGCTTTTTCAAAGCCCAATGTTCCTCACATAATACCAATGCATTCTTCAACCGGTCAACTGCCCCCAACACCTGAGCTCTCTGTTGTACACAACTCAGCGAGGCCTGGGAGAAAGCAGGTGCAAATTTCACTTACTCAGTAACAACACATCCCGCCTGATTCTTCTGCTGGGCTAGTTCTCAAGTCATCTTTTTCTAAGCTTTCATTTGGCTCTGCCACACGTACCTAGGCTGGGTAAAACACTTTATGATTCTCCTGCTTCAACCTCCCAAGTAGCTGGGACTACAGGTGTGCCACCACACCTAGCTAATTTTTGTATTCTTAGTAAAGATGGGGTTTCACCATATTGGCCAGGCTGGTCTCAACCTCCTGACCTCATGATCCGCCCGCCTCGGCCTCCCAAAGTGCTGGGATTACAGGTGTGAGTCGCCGCACCTGGCCTACTTTACCAGTTTTGTTCCTGAATTAAACCTGTTATTACTATCAATAATGTCAATCAGTGCCATTTCATTCACCGTATGACACACACACACAAAGCATTTCATACTCGCTCCACCTATCTGCTTTTCTGCAATGGCCTCAGTGTTCCCCATCTTACATGAGAGGCACAGAGAAAGATAATGACTTCTCCAAGGTTTTGTAATTCACAATCAGTGGCAGAACCAACTAGCCCAACCAGGTCTGGCCAAGGCTTGTGTTTCAGCCACACCACCTGGTTGCTGCCCCTAAGGTTCAATGGGCAAGTAACAGATCACTCCGATTGCAGAGGCTTCAGAAATGCCTTCCGCCATAGTACAATGGACGGTTCGCTCTCAGGAGGGGAGGCAGGGGTGGGAATCAGCACACAGTTCTGCTCGGTTTCTCATGCAGGGCACAGACTATGTATTTTGTGCCTTGCTTTGGAGGTGAAATGTCTCCTGCTCCCTGTACAACATCTTTCTTTGTCCTCTCCACATAAAAGTACAACTGAGTTCCTCAGGGGCAGGCAGTGATCACTGCCCTGTGCCACACCTGACTGATGTACCAACAGGTGGACACACAGGCTCTTCTCTTATGGCCCAGGCTGCCCCCATCTCCTAAGCATCGAAAACTACACACAGGATTTGCAGAACATTAATGACATGGAGGTGACTGCTTCATCTCTGTTGAAAACTTACTGCAGTGTAGTAAAGAAGAGAATTCAGGAAAAGCTGAACATTTGAGGCTGGCTGGCTGTAATCTTCAGCTGCTGAGAAAGCCTCAGCTGCTCGGTTCCACTGGGGAAATCCAACTCTTCCCTCAAAGTCCAACTCAAGTACACCTCCTCTGCGGTGCCTGCCCCTTCCTCCCTTTCACAAGCACATGCTCCCTCTGCAGTCCCAGAACATTCTATCGCCACCTCTGGAGCCACACTGTCCCAGCCGACAGCCAGCTCAGTGCACAGCTGCCTCTCCCTGTGTGTACCTGCAGGCGCCACCTGGGCTGGAAGGCTGCCTCCTTCTCCTCCACACGGAGGCGGCACTCAGGACCTACTGAATGAGGGAGGGAGTGGATGAGCAAGATCAGCCAAGGGCCACAGGGAGTGGCCTGCAGCCCCCAGCAGGAACAGCCCCTGCCCTGCCAATCCGGAGGTGCTGGCTCTGTTCTCAGCAGGGCTGCTAAAAGCTCCCTTATAACAGCTCTAGGCCACAACGACCAACTTGGTGTCAGGCCCTAGAGACACCAAAAATTGTAACAAATAAAGAGGCCGGGTATGCAGCATGCTGGTTAAAAGCACAGGCTTCAGAGTCAGAGCTTGAATTCCACTTATTAGGTGACCTTGAGCAAGTTACTCAATGCATCGATCTCATTTTGTCACCGGCAGAATGAGGACATTATCTGCCACGTGGTGTTGCTGAAAAAGTAAGAGAGGTGACAGACGCAAAGTGCTTGGCACTTACTCTTTCTGCTTTATTACAAAGAAAAGAACACAGGAACAGCCAAACGCAAGAGATGCACAGGGCACACCACGGGGCAGAGAGGTCGGGGCTCCCATGCCGTCCCTGGAAGTGCCACCTCCCCAGCACCAAATGAGTTCACCAAACCAGAAGCTCTCCAAACCCAGTATTTAGAGGGTTTTATGGAGTTTCCATAACATAGACATGATGAAGTCATTGGCCACCCGTGACTAGCTCAATCTCCAGCCTATCTCGTCTCCCCTCCCAGAGATAGGGGTGGTGCTGATATGTCCAACTCTTTACTCATGACTCATCTTTCTGGCAACCAGCCCTAATCCTGAACCTGTCCAGGGGCCCAAAGCCACCTGTCATCTCATTATCATACAAAAGACATTCCTATCACCCCAGAGATTCCAAAAGTCTGAGAAGCTCTTGTGTCAGGTATTGAAACCCCACAATATTGTACTATGTATCCCACTATCACAATACTTTTTTTCTGAGACAGAGTCTACCTCTGTTGCCCAAGTTGGAGTGCCGTGGTGCGATCTCAGCTTATGGTGCGATCTCAGCTCACTGCAACCTCCACCTCCCAAGTTCAAGCAATTCTTGTGTCTCACCCTCCTGAGTAGCTGGGACTACAGGTGTGCGACACTACAACTAATTTTTGTATTTTTTAGTAGAGATGGGGTTTCACTGTGTTGGCCAGGCTGGCCTTCAACTCCTGGCCTCAAGTGATCTGCCTGCCTCGGCCTCCCAAAAACCTGGGATAAGTCATGATCCACCATGCCTGGCCTCACTATCACAATAATTATACTGAGAGGATGGGGGAGAAAAACGTGGGCAACAAGAGGAGGGCGGAGGGTAAGCAACCTGAATCCTTGTCTTCCACAGTAGGACATCTCCCTGTCTTCCACACAATCTAGAAGAACCAGCTAAAACATAAACACAGTAACCTCCAAGGAGCAGGGATCAGGGTGGAGAAGGGTAAGGTAGGGGTTTGCTGGGTTTTGTTCTAAGCCTTGTTAATTTCTGACTCTTAGAGCTGCATGCCTGTACAACTTTGCTAAAAATGAATATTTACCTGTAATCCCAGCACTTTGGGAAGCCAAGGTGGGCGGATCACGAGGTCAGGAGATCGAGACCATCCTGGCTAACACGGTGAAACCCCATCTCTACTAAAAATACAAATATTATCCAGGCGTGGTGGTGGGCACCTGTAGTCCCAGCTACTCAGGAGGTTCTGGCAAGAGAATGGTGTGAACTCAGGAGGCAGAGCTTGCAGTGATCTGAGACCATGCCACTGCACTCCAGCCTGGGTGACAGAGCGAGACTCCATCTCAAAAAAAAAAAAGAGTATTTAATTTTTAAACAAAATCTGATACTTGACCAACAACAATAGTATATTAAGTGATACGGTTTTTTGGTTTTTTTTTTGGAGAGAGGGTCTTGCTCTGTTGCCCAGGCTGGAGTGCTGTGGTACAATTCTAACTTACTACAGCCTCAAATTATTGGGATCAGGTGATCAACCTCCCGAGCAGCTAGAACCACAGGTGTGCACCACCACGCCCAGCATTTTTTTTTTTTTTTTTTTTTTTTGGTAGAGGTGGAGGTCTCACTATGTTGGTGGTCTTAAACTGCTGATCTCAGTGGATCCTACTGCCTCAGCCTCCCTAAGTGCTGGGATTACAGGTGTGAGCCACCACACCAGGCCCAAGTGGCATATTCTAAAATTTTTTGGAATCCAACCACTTTGAAAATGTATGGAGAGCTATAAATCGTCTCCCCATAAACACACATGGATGCATATACACAAAATTATTGCACAGGATTTTGGGGACTTCATAAATTTCTGAAAGCCAGGTTAAAAACCTTAGGATTATAGATTCTGGTTTCTTTTTTTTTTTTTCTTTTTCTTTTCTTTTTTTTTTTTTTTTTTTTTGAGACAGAGTCTCGCTTTGTCGTCCAGGCTGGAGTGCAGTGACGTGATCTCGGCTCACTGCAAGCTCCGCCTCCCAGGTTCATGACATTCTCCTGCCTCAGCCTCCCGAGTAGCTGGGATTACAGGTGCCCGCCACCATGCCTGGCTAATTTTTTGTGTTTTTAGTAGAGGCAGGGTTTCACCATAGCCAGGATGGTCTCAATCTCCTGACCTCGTGATCTGCCCTCCTCGGCCTCCCAAAGTCTGGGATTACAGGCGTAGCCACCGCGCCCGGCCCTAGATTCTGGTTTATTAAAGGAAATGTATTTCAAGTCAGAGCTTGTCATTTATTGCACAGGAAAATGAAAACTTCATTTAAAAAATCAAAAACACCCACATGATAAAAAGAGGTCCTGCGTGGTTTTAAACTACTTGGTGACCACCATCAGTTGTTTTCTTGACCATGGGATGCACCTAATTCCTAACTATGAATAAAGGTGCAAACATTGTTTATTGTGTTTTTGGCTTCAGCCTTGAAATAATCAGATTCTCTCAAACTCAGGAATGTGAATCGCTGTTTGGTTGATGCAGCTATTTCCATTCTAGAAATAGATCTGGAATCATGTACTTTTGCCCATGAAGAGTCCTTTCTGTAAAACTTGAAAAGGCAAGGTCCCAAATTCCCCATATGGGTGTTTCTTCCAGTAGAAGAATGACTCTAATGACCTCTTAGCAAAACTTACATAATCAGGGCAGGCCATCAAAATACTCCAAAACACAAAGTTTAGTTCCGTTTCTTGTGGACTTGTCTCCACTGCTATCAATCTCACCAACAGCCTCACATCAAGTCAGAGGAACGGTTTTTTCATTTAAGAAGGATCTTCATTGCTGGGTGTGGTGGCTCACACCTGTAATCCCAGGACTTTGGGAGGCCAAGGAAGGCGGATCATGAGGTCAGGAGTTTGTGACAAGCCTGGTCAACATACTGAAACCCCGTCTGTAGTAAAAATACAAAAATTAGCCAGGCTTGGTGGCATGTGCCTGTAGTCCCAGCTACTCAGGAGGCTGAGGCAGGAGAACTGCTTGAACCCGGGAAGTGGAAGTTGTGGTGAGCCAAGATTGCACCACTGCCCTGCAGCCTGGGCAAGAGAATGAGACTAGGCCTAAAAAAAAAAAAAAAAAAAAAAAAAAGGGATCTTCATGTTCCTGCCAATTTGCAAAAAGGAAAAAAAAAATTGGTATCTGTTAACCAGAGGCAATGAAAAGCACTTCCCAGGCTGCTGTAGTAAGTGGATCAGTAACTGTGGTGGGAGATTCCAACCCCCGAGACCTGTGACTATGTCACGCAGCAAAAGGGCTTTACCACAGGCCTTAGGAGGAGTATCCTGGGCTACCCAGGGAGGTCCAGTCTAATCCCATGAGCCTCTAAGAGCATAGAACTGGCCAGGCACGGTGGCTCACGCCTGTAATCTCCACACTTTGGGAGGCTAAGGCAGGCGGATCACGAGATCAAGAGATGGAGACCATCCTGGCTAAAATGGTGAAACCCCATCTCTACTAAAAATACAAAAATTAGTCGGGCATCGTGGCGGGCACCTGTAGTCCCAGCTACTCAGGAGGCTGAAGCAGGAGAATCACTTGAACCTGGGAGGTAGAGGTTGCAGTGAGCTAAGATCACACCACTGCACTGCAGCCTGGGTAACAGTGCGAGACTCCATCTCAAAAAAAATTTTAAAGTAGGGCATAGAACTTTCTCTGAATGGAAGAACAGAAATGCACACAGGGGAACTGGAGAGCCTGACCAGGTCCCTGGCCTAGCTAGTCCTGAGCTGATGGGACCACGTGCAAAGACCAGATAGAGGCCTCAGGAGCTGAGGGCAGCCCCCAACAGATGACCAGCAAGGGAACAGACACCTCAGTCCTGCAACCACAAGGAACTATATTTGGCCAAAAGCGCTTGGAAACAATTCTCCAGTGAGGAATGCAGCCCAGCCCACACGGTGATTTTTGTCCAGTGACACCCACGTCAGACTTCTGCCCCACAGAACTGTGAGATGATACAATTTCCATTGTTTTAAGCCATTAAATTTATGGAAATGTGGTAAAGCAGCAACAGAAATGAATACAGTGATTTATGTGGAAACCACTAGAAGAGTGTCTGGCACCGTGTTGACACCTGACAAGCGTTTCCTGATTTCCTTACATCGCAAGGCAGGGCTGGCCACACTCCATCCAAAACAATAGATGATAGACTTGTTCTGACAAAACAGATTCAGTGAATTATAAATGGCCCAGAACACCTACAAATTTCAGGTTTCAGGTAAGTGATTGCCTTTCCTTTCACTTAGAAACCTCACAATGCTCATCTTACTGAGAAACTCTAAGTACCAGGCAGGAGACTGAACACCAGACAAACCCAGCCCCAGATGCCCCGAGGGAGCCCATCCCAGCACTCACTCCGCTGCACTGAAATGATGTCCAGGTCTGTTGATCCCACTAGACCAAGAACTCCGGCTCTCCATGTGTGAGTCACCAGTGCTGCCTCTGCATCTCTGCTTCTAGGATGGTGCTTCTGCACTTCACAGGAAATCTGTATCAATGTTTGTCAACACTATATATGACAGTGTAACTTAATGTCTGCACAGAAAACATCAGTTCTTTGAGGACCAAGGCCGGGTTTATTAGCCTTTGTCCTCCCACTGCCACTGTCTGGGACATCAGAGGCACTCGGTAGAAGTTGCTGAAGAGAAAGTAAAGGCAGAGGAGAGACAGGAAAGCAGGACCAACACTGCAGACACAGATTCTGACGTGGCTGGAGGAGAGGCAAGCCAGAGAAACTTCCTGGATGCTGGAATGGGGTTCACTGTGATACCTGCTGCTGAATTTCAAATGTCAAAGGTGGTGCTTTGCTGACCTTGACCTCTGACTGCCCTTTAGCTTTCCCAAACTCAACACAGGGCACTTAGAAACTGCTATGTCAAGAAATTACGCTTCATTAAGGCATGGGAATGTTATTTACATGGACATTCATTACTGCATTTTTTACATGCGAATGTAAATAATTGAAGAGATTGTTAAAAACTAAATCATGTGCATTCAATAACTTTGTAAAATATTAATAACTGAAACACAAATTTTGATATTCCCCCAAAATGCTAAAATATAAAAAATACTGGCCAATTAAAGATAGAAAACAATCCTAATGAAGCTCCCCAACAGACACATTAAAACTTCTCTGTACATTAAACATTTGGGATTTCAAAGGAAAACCCAGATTCATTCCATTCTTAATATGGCATTTAAAAAAAAATCTTAGGTAATAAAATATTTCATTTAAAATTTACAAAATTCCATTACATTCATGATTTCATTTGATCCTCAAAACAATCTCCTGAGTTAGGCAGAACAGGTATTACTAACAACTAACTCCATTCTACAGGTAAGGGAATTGAAGTTCAGAAAGCACTTGGACTTAACAAAAGCTTTAATAGGGCCACATATCGAAACCAAATCTTCTGCTCAAAAGAACTAGAAGAAGTTATCTTTTACATATTATTCATACTTACACCCTGTCAATATCCAACAATGTTTTGAAGTCGCCTGCAATAATAGACACCTATCCAATAAAAACATTAAAATGAAAAACGGTGGGGGGGGGGGAACAGCAGGTGGCATGGGAGACAGAGGAAGGTAGATAGCAAAGACTGAGACTTATAATCTAAGAAAACTTCATCTCTGACCTTCCAGTTCCAGGCAGATAATACTAAAGGAAATAACATGGTTTATAGACTCATCAACTGACAAAAGAGAGGTTGCATCAGTTCTTAACTATGAAACACTCCTAGCAGCCATAGCAAATCTCTAGGACAACATATCAATGGCATCAAAGCAAGAGTATACTTCAGTGATAGAGTGAATTAAGTTCCCTGTTTGGGACCCAGGCCAGGGCTAGAGAAAAGAACTCTGAAATGTAGAGCTCAAAAATGTATCCTCTGTCAGCCAGGTGCAGTGGCTCACACCTGTAATCCCCAGCACTCTGGAAGGCCGAGGCGGGCAGATCACGAAGTCAGGAGATGGAGACCATCCTGGCTAGCACAGAGAAATCCTGTTTCCACTAAAAATACAAAAAAATTAGCCGGGCGTGGTGGCAGGCGCCTATAGTCCCAGCTGCTTGGGAGGCTGAGTTGGAGAATGGAGTGAACCCAGGAGGCGGAGCTTGCAGTGAGCCTAGATCCTGCCACTGCACTCCAGCCTAGGCAACAGAGCAAAACTCCGTCTCAAAAAAAAAAAAAAAAAAAAAAACATTATATATGTGTGTGTGTGTGTGTGTGTATATATATATATATCCTCTGTCTTCTCCATACCCATGTGTTCCCTTCTGTGAGAGACTTCCTTACACCACTGCTGGGAAGAGAATTTTTCTCTGCTATATTTGCTTGGAAGAATTAAAGGTGCAGGGCAAAAATTCTTGGAAATTATGTACTTTACGATCCTCAAAAGTGAGAAAAATGAAACCCAGAAGAGAAGGCCTTCCAGGAAAATTCCAGAGCCGAAGGTAGACCCAGTACATTGTTTTTGTTTTGAGAGGAAGTCTCACTCTATGGCCCAGGCTGGAGTGCAGTGGAGCCATTTCACTCACTGCAACCTCCGCCTCCTGGGTTCAAGCTATTCTCCTGCCTCAGCCTCCTGAGTAGCTGCGATTACAGGCACCCACCACCACGCCGAATCAATTTTTGGATTTTTAGTAGAGATAGGGTTTCATCATGTTGGCCAGGTTGCTCTCGAACTCCTGACCTCAAGTGATCAGCCTGCCTAGACCTCCCAAAGTCCTCGGATTACAGGCATGAGCCACCGCGCCTGGCCGACCTGGAAAGTTTTAATCAATTACTCTGAACCATGAAACAAACATTAGGAAGTAATAGAAAAAAAATTAATCTAAAAACCCTCTGGACAGTCAAAGAATTGCAGATTTAAAATAGTATGAATACTTGGATTCATGGTTTTGAAAAAGGACCTCGCATTTACCCGCATGCACAAACTGCCTGCCCACCTCTATCAGAGCATTTTTCAAGCTGTGCTACAGTTAACTATGTACTGTCCAAAGTTAATCTGTCCCTGCAGATCATAAGCTCTTCGAGACCAGGACTTCAGGAGAACAAGCAAAACTTCAGAGAGAAAGGAGCCACCGAAACAGAGTTCATAACAATGGGTCGGCAGGAGCTGATGACTGGAGGTGCGCTGTAGCTTTGGGGTCTGGGACAGCGGAGGGCAGAGAAGGCAAAAGGGCCTGCATGACACGCTACAGGGCTAGGAGCATCAGCTGCGGTGATTAGTTCAGTTTTGTCTCGTATGCCTGTTACTTATACACCATCTCTTGTTCAGAAAGAACTTCAGGTTGAGTATTTGGACTCCTTGAGTCTTCTGCTGTTTGTCTCCGGGACGTTTAACAGTCTTAAAAGGGGAAAACTGTCCAGTTCGATTTTCCTTCCTGGGACATTACAGGTTTTTCAAAAGTTTGATGAAAGCATTCACTAAGGAGTGATTCCACTTTCTCTGGTGGCTGAGAAATACGCGTCTGAGGGGCAGCATCAGGTCTTCTCATCAAGCTGAGGTCAGAATCTCCCCACCCACGGACCTCACCCTTGCTCTCCCCTCATAAATCTGACTTCTAACTGTAACTGCCTTGGCTTCATTCCGTGGGTGTGGATGCTCCTGCTTGAAACGCATTTTCCAGCCCGCCAAATTTTGGGGAGAGTTTCTTCCACTCTCCAAGCGCCGAGAGTTACAAAGTTCAATCTACCTTTCCAGATTTTTTTTTTCTTCCCATTACTAACGGAAGAAATCAAGAAACGCCAGGCAGAAGGGCCCTGCTCCCTCCAATCAGAACCCAGCCCGGGGCCAGAGCGGGAAGTGCGGCGGTGGGACGCGCAGTGATAGCCCCTCGCCCCCCTGGACCCGCCGGCCAGGGCAGAGGTCCGTGCGGCCGCTGTGCGACAGCTCCGGGCCCGCGCCTCTCGCTTCCTCCCGCCGGGCAAGTGAGAGGATAAACCATGGGGCGGGGTCAGCGCGCCCCCACCAACCGCGACCCTCGCGCACGGACCCCCACTACACGCGCGTCCCAGGCGGAGTCGACCCAGAGGAGCCACGGGGCAGCGCATAGCCCCACTAGCAGGGCGGCCAGGACCCACGCGCGCGGGTCCACGAAGCCACCTATATAGGTGACAAAACACTCAGGAAGCCGTCATGCGGGGCCGGGAAAGAGCCCCCACCCAGAGTCACGGACTCCCTCGTCCGAGGGTCCGCGCAGTCCCCTCGGTGAGTCTAGCGAAGCAGTCTCGCTGCGAGGGAGGTCGGGGAGGGCGGCGGAGTCTACCACTCGCGGTGACCCGGACCCCGCCCCACGAGTGGGTCCTCGCAGGGCCCCCTCTACCGCACGCGGGGACCAGCCACGCCGCGGAGGACCGGGCAGAAGCCAGCGCCCGGGTCCATGCAGTGCACTCCGCGGCAGACGCGGGGAGCCGGGGAGCAGTGGGGACCTGCCGCCACCCGCAGGGCGACCAGGATCCCCGCGCAGGCCCATGCGGTATCCTAGCAGGCGCGAAGCCCCCGGTGCCACCCGAGGCCGAGACAAAGTCCAGGAGCAAGGACCCCGGATCCCGACCTCGGACCCTGAGGAGCCCAGCTCGGAGCTGCCACGCCCGGGGCAGAGACCCCGCTCGCTCTGGAGACCCCCGTTGCCCGTCGCGCCGTCTCACCTCAGGCCGCCGCCTGGCAGCGCTCGCTCCTCGCCGCGGCGCCTGGGCCGACTGGAGCGCAGCTGAGCAGCCGACAGAGCCGCGGCAGCCTCAACAATGGAGCCCCGGGGCGGGGCCGCCGCCGCCGCTTCAGCCCGTGTTCCCCGCTCAGGATCCGGCTCGGATCAAGGAGCTGCAGCTGGCGCGGGGCTGCGGCCGGGACACACACCGTGCAGGTGCACACGGACCAGCCCGCCTCCCGCCGCCCCGCCCCCAGCGGAGCCGGGCGCCAAGGGCCCGCCCCCCGGTCAATGGGGAGCGAGCCGTGTGGAGAGGGCGGGGCCTAGGGGAACAAATGGAGGTTGGGCGGGGCGGTGCCGGGACTGGGCGTGCAGGGTCCCGCGGGAGGACCGGACCCAAGAGCTGGTAGGATCCTGGCCTCCTAGAAGACCCAGCTCAACGTCCACCTGGAGTCTGCTCTACAGGACGCGCTCATCTCAAGCCCAGAACTCAGGCTTTTAGGGCAGAGAGCGAGAGACAGGCTTGCTTTACAAAAAGTGAAACTGAGGTCCAATGAATAGGATTGCCTGCTGCCCGAAGTCATGTAGTCCCATTCACTCGTTCACCTTGTCATTCAGCAAACAGTTGGAAGCACTTATGGTGGGCGTTAGGAGTGAAGTAGGGCCTGTAATCCCAGCACTGTAATCCAGCACTTTGTGGGGCCGAGGCAGGTGGATCACTTGAGGCCAGGAGTTCGAAACCAGCCTGACCAACAAGATGAAACCCCATCTCTGCTAAAAATACAAAAACTTAGCCGATCGTGGTGGCGCGTACCTGTGGTCCCAGCTACCGGGAAGACTGAGGCAAGATAATCGTTTGAACCCGGGAGCTGGAGGTTGCAGTGAGCTGAGATGGTGCCAACTGCATGCGCTCCGGCCTGGGCGACAGAGTGAGACTCTGTCTCAAAAAAAAAAAAAAAAAAAAAAATTAATAGATGGGAAGTAGAAGCGAACTTAGGCCTTCCCTGAAGGAGCTCGGCCAAGGAGTATCTGAAATGTCTCTGCATCTCTTTAAGGTCTGATAAAGGAACCAGGAGCAAGCACTAATCACTTCCCTTTCCTGCCTCATAGCTTTCATGTGTTTGCTGTTCCCCGCCTGAAATGCCAAGTACCAATGGTGTTTATTTATTTATAGAAATAGGGTCTCCCTATATTGCTCAGGCTGGTCTCAACCTTCTGGCCTCAAGCTATCCTCTCGTCTCAGCCTCCCAAAGTGTTGGGATTACAGGCATGAACCACTGTCTCCAGCCCAGATCGTCTTTAAAACGTCTTTCCTCATCTTATTTGAGCTTCCTGCTTCATGTGCCCCCACACATTGGTTTCCCTGTACTTCCACAGCTGCTCCTCGGTGGGTTCCGAGGACCCACCCCCTTCTCTGCCCAACTTGTATATGTCTGGACTCAGGCCAAATGCCTTTCCATTTGCAGTGGGCACTGCCACAGGAAATGTCATGCCCTTGCGGGCTTCACAAACCATCCACATGCTCTGCTGCCTGCCAGAGACATCCGTCCCAGTCAGATGCCCAGCCCTGACCTTTCCCAAAGCCCCAGCTAGACACAGGGAAACATCTCAAATTGTCCGCGGCCAAAACAGAGTGGTTTCTTAATGCCCTAACCTGCTCATCCACATTCTTGTGATTCTCTGTAAACAGCCCCTCCATCCACCCAGCTGCTCAGGTGAAAATCTCAAATCCTCCTCCAGTCCTTCCTCCCCGAACCTCTCATGCAGCCCTCTGCCTTCCTAGGACGCTGAGCACCCCTCACTCCCAGCGCCAGCTGGGGTGCTGTCTGAGTGGCTGCCTCCCACGTGACATGAAGTGTGACCTCTCGCCCGATGTGGTGGCTTACACCTGTAGTCACAGCACTTTGGGAGACTGTGGCAGGCAGATCGCTTGAGGCCAGGAGACTGGGACCAGCCTGGCCAATATGGAAACTAAAATACAACAATTAGCCAGGCATGGTAATGCGTGCCTGTCATCCCAGCTCCCCTACCCAGGAGGCTGAGGCAGGAAAATTGCTTGAACCTGGGAGGCAGAGGTTGCAGTGAGCCAAGGTCACACCACTGCACTCCAGCCTGGGCAACAGAGTGAGAATCTGTCACAAATTAAAAAAAAAAAAGAAGAAGAAGAAGGAGAAGAAGTGTGACCTCTCTAAGGCAAGGCAGTGTCCCACTCTGATTCACTTCCATGTGTAAAACAGGACCTGCACCCTGAAGGCATTCACTCAGGGACGCTGCTGGGATGGGTGGATGCACGGTTAAGGTCTTCATGGTGGCTGGGGCTGACCCCATCCCCATCGCTCTTCCCACACACACCTGCACACTCATCACTCCCACGCTCACACCCACCACTGAAAGCCTGGCCCCTAATCTGATTTGCCTAACAAGGTCCCCAGATGAACAACACAGGATTCCCTACCTCTCCCCTGCTAGGGCCCCACCGTGTTCTGGGATGTACTCAGGGATAAGGAGAACAAAACCTCAGGGAGTGAAAGGACATTCCAGGGTGCAGGCCTCTGCATCCCCCTCCATGCCCTCACCCCTGCCTGACACACCCTCACCCCTGTACCTGGCCAGCTCCTACCAGCCCTTAAAGTCTCACCGAGTTCAGTGGTGGCAGCCACACCCTAAAGTGACTGACCCCCCAATGACCTATGCCCTTGCATAGTCTTCCTGACCTTGGGTACGAGCAAAACCGGTGACTGGCTTCTAACCCATAGAGCCTGGCAAAAGCAATGGGATGTCACTGTCACAGTGCATCACCTTCGCACACTAGAGAGAAAGGTTCCACCTGCAGGCGCTCCAGGAGGGAGATGCTCTGCTGAGAAAGGACCTTTGTAGGAGCCCCGTAGGCAAGGAAGCAAAAAGCTGGGCCCTTGCCAAGCGGGTCCAAGCAAATGAATTCTGCCAATAACCTCGGCGGACCTGGAAATGTATTCTGCCCTGGTGGAGCCTCAGATGAGGATGCAGCCCAGCTGCTTAGCATGAGATCCCAAGCACAGGACCTGCTAAAATGTGCTCAACTCCTAGCTTGCCAAAATTGGCTTAAAGGTGTTTGTTACTTTAAGCTTCTAAGTTTTTAGTTATTGCCTATGAAAGTGTTAAAATATGAGACAATAACTTAGGTCCCCTCCCCATCACACACATTCTTCTTTCCAACATTCATCACAATTCTACTTATTGATTTCAAATCTCCCTCTTGACTGGGTGCAGTGGCTCATGAGTTCCAGACCAGCCTGGCCAACATGGTGAAACCCCATCTCTACCAAAAATACAAAAATTAGCTAGATGTGGTGGTGCAGTCCTGTAATCCCAGCTACTCGGAAGGCTGAGGCAGGAGAATTGCTTGAATCCAGGAGGCAGAGGTTGCAGTGAGCCGAGATGACACCATTGCACTCCAGCCTGAGTGACAAGAACAAAACTCTGTCTCAAAAAATAAAAGAAAAAAAAAGTCTCTTGCCACTAGCATGAAGGTCCCATGAGAAGAAAAATGGGAACTCTTGCTCATAACAGTGCCCCAAATGCCCAGCACGGTGTAGCTCTAGGGCAGTTGGTCGATGGTGGACGCTGCTGGTTGGAGGGCCCAGCTGGCCCTCCCAACTGCCTCCTCCCTGGTCACGTTCCATTATAGAGAACAGAATAGTTTCTTGCCTTTCCAGAGTCCCTCTTAGTGGAGATTGGCCAAGTGACATTGTCCTGCCCCGGGAGATATAAGTAGAAGTTGGCTGAAAGGTTTCTAGCCTTGGTGTGCTGGGACGATTTGAACCAGGACATGACAGCTGACCGTCCATTGTTCGGGAATTCTGCAACTTGGTTGTTCAACACATTCAGTACTTCAAAATATTAAATAATATAAACTCGCAAATTAAAAAATGCATTAGACCAGATGCAGTGGCCCACGTCTAACACATTGGAAGCCTGAGGCAGGAAGATCACTTGAGCCTATGAGTTCAATACCAGCTTAGGCAAAAAAGGAAGACCCTGTCTCTACAAAAAATTTTAAAATTAGCTATGCATGGTGGTGTGTGCATGCAATCCTAGCCACTCAGGAGGCTGAGATGGGAGGATCGCTTGAGCCATCTGTTCAAGGCCCCAATGAGCTATGATAGTGCCACTGCACTCCAGCCTGGGTAACAGAGCCAGACCCTGTCTCAGAAATAAATATATTTCATATATTAATAAATTTATAATAAATGTATGTATATACACATTTAAGTATAATAATTATATATTTAGATATAAATATATATTTCTTGTTTTATTTATTTATTTATTTATTTTGCGATGGAGTTTAACCCTTGTCACCCAGGCTGCAGTGCAATGACACAATCTGGGCTCACCGCAACCTCCACCTCCTGGGTTCAAGTGATTTTCCTGCTTCAGTCTCCTGAGTACCTGGGATTACAGACATGCACCACCACGCCTGGCTAATTTTTGTATCTTTAGTAGAGATGGGATTTCTCCATGTTGGTCAGGCTAGTCTCGAACTCCTGACCTCAGGTGATCTGCCCACCTTGGCCTCCCAAATTGCTGGGATTACAGGTGTAAGCCACTGTGCACAGCCTATATGATACATTTATATATTATAATTATGTATATTAATTTTATATAATTATATATAAATATAAATATAAAAACTTTCCTTGCCTTCTCTTGTTTCTACCTTCAGTCAGTCCCATGACTTCAAATACTATCTACAGGTAGTAATTTTAAATGTGTATTTTATATTTTATATATATATATATATATATTTGTTGTTGTTGTTGTTGAGACAGAGTCTCGCCCTGTCGCCAGGCTGGAGTGCAATGGTGTAGTCTCAGCTCACTGCAACCTCTGACTCCTGGGTTCAGGCAATTCTCCTGCCTCAGCCTCCCAAGTAGCTGGGCTTATAAGCGTCCACCACCACGTCCAGCTTTTTTTTTTTTTTTTAGTAGAGACAGGGTTTTGCCATGTTGGTTAGTTTGGTTTTGAACTCCTGACCTTAACTGATCGCCCACCTCGGCCTCCTAAAGTGCTGGGAATACATGCGTGAGCCACCTTGGCCAAAATATTTTTCTGTTTCCAAACATTTTACATGAGAGGAAAGTGGAGAAGAAATCATCTGACACTCTACTGTAAAAAAAAAAAAATCATTGTGCCTCTCTTCTTTTCATCTTTCCTAAGTGTACATATTACCAAAATGTCTTTAGGTTGAGGTCCCCACGTGAAAACTTTACAGGGTGCTGTGTCCTCAGCCACCCTCCTGTCTTTTCCTAGTCCTGGCATTTTAGAACTGTCTGGGGATGACCCAGGATACCCACAGTGGCCATGTCTATTGGAGGGTCTAGTGAGTATCAGCCCCGGGGTCATCTCATCGCCAACGACAGCCTGAGGTAGGGAGTAGAGTCTCTCAGGGGAGCAGTTGGATGCTCCTGGCCTTAGAGGAATCTCCTGGTATAGTTTCATCTATAATGGTGACCCCTTAGGGTTATTAAAATTTTAGGACATTAAAATGAATGGACAATACAACGTAATGTCTTTAAAGATAGGTCATTAAAACTGTTCCTCCAGGCCGGGCACGGTGGCTCAAGCCTGTAATCCCAGCACTTTGGGAGGCCGAGACGGGCGGATCACGAAGTCAGGAGATCGAGACCATCCTGGCTAACCCGGTGAAACCCCGTCTCTACTAAAAATATACAAAAAAAAAAAAACTAGCCGGGCGAGGTGGCGGGCGCCTGTAGTCCCAGCTACTCGGGAGGCTGAGGCAGGAGAATGGCGTAAACCCGGGAGGCGGAGCTTGCAGTGAGCTGAGATCCGGCCACTGCGCTCCAGCCTGGGCGACAGAGCGAGACTCCGTCTCAAAAAAAAAAAAAAACAAAAAACAAAACAAAACAAAACAAAACAGAAAAAAAACTGTTCCTCCAGCCGGAGCTTTTATTCCTCGGACACACATTGACGGTCTGCAAATGGGATGCTGATATTGAGAGGAAAAGGCAGAAAGGATTTCTGCTCTCTAGATTGTCTCAGACTTGTGAAGAGAGAAAAACTGTCCCAAAGGTCAAGGAAAACCCACCCCAGAGAGGATATGCAAGAACCTGAATATGAAAATGCACTGAAGGCACACAGGAGGACAAAGAGCAGTGCCAGTGCCTCCTAGGTGGTCACTGAGGACTTTACTGAACAGGATGGGTGTCCCGAGGGATAGAAGGGCCTGCCGTGACACTTAGAAAGGTCTGTGTTGGAGTCAGCACTGCCTCTCCCTGAGTTTGTTACCTTGATAAGGCTTGTCCGCTTATTTGAGTTTCAGTTTTTCATTGACTGTAAGATACATGTTGTCAGTACAGCTTGAAAGATAAAGGTACTATTTCTAAAGTAGCAAGGTAAAATGACATATTTTATTTGCTAAAAGTTCATATTTCTTTCTTCCCCAGAGTGAGTGTAGTAAGTTTTAAAGATCTGTTCTTTTCAAGGGTAATGTCAAATGGAATTGTAACACTCAGCTTTGTCAATGCTACTAGTGAAATAAAAGTGTGATAGATAAATTGATGATTTACAAAGATTCACCAAAATGTCAGTTTCCCTCTTGTAGCATGGTGAAGAATTTATGACAGTGGACACATCTGTATCCTCTTATCTGGATATCTGAGGGGTTTTTTGGTGTTGTTTTATGGTTTTTTTGGAGACACTGTCTTGCTTTGTAGCCCGGCTGGAGTGCAGTGGCACCATCTCTACTTACTGCAACCTCTGCCTCCCGGGTTCAAGTGATTCTCCTGTGTCAGCCTCCCGAGTGGGATTATAGGCACCCACCATCACACATATCTAATTTTTGTATTTTTAGTAAACATAGGGTTTTAGACCTGGCGCGGTGGCTTATGCCTGTAATCCCAGCACTTTGGGAGGCCAAGGTGGGCGGATCACGAGGTCAGGAGTTCCAGAGCAGCCTGGCCAACATGGCGAAAAACTGTCTCTACCACAAATACAAAAAAATTAGCTGAGTCTGGTGGCAGGCACTTGTAATCCTAGCTACTCGGGAGGCTGAGGCAAGAGAATTGCTTGAACCCGGGAGGTGAAGTTTGCAGTGAGCCAACATCTTGCCACTGCATCCCAGCCCAAGCGACAATGCAAGACTCCGTCTCAAAAAACAAACAAACAAACAAACAAACAGCAAAAAGGCGGGGTTTTGCCATGTTGGCCAGGCTGGTCTCAACCTCCTGACATCAGGTGATTGCCCGCCTCAGCCTCCCAAGGTGCTGGGATTACAGGCGTGGGCCAGCACACCCGGCCCACTCTATTTTCTTTTAATTCCCTAAATTTTAACATGTTAGAGTTTGTCTGTTCCTTTATTACTGTTTTCTTACATAAAAGAAATTCTGTCTAATCCTTCGTAAAAAAAAAAAAAAAAATCTTCCTGTAACTTCTGAAAGTGTTCTGGTTTTATCTTTCGTATTTGAATATCTAATACATTGATTATGGTTCATGGAATAGAGAAGAATGCAATGTATTTTCCCAAGTAGACGCCAGCCTGGTTTGCCTCATATTTTAAAGTGCATGTGATTTCTTTTTCTATTCTACGGTGCCTACTCTATCATTCGTCAACTTTCCACATAAATGCTGGGTCATTAAGACTTTTATTCCCGTTGGTCTGCTTGCTCATCTCTCTGCTAATACTGAGCTGTCCTGAGTATTTTCGTTTGAAAATCTTAGAAGTATGTTAGACAAGCCATCACTCTTTTTTTAGATGACGAAAAAACATTAGTCATTTGTCATTTTTACTATGCATGAAAAAGTAATTTTTCCTGCCTAAAAACAACCTGATTTGGGAATTTATGTGATTTCATAGGAATAGCATCTGGAAGTGGTGACATTAATGTCATTTTAAAATGCCTTGACATTGTGCAATAGAAATTTTAAAAATTATTGTATTAGTATTGTTAAATATCAATTATTGGTTTTATTTACTACTCAATTAAATTTAATAATCCTACTCTCTCTTGGTATAATCACATGGAATGGGCTCAACTCCCCAGTTAATAAGTGACAGCACGTATAAAATATTGTCTACCAGGGAAACTCATTGAACACTTAGTGTTCAGACTGTGTTTTGGTGTCTGGTTTCCTAAGCACCACTGTAGTGAAAATAATAGACCTTCGGCAGAAAAAGTTTTGGTAAATATATTACATAAGCCATTTAAATGCAGTGAGTCATTCTTATTACTTGGTTTGGTGGAATCCCTTTCAAAATGTAAGTTACCAATACAAACAAAGATGGAATTTTGTGAGCAGGCATTTTTAAGAATAAGTAGTCTCAGGACTGATAATATTAACTCCCTTATGCACATCAGGTAGGACTTTATTATGACAGATACTAGAAATGTACAAAGTGAAGTTAAAAGGTAACTCCCAGCAGCACATCTTACTCCCTGGATTCTCTAATGAGATGGGTGTTTCTACTTTGCTGTTGCCTTTTTGAATAGTTCAATTTTAGCAATAGTACTGCTGTGTGGGAGGGAGTATGTGTGAACAGAGTAAGAGTTGTGACAATCAAGTCACAGAATAAATGGTTGGAAATTTTAGAATTATGTAAACAGCTTTTGGATTGAGTATAGATTCCCAGTGCTGTCATTCTCACCCGTCCTTCTATCCACAAGTGTGGAATGTTCTAGGACTCCATGGCTTTTGAGGATGTGGCTCTGAACTTTACCCAGGAGGAATGGATTTTGATAGATTCTTCTCAAAGAACCTCTACAGAGAAGTGATGCAGGAAGCCTGCAGGAATCTGGCTTCTGTAGGTAAGAATGACAACACATTTCACTTAATTACAGAAGTATTTCCCTATCATCAGTGCTATTTGTGATTTGGAATGTGGCAAGGGAATGATTTGGTAAGAAATCAGGCATGGGCACTGTGTACAATGAACATGAAATCTAGTAATGTTTCTGTAGTTTGTAATAATTCATGATAATTTTGTGGGTCTGCATTTTAGGAAACAAATGGAAAGACCAGAATATTGAAGATCACTTTGAAAAACCTGGGAAAGAGATAAAATAATTTGCACTGAGAAGAGGAAATAAAGTCCTCTGAAGGAATCTTAGCTTGTCATGAACTTAGAAACAAGCAACCAAAACAAATAAGAGTCACTTGAAATTTATTTTTTTTTTAGAAAAATTTCACCCAAAATGTAATATACTTCAGTGTAGCAGTCAGTGTTTGGAAAACAGTTTAATTGAAAGTAGCACTACAAAAATGTGTATATGAATGTTACTAATTTGGTCATAGCCATGCAGGTGGTAGCTGTGTTTTCAATAGTAACCCATTTACTTTCAAATAATTCAATCATGGCAAAAAAAATATAATAATAACAATGCATTTTCCTTGATATTGGGAGCAGTGTAAGCCCAAGACCTATTAATAAGTAGAAAGTTATTAAACCAACCAATAATAATGTGCTTTTCATATTTTTTACAGAAATCATGTGATACAGAGACTGTGTGAAAGCAAAGAAGGTAGACAGTATGGACAAGTTGTCAGCCAAGTTCCAAATCTTGATCTGAATGAGAACATTTCTACTGGATTAAAAAAATGTGAATGCAGTGTTTGTGGAAAAGTCTTTGTACATCATTCCCTCCTTAATAGGCA
Source organism: Macaca nemestrina (assembly GCF_043159975.1). Taxonomy (NCBI): domain Eukaryota; kingdom Metazoa; phylum Chordata; class Mammalia; order Primates; family Cercopithecidae; genus Macaca; species Macaca nemestrina. The sequence goes on from NW_027257556.1 coordinate 247,266, forward strand.
TATCCTGGCTCACTCAGGATACAAACTATATGGAGAGAAGCAATATAAATGTGAACAATGTGGGAAATTCTTCGTTTCTGTTCCAGGTATTAGAAGACACATGATAATGCACAGTGGAAATCCAGTTATAAATGTACGATATATGGGAAAGTGTTTTATTTTCTCAATTCATTTGAAAGACATCAGAGAACTCACACAGGAGAAAAACCCTATAAATGTAAACAGTGTGGTAAAGCGTTCACTGTTTCCGGTTGTTGTCTAATACATGAACGAACTGACACTGGAGAGAAACCCTAGGAATGTAAGGAATGTGGGAAAGCATTCAGATTTTCTTGTTATTTTAAGATGCGTGAAAGGACTCACGCTGGAGAAAGACCCTATACATCTACCAAATGTGATAAAACCTTCAGCTGTTCCACTTCCCTTCGTTACCATGGAAGCATTCATACTGGAGAGAGACCCTTTGAAGGTAAACAATGTGGCAAAGCCTTTAGTCATTTGAGTTCCCTTTGTAACCATAGAAGTACTCATACTGGAGAGAAAGCCTATGAATGTAAACAATGTGACCAAGCCTTCAGTCGTCTCAGTTCCCTTCACCTCCACGAAAGAATTCATACTGGAGAAAAACCCTATGAATGTAAGAGATGCGGTAAAGCCTACATTCGTTCCAGCCATCTTACTCGCTATGAAAGAAGTCATGATATAGAGGCTGGGTGTAGTGACTCAGCCTATAATCCCAGCACTTTGGGAGGCCAAGGTGTGTGTATTGCTTGAGCCCAGGAGTTCATAACCAGCCCGGATTAAAACAATGTGAAACAACCTGGGCAACATGGTGAAACCCTGTCTCTAGAAAAAATAAAATAATGCCGGGCATGCTGGCTCAAGCCAGCTACTCAGGAGGTGGAGACAGGAGAAGGGTGTGAATCTGGGAGGCAGAGCTTGCAGTGAGCCGAGATCGCACCACTGCATGCCAGCCTGGGCGACAGAGCAAGACTCCATTTCAAAAAAAAAAAAAAAAAAACAAAAAAAAAAAACAAAATAATTAACTGGGCATGGTGGCACATTTCAGTTGTCTTAGTTCTTTTTCAAGGACATAAAAAGCCATGGGGTGTTGGGGGAAAGCCCTGTGCATGCAGATCACGAGGTCAGGAGATCGAGACCATCCTGGCCAACACGGTGAAACCCCGTCTCTACTAAAAATACAAAAATTAGCTGGGTGTGGTAGCATATGGTTGTAATCCCAGCTACTCAGGAGGCTGAGAGAGGAGAATCGCTTGAACCCAGGAGGCGGAGGTTGCAGGGAGCCGAGATTGTGCCACTGTGCTGCAGCCTGGTGGCAGAGTGAGACTCCATCTCAAAATTAGAGAAAATAACTAACTAACTAACTAAATAAATAAAGACCCTTGAATGTAAAAAATGTGGTAAAACATATACTCTTTCCCATTCCCTCATAAACATGAAAAGGCTCACATTGCACAGAAACCTTAAGAATGTAGGAAATGTGGTCAAGCCTTCAGATTTTCCTGTTTTTGAAAATTTGGGAGGACTCAGAGTGGAGAAAAGCCTTTTGAATCTAAATTTGTGGTAAGGCCTTCAGTTGTTTTAGTTCCATTTGAAGACATCAGCTCATTCCTGAGAAAAACCCTATGAATGTCCAGAATGTGGGAATGTTTCATTTCTCTCATGCCCACTCAAGAACATATGAAAATGCACACTGTAGCTGGCTGGACCTTGTAAATACAAGAACGTACACAGGATTAAAACTCTAATAGTTTGGAAACTGCAAGAATATTTTCAGTTTTCACATTTACTTGAAAAGTCATGTGAAAACTCCCATGGGAAAGAAGTTCTATAAGTGAAGCTTTTCTAATTTGGAAAGCCTGATGTAAATTAATTATGGTGCAGTGTTTGAAAAAATGTATGAAATGTTACACAAGTTACAAGTATATTGTTTTTATCAGTGGCTCATTCTTAAAGAGTCTTGAGTAGGCATTTCATCTTGTTTTGCAGGGAAAGCTTGAGGTGAGAGTTCTGTAAATGCTCTTTAAGCAGTAGTACTTGAGTTTCATAGATAATGATATTAAGTTTGTTGGTAGAATTTTTGTCTATTCATTTGATAATGTGCTGGATTCACGGTTGAATTTTAATGTTTTCTAATATGAAGGTAAGTTTAATTTTTTAATTTCATTATTATCTTTTTTGGAGATGGAGTCTCACTCTGTTGGGCCCAGGCTGGAGTGCAGTGGTGAATCTCGGCTCACTGCAACCTCCGCCTCCTGGGTTTAAGTGATTCTCCTGCCTCAGCCTCCCGAGTAGCTGGGACTACAGGTTCCCGCCACTACGTCCTGGTAATTCTTTGTATTTTTAGTAGAGACAGGGTTTCACCATGTTGGCTAGGCTGGTCTTGAACTCCTGGCCTCATGATTTGCCCACCTTGGCCTCCCAACGTGCTGGGATTACAGACATGAGCCACTGCACCCGGTCAGGTAAGTTTCATTTGTGTGTATTGTCCTGTGATTAATGGACAAGTGAATAATGATTGTGAATTTTTGGGATTGTCTTACTAGCCTCATTTGGCAAATTTCGATTATCCCTTGTTCATTATACACATTCCACCTTTCTTTATTAAAGGAAAAACTACTCTTGATGTAAAGATGTTTATTTTTTCCTAATAATGAGTTGGTATTAATTCCTAAGTAAATAAATTTTACCATAGAGTATCATCTCATGAGTTCTTTGCATTTGTTGCCCTTTATTCTTTATTATTTCTGTCTATTATTTGGATCATTCACTTTGAATGAAGGAGAGAGGACTGTGATGGGACAATATGTTGTAACCAATCTGAGGGAGGAAGCATTCAATCTCTCAGTCACATATGATAGCGTTGGGCTTTTCATCGATGCCTTTCTTATTGTAGTAGATAGTATTGCACCATTATGATATGATAGTTTATATATTGTATTTTAGAGTATTACAGTCTTACCAGTCAGTGTGACATGATTCAGTTCTCTACCAGCCAATAAACAAACCAATCACATACTCCTGTATGAACAAAGGAACATCCTCGGCCGGGTGCAATGGATCACACCTGTAATCCCAGCACTTAGGGAGGCCGAGGCCAGTGAATCATGAGATCAGGAGATCAAGACCATCCTGGCTAACACAGTGAAACCCCGTCTCTACGAGAAATACAAAAAATTAGCCATGTGTGGTGGTGTGTGCCTGTAGTCCCAGCTTCTAGAGAGGTTGAGGCAGGAGAATGGCGTAAACCCAGGAGACGGAGCTTGCAGTGAGCTGAGATCACACCACTGCGCTCCAGCAAGGGTGACAGAGAGAGATTCTGTCTCAAAAAAAAAAAAAAAAAAAAGGAACATCCTCACTTTTTTCATGCTATACCACTCTCTGCTCCTAAGTTAATCCCTGTTTGGGCCTGTGGGAGCTTACACCATCCTCCTAAATGTAATTAATAACTGATGTCTGGCTTATCTGTTCAGTAATAGATGTTATGTGTTTAACGGTGCCAGTAAACGTAGGGTGCTCATTCCTTCCTCACCAGTGGGGTGCATGAGACGCTATTGAAACAATTGGCAACACAAACGAAATGGACCAGCCCTCATGCAGGACACCTGCTCAACTTGACCTACCTGCTGTCGGCTGACGGTTCCGTAACACATCATCAGTCACCTGAGTCAGACCGTGAGCTGACGATGGGCCTTCCCTTTGATCTGCACAGCATTTTGTGGTCTTCAGGTGTTGTCATCTTCTCCCACACTAAAATGCTCTGATCTCCTAGACATGAATGTTTAATTACACCCCAGCATGACATTTGGCCTGTGCTTAGCAGGCAGTTTTGAGGCCCTGGCTTGTTAATGCACAAAAGCCCAGCACATAAGCTGACACTTAAGTCGTAATTAGCAAGGATCAGGCTGTATCTCTGTAGTCCCTGCATCTACTCTGGTCACCATCTCTGTATGCTGAGGGCAGCCATGTGGACATTATTAATTATTGTATACTCCAAGACAATAGTTATTATGTAGGGAGAAGTAGTGGCCTTGTTTGTTTCTTGTGCTGCTGCTCCCCTTACCGCTGTCCCCTACACCCTCCTGATGAGGTGTATATCTAAGGTGCCTCATGGTTCAGTCACTGATGAGTAAAGAAAATGGGAAGAAAGAGTTTGATATTAGCCCCTATCGAAGCATATGAAGAAGAGTCTCAGCTGCTTTCATTGAAAAATTCCTAGCAAGTGTGTGGGCTTTTCTTATCACTGCTGCTTATCAGCATGCCAAAAGTTGAATCTTCGGACTGCAAGTCTTGCCGGCCTTAGACATAATGGCCTTACTGCATGTGGAGCTAACCCCAGGAAGATGGAGTGACAGTCTCTGGAGGATTAGGTGGTCTCCTCCAATATGGATTGATGGGCTCCTGAACTCTTTCCTGTAACCATGCAGAGAGTCTACACTGCCAGCGATCATGTGCCTCCACTCTGTAGATATAGAAACTCAAAATATTTAAAATATTCTGAAACAGTTTCCATTGAAAGGAAAGAGAAAGACAGTTAGGTGCCACGCTCCGGTCAAGAGAACTAGTACATGGCTCACAAGAACACTCTGTTGCTACTGTCTGTGCCTCTGTCACAACAAATATCCTGATCCTTCAGTTTTAAGGGTGTAGGGCCATTTTCCTTCCTTTCTTACTGGTAGTTCTCAAGATAACTGTATGATATGCTGGGAAGGCAATATGCTGATAATCAGGTGACATTGGTCAGAACAGCCCAGGCTCTGTTATAGTCCCTGCTCGAAACAGAATGGCCTTTAACGCTTGTGTCCAGCAAACCACATTGTGAGAGAAAACCCAAGGTAGGCTACTTTCTGGGGTCCCGCTGTTGTACTGCAAGTGAAGCACTTACAGTCAAAACTGCATCCATCTGCTCTGGGTAGCCTTCCTGATCTTGGGGTAGTGGTTCATATAGAATCCTAGACTTCTGTTGTCTTTTGTTTGCTATTTGTAAGTAATAAATTCACTTCGTGGAATTTATGTATGAATGTGTTTGGTCTCATTGTACTCAGAAAAGTTGGTAGCCATTGCAGAGTGAACCCGCTTCATAATTGGTAAAAACACCTATGCCACCCTTGTGCCACAGCAAGAAGGTTAATTCAGCCAAACATAAACTTCATGTTCATAAAACCCTGTAGCACAATTATTACCATGTGGGAGGCCTTTAACAATGGTGATGCTGATTCGAAGAACTCTGAAGGAAGAAATTTACACAAATGTGTTGGGTACTTGGGAGTCCCTCCTAACTTAAAGCAATCCTTGCTCCCCTCTGCCTAAAAAGAATGGAGAGGCCAGGCACGGTGGCTCAGGCCTGTAATCTGAGTACTCTGGGAGGCTCAGGTGGGCAGATCACAAGATCAGGAGTTCAAGACCAGCCTGACCAATGTGGGGAAGCCACATCTCTAGTAAAAATACAAAAATTAGCCGGGCGTGGTGGTGGGCACCTGTAATCCCAGCTACTTGGGAGGCTGAGGTGGGAGAATTGCTTGAACCTGGGAAGTGGAGGTTGAAGTGAGTCAAGACCATGTCACTGCACTCCAGCCTGGGTGATAGGGCAAGACTCCACGTCAGGGGGGGAAAAAAAAGTAGATAAGAACTGAAACAGGTTTAAAATTTCACCTAATTGGAAATGCAAACTTTACAAAAATAATATTTAAAATAAAATTCTAAATGAGTGCTCATTGAATTTTATGCCTCCACAAAGTAGATTGTGAACTAGCTTCAACATCTGTTGCAAGCCAGCAAAGTTGGGCAGCCTCTGTGTCTGAAATTCACATGTGGCTCAAATAAGAATTATACCTGGGGATACCCCAAAGTTTAAATATGGTATCCCCTGTGATATTATGAGGAATTACTGTACATAAAACTGGTTGTCTTCCCTTAAATCTGAAAATAATATTATCTTGCCTAAATTCTCCAAAATGCTTCGCTCTGCAGTATCCTATAGTGGACATAGGTTTCCTGACCAATGAGCACTAAAAGTAAGTGTGTGTGACTCACCTATGTTGTTATCAAAATGGAAATCCCTGAAGCCTACCAGTTAGAATAACATGTCAGAATGTCAGATTTTTGGAATATATAGGTTTTCTGTAAGGTTATTAGGCATTGATTCCATTTTAAAAATAGATATCAATATATTTAGATGACCTATTTCTCCTATATTTTAGTATTAATAGATTGTGTCTTTTAATTCATCCAGTTGGTCTAAGTTACCAAGTTTGTGGGTTATGGAGATTGTAATATTCTTTATTACTTTATCATCCATGGGCTCTCTAATATAAAGGCCTCTTTTAATTCTTCTATTATTAGGTTGGTGCCAAAGTAATTGTGGTTTTGGACCGTGAATTTTAAATTTTTATAATTAGGCTGCAACACATCTTTATTAATCAAAATAGAACCCATTACAATGGACTGAACACAGTGGCTCACGCCTGTAATCCCAGCACTTTGGGAGGCTGAGGCGGGCGGATCAGGAGGTCAGGAGTTTGAGACCAGCCTGACCAACATGGTGAAATCCCGTCTCTACTAAAAATACAAAAAGTAGCCGGGTGTGGTAGCATGTGCCTGTAATCCCAGCTACTCAAGAGGCTGAGGCAGGAGAATCTCTTGAGCCCAGGAGGCAGAGGTGGCAGTGAGCCGAGATTGCACCTTTGCACTCTGGCCTGGGCGACAGAGTGAGACTCGGTCTTAAAAAAAAAAAGGAAAAAAGAGAGAAACCATTACATTGAACACATTTTTGCCAATGAGAAATAAACTTGTTTATTCCCTGCTTTCAGGGTTCGATGAACTCTTGGAAAGCATTTTCTTCATCCTGCTGGTTGTGTAAGTGTTTTCCCTGCAAAAAGTTGTCAAGATGCTTAAAGAAGTGGTAGTTGTTTGGCAAGAGGTCAGATGAATATGGCAGATGAGACAAAACTTCATAGCCCAGTTTATTCAACTTTTGAAGCCCTGGTTGTATGACAGGTGGTCATGCATTGTGGAGAATTGGGCCCTTCATGTTGACCAGTGCCAGCTCCAGGTGCTGCAGTTTTCCATGCATCTCATCGATTAACTTGGCATACTCCTCAGATGTAATGATTTCACCAGGATTCAAAAAGTGTAGTGGATCAGAAGACCGGCAGCTGACTACCAAACGGTGACCATGACCTTTTTTTGGTACAAGTTTGACTTTGGGAAGTGGTTTGGAGCTTCTTCTCAGTCCAACCAGTGAGCTGGCTGTTGTATGAAATCCACTTTTTGTGGCATGTAACAATCTGATCAAGAAATGTTTCAATGTTGTTTCATAGAACAAGAGAAGATGACACTTCAAAAGGATGATTTTTAAAATATTTGCTCAGCTGATGAGGCACCCACTTATCAAGATTTTTCAGCTTTCCAATTGGCTTCAAATGCTGGATGACCGTAGAATGGTCGACATTCAGTTCTTCGCCAACTTCTCGTGTATCTGTAAGAGGCTTGAATTCAGTGGTTGCTCTCAATTGGTCGTTATCAACTTCTGGCCCAGAGCCTGGGGCTGAGGCTGCCATGACCACCCTGTTCTCTTCCTTCTGGGGTCCCCAGGAAGCTCACAGGACTGAATGATTCCCACAAAATACAGTGGCCAGGATGGGAGGGCTGGAGGTCAACTACCCCTCACCCCTGTCACCACAACCAAGAGGCCCCCATGGAGGTTGGCCCTGAGCTGTGGGTCCCTGTGGGATGCAGGCTCCCACAGAAACTTCAGGGGATGAGCATGGGTCCTCCTGGCTGACAGAGCCTGGTGGGCACTGGGTGTGTGGGGCCTGTGTAGGTAGATTGGACAGCACTGGGCCTTGCCAGGGAGCCGGGGACTGGTGTGGCCAAAGTGGGCAACAATATGTTGCCAGAACCAAAACTACAGTGCAATCAGCCCAGCTGGTAGGGAGAAGGAGGCCTGCCTAGCAGGACCATCCACCACTGTCCTGGCCCCAAGTCCAGACTGCCTGCCTGTACTGGACATTGCCTGGTCCAGGAGGCCTGGGCATGATGGTCAGGTGGTGTGTCCCTGGGTTCCAGGCCTTGGTGGTCCCTTGGCAGCTGAGCATCCTCTGGGCAGGAGGAGGGCCCGCGGTCCACTGTTTGCATCGGCCCCTGGGGGTGTGCCCTCACCCCAGCTTCTCAGCGCACAAGGGGGCATGACCAGGGCTCCTCACCTGCTGTGTGGCTCTAGCTCTGAACAGTTCACTGGGTGACTCTGACAGCTTCCTCCCCAAAGCTTGGGTCCTCCTCTTTGGGAATGGGGTGTCCCAGGCCCCAGCAGGCAGGAATCAACCCCCAGCTCCTCTGGTGGGCCCTCCTGGGCTTTCTTACCTACTGGCTTGTGAGACCCGTTTGGCCAAACGTGGTGTCCTATTTTTATTTTGGCCTTTTTCTTAGTGTGTATTTTCTGTAACTACTGCTGTGTAGATCTTCTATTTGAGTTTTAGGTAGAGAATCTTGCCCACCCAGAGGTCCCCTACCCCAGAGAGCCTCCACTTCAGCCCCCCCGGGCTGGTCCTGCCTGTGCTCCGCTTGGTGTGAATGTTAAGTGTGATGGATCCACATGGCTGCTTGACCCTGCATCTCCTTCCTTCTTGTTGCTGAGGCCAGTTCTGTTCTCTCTTTCTCCACCTGAGCTGCACTTGAAGCCAAGATGAAGGATGGGAAGTGGTTGCTACGAAGGACCCTCCTGCAGCGAATCCGCTGTGAGGAGGCTGCGCTGGCCCGACCTGTCATTTACTTCTCTAAACTCATTCCAGAGGTCGGCAAGGGGCGGCCTGTCCCCGCCTGCTCTAGTCGCCCATGAATCAAGAATGGATTTTACATTTCCAAATGGTTGAACAAATAAAAAAATAACACTTCATGACACTGAGAAATTTCCATGTCCATAAGTAAAGTTTGATGGGGGTGCGGTCATGCCCATCTCTTCACAGGCCACCTGCAGAAGGCTGCTGTCGTGCAGCCATGGCAGAGTTGCATGCTTGAGGCAAAGATCAGTTGGCAAAGCTGAAAATACTGACTCCTGGCTCTTTAGGGAAACAGTTTCCAGTCCCTGGTATAAGGGCTGTGTGGCAGAACCCCAGGATCTTGGTCAGCTTGTTCCTCACTCAGGGCCTGCTGCGGCCTTCGCTAGTATGTCTGCAAAGTCTGCGTGCTATGGTGCCTCTCATGGGACTTTGAGCTCTGTCGCTAGATTTCAGGGTATCTGCCTCATGGTCATCTGTCTCACCAACAGAGACCCTGTGGCCAGATTCAAAGTAGCAGGAACAGTTGGTCTTTGGCAGCAAGGATACCTTAGAGCTGAGCTGCCACCCATCCTGAGGTGGTCCCATGACACCCACTGTCTGAGTCAAAGTTGGGGCAGAGCTGGTGTCCTGAACTGCCCTGCGATGTGGATCATAATAGCCAGTGGGGAGAGGGGTTGCTATTACTCCCCATATCACGGGGAGTGCCTCACCCCCTGAGATGTGGATCGTAATAGCCAATTACTCCCTCCTGCAATGTGTGTCCATTATTAGCAGTCTCTTTTGTTCAGGATATTAGGAACAATTTCACAGGTTGTGTGTACACAGCCTGCGATAGGAGAATGAATACCATCCTCTGCACCTCCGGATATTAGGAACCATATCACACAATGGGTGTACACTTTTTGGGAGATTTGGGATAATGTCGTCCTGTGTTTCCCTGAATATTCGGAGAAATATTACAGGGTGGCTGTACACCCACTACTCTCTTGGCAGGAACATCATACTTTACCTACTGGAAATTAGGAGCAGTATCACAGACTGGGTGTCAAGCCACTGTCATACTGGAAGCAATTTCATGCTCTCTACCACAAGTAATGAGGAACAATATCACAGCGGGTGTGTACCTTCTCCGGTAGTGGGAGTAGTATCATCATCTCTTCCTTTAGATGAGAGAAACAATATCACAGGGTGGGTGTACAATCCGTGTGTTTTTGGAAGCAATGTCATTCTCTCTTCTTCTAGGTTTTACGACTCATATCACAGGTGGGGTGTATACCCCTTGTTATATTGGATGGAATCTCATTCTCTTTCAACATGTAACTTTAGAACAATATCCCACGGGGGGTGTCCATCCCTTCAATATTGGTACTAATACCATCGTCTCCTTCCCTAGATATGAGAAACAATATCACAGGAGGGTGTACACCCCTTGCAATGTTGGTAGTAATGTCATCTCTCCCCTCTGGTTATTAAGGACAAAATCCCAGGGTGGCTGTACGGTTCCTACTTTATTGGGAGTTATATCATCCACTCACCCCCTGGATATCAGGAACCATATCAGAGAAGAGGTGTCCACCCCCTTCGATATTGTCAGCCATATCATCTTCTTCCTGCTTGGATGTAAGGAATGATACCCCGGGGCTGGCTGCGGTGTACACCCACTGCGATATTGAAAGTAAAAACAGCCTCTTTCCCGCTAGATATTAGGAACTATATCACAGGTGTGTGTGCACCTTCTTGGATATTGGTAGTACTCTCAGCCTCCACCTCGCTGCATATTAGGAACAATATACGGGGGGCAGGGTGGTTACACGTCCTGCAATGTTGAGAGCAATATTCTTCTCTTTCCCCTGTACATTAGGAACCACATAGCAGGGGTCTGTATGCCTTCTGCGATATTAGGATTAATGTTATCCTCTCCCCCACTGAATGTCAAAAACAATATCACAAAAGGGTGTACACCCCCTGTGATATGGCCAGTAATATCATCGTATCTACCTTTGGATACTAGAAACAACATCACAGAGGGTGTGTATGCTCCCCTGCGATATTGGGCATAATGTTATCCTCTCTTCCCCTAGATATTAGGAATGATATCCCTGGTGGTGGGAGGTGGAGTACATTAAGAACAACATCATTGGGTGGGTGTACACCCCTTGCGATATTGGGTGTAGTATCATCCTCTCTTCCCTAGGATATTAAGAACAATAACACAGGAGGGGTGTACAGCCCCAGCCCCTGCGTTCTTGGGAGCAATAGCATCTTCTCCCCCTCTCGATATAAAGAACAATATCCCAAGGTAGGTGTACATCCCCTGGGACATTGGGCGTAATGTCATCATTTCCCAAAGTGGATATTGGGCATAGTGTCCCAGAGGGGTGTACACCTTCTTCGATATTGGGAGTAATATCATCTTCTCCCCTCAGGGTCGTAGGCAAAATATTGAAGGGGTTTTACAACTCGTGCGATATGGTCAGTAATATCATCCTCTCCTCACCTAGATGTTCAGAACTATATTACAGGCGGTTGCATACTTCTTGCAATATTGGGAGTCATATCATCCTCTCCCACTCTGGATATAAGGAACAACATGACCGAAGGGATGGACACACACTGCAAAAGTTTCAATAATGTCATCCTCTATCCCCTGGCTATTAGGAATAACATCATAGAGGGGTGTACACTTTCCTCGATATTGGGAGTAATATCATCCTCTCCCAGCTGGATATCAGGAACAAGTCTATTAATTATTAATATTAATAACTATAGTAAAAAATAATAACAATTGTCAATATTAATAATCACAATAAAGATAGTATAAATTAATATTGGTAAAAAATATTAACGATTAGTATAACAATTAATCATAATATCAATATTAACAATAAAATAATGATATCAGCAATTAATGTTACTTATATCAATACTAAGTGATGTTGGTAATAAAATAATAATTAATATTAAGAACTAATAATATTGTTAAATGACATTAATATTACTAATTATTTTCAAGCGTGCATAATCATATATTTAAAATAATTATCCATAATTAATAATGATATCGTATTAATTGTGTGATTGATAATTATTAAAATCTACATAGATGTATTTCATATTATTACTCCTAATACCACAGGGGGTGTACACCTACCTGTGATGTTGTTCCTAATATCCAGGGACAGAGAACATGATTTTAGTTTTAATATCATAGTAGGTGTGCAATCACCCTGTGCCACTGATGCTAATATCTAGGGGGTAGAGTATGACATGAATCCCAACATAGCAATGAATGGAAAGCCACCCAGTGATATTGCTCTTAATATTCACAGAAGAAGCGTATGATATTACTCCCAATATCGCAGGGAGGGTACAGCTCTTCTGTGATATGGTTCCTAGTATCCAGAAGGGGAGAGGATGTTAATAATTCCAGTATCACAGGCTGTGTTCACCCGTCCTGTGATATTGTTATTTATATCCTGGAAGGGAGAGGATGATATGACTCCCCATAGAGCAGGAGGCATACACCTAGCCTGGGATATTGTTCCTAATATCCATGGAGAGGAGGGGCTGATATTACTTCCAATATGGCAGGGGGTGTACATCCACCCTGTGATATTCTTCTTAATATTCCAAGGCCAAGAGGTTGATATTACTCCCAGTATCACAGACACTGTACACCCCCGTTTGATACTCTTCCTGATATCCAGAATGGGAGAAGATGGTTTTAATCCCCATATCACAGGAGGTGAACACACACTCTGTGATATTTTTCCTAATATGCAAGGGGAGAGAGGATAATATTATTCCCAATATTGCAGAAGATGTACACATGTCCCCGCGTGATATTGTCCTTAATAATCCAAGGCACAGAAGATGATGTTACTCCCAATATCACAGAAAGTGTACATCCACCAGTGATGTTGTTCCCATGATCCAGGAGGGGAGAGGATGATATTACTTTCAATATTGCAGGGGGTGTATACGCCCCCAGTGATACTGTTCCTAATTTCCACCGGGGAGAGGATGATACTAATCTCAATATCGCAGGGATTAAAAACATGGGGGTGTACAGTGTCTGTGATACTAGGAGTAATATCAACCTCTCGGCCTTGAAATAGAAAGAAGAATATCACAGGGTGGATGTACACCCCCTGCCACATTGGGAGTAATATCCTCTCCCTTCCCAGATATTAATAACAATGTCACAGGGCCGGCAAACACAGCCTGTGACATTGGAATTATTATCATCCTCTCCTCTTCCGGATATTAGGAATCATAACACAGAAGAGCTGTACCCTCCCTGCGATATTGGGAGTAATATAATACACATCTTCCGTGAATATTAAGAGCAATATCACCGGGTGGCTATCTATTCATTGCTATGTTGGGAGTCATGTCATACTCCACTACACTGAATATTAGGATCTGTGTCACAGGGTGAGCGTACACTTATTGTGATATCAAAACTAAAACCATGCTCTCCCTCCCTGGATATTAGGAATGACATCACAGGTAGCTGTATACACACTGCAGTATTAGGAGTAATAATATGATTAATTATTAAACATCAATGACCGATTTTAAAAATTATCGATTATACTAATAATTAATAGGATACCATAATTAATTATGGATAATTATTTTAAATATATGATTATGTATGCTTAAAATTAATTATCAATATTAATGACATTTAGCAATGCTAGCAGTTCATAATATTAATCATTATTTTATAACCAACATCACTTAGTATTAAGTAACAATAATTGCTGATATCATTTCATTACTAATAGTGATATTGCTATTAATTGTTACTACTAATTGTTAAAACATTTTTAAACAGTATTAATTTTTACTATCTTTATTGTGATTATTATTGTCAATGATTACTATTAATTTATATTATATTTAATAATAATAATAATTAACAGACTTGTTCCTGATATCGAGCTGGGGGAGGACGATGTCAGGTGGGGAAGCTTCGTGCAGGTTCCCCATGACAGGGGGAAAAGCAATGGAATCCAAATACTGGTCCTTACTTGGGAAGCTTAGAAGATCACTGTGAGGACGGGAAGGTTGGCACATGAGGGAAGGTGCAGAGGTGGAAAGGGCACAAGAGTTCCACTTATTTATCACAAAACACAGAATGGGAATGGGCCAGAGACTGAACTCTTCCTGTCTCCTAGGGAAAACTGGATGCATGGCCTGAACTTTTTCTCTTCTGCAGGCAACAAGACCCACAGAGGAAGGCTCAATTCCAGACCTTTTCTGGGAAACCTTTGGAGAAGCCGCTGCCAGATCGAAAAGAATCCACGGAATCTTGGATTTATCTGAGAGTGAGTGTCACTCTGGGTCCCTGTTCTTTGCTCCACTAGGTCACTCTGGTTGATTTCCTTTCAGGTTCCTGTGTGCGTGAGGGGATCGGGGAACCCCTCTTCCCTGCCTTCTTGGGGTCAGGGACTCCACGATCCTTCCAGGTCCATTTGATTCCAGGTGAAGGCATCTGAAGGTGCCGTATTTGCTGTTGCTTTCTTTCCGTGCAATGATGGCAAGCCTGCCAACAACATCTTCCTAGTGGCCTGAGGAAATTAGTCCCTCAGGGGCCCCAAACATGGAGGAGGCTCACCCCAGGAACATGCATGTTTTCAGAAAAGACGTCCTGGGAACCCTTGAGCCACCAACCTGCCTTCAGAAGGGCATTAGTCCGTCCCACTTCACGGAAGGCTGAGTGGAGGCGCTTTGATCCAGTGAATGCCCAAGACACAGTCTTCAGAAAAATGGTATTCTTAGACCATAGCTCGAGAGTGCATTTTTCATGGGTCTTGTCCCGATCAGCACTCACGTTGAGGATCTGTCCCTACTTCCAAGGACCGCCTGTCCATACCGTACTAAGAATTTCCTGCTGTGTGCACCTCGTCATTGGATGTGGTTGATTTCCATGTTGGCTCCATGCCGAGGAACCTCTAACGTGTGTGGTCTCCTTTCTTTCAGGTTGCAAGCAGGCCAATGCCGGTGCACACAGCCAATAAGAGGCCACGCGTGGACCCTGCCCTCACTGATGGCTCAGCTACCAAAATGTCTGACACGGTATCCGTCTTGGCTTCGCTGTCTCCCCTCAGAAAAGCCAGTCCGAGCTCCTCGTCAAGTCTTCGACCGAAGGAACGAGAGACAGGGGCTGTGGCCGACATCCCTCAGCCGGGAGTCAGGCAGCAGGGCCCGGAGCCTCTCGTCGTGGTGAAGCCGACACACAGCAGGCCTCAGGGTGGCCGCCGAGAAGTTCCCCAGGCTGCCTCCAAGCCCCACGGCCTGATCCGGGTCATCAGCCCCCAGGCACAAGACAAACGTCCTGCGGTGACCTCACAGCCCTGCCCACCAGCCGACACACACAGCTTGGGCCTCGGCTCCAATCTCAGTTTCAGGCCAGGAGCCAAGAGACCTGCCCAGGCTCCGACTCAGGCTTGCCTGAACTTCCCCAAGAAACCGAGAACGGGTCCCTTCCAGATGCCCGAAAATGCCATCCAGGGAGGTGAGCTGGGGGCCCCGGAGACTCTCCAACCTCCGCCAGCTGCAACCGAACTCAGACCAAGTCCGTCGCCCCAGATGAGCAGGGGGACACCCGCCCAGGTGCCCAGCAGCGACCGGCAGCCTCCGCGCAGCAGACCTTACCTGCCTACTGCCCAGGCCTGCACCATGTCCCATCACCCAGCGGCCAGCCACGATGGGGCCCAGCCTCTCAGAATGCTCTTCCGGAGACTGGAAAACGGATGGTGGAGCTCCAGCCTCCTGACAGCTCCCTCGTTTCCCTCTCCTGAGGAGCCGGGAGACTTCCTCGCTCACAGCCCTCACGTCTCAGAGAAGTCTGAGGCTCCCTGTGTTCCTGTCCCGCTGAGTGTCCTCTATGAGGACCTTCAGGTTTCCTCCTCCTCAGAGGACAGCGATTCTGACCTGGAGTGAGACTACAGGTGGCCGGGGCTCCATTGCACCCAGCTCCCGTGACTTGGAGGGGTCTGTGGGACTGAGGAGCACAGAGCAGAGAGCAGACTGTGTGTGGTGACTCCCAAGCTCCCCGGCTGTGGTGCTTCTGTGGATGTTGGAGCCCAGGCCAGGCAGGGACCACATGCAGAGACTCTGCCTCATCGAATTCTGGTGAGGGACATTGTAGTTCGCAGGGCTCTCCGGAAACCCGCCACCAGAAGCTTCTGTGCCAGTGATTCGTTGCCTCAGAAACTGGGTGACGGCGACGCGCGGGAGTCAGACTTCCGCTGTGATGTCAGTAGGAAACTGGGGAATGACTGTGTGTTTGCTCTCTAGATGGCTGAATCAGGGAACAGTTAGGGAACCCTGAGAGATGCAGGCCTTCAGCTGTGCCCCGCCCTGACAGCAGTGTTTTGGACGCTGTGAAGCGTTCTGCGCATAGCGTTCTTGGGGTGTTTCCTCAGCCTGGAAAACTGGGCTCTGGAATGCCGTTGGAAATAGGTGTGTTTAATTTGTTTTGAAGTGAATAAAATTCTCAAAAAGATGACGTACTCTCTTTTGACTTTCATTCCGTGTTTGTGTGTAACTGATTTTCCAAGGGCTTGAAAATGTCTTGACTTGTCAGTAATCCAAGTCATTATGTCTCCGAAACAGAGTTGACTGAGGGGACCGCAGGTCTTCTCAGGACCTGTGACTTCTTAAACATCCACAGGGGCAAGAGAACCTCAGCCCCACTCTACCAACACGCACCTAGTCAAATTCCACCAAGTGAATCTCACGCACGCTAACACGTGGGGAGCGTTGCTTGCACCACGAGTCCCCATTTGGCTCAACGTGATGCCACGTGTGGGGTTCAAATTGTGACGGCCCCCATGAAGTGGTTTCCGGATGTGCGTATGAACGAGGCACACTTTCATTCGCCAAGTAGAACCCAGTAAAGCTGAAGTAAACTCCCAGATTTGGGATGTACTTCAGAGGTAGAATATTCGTCCCGTCTTCTTTCCGGATGCCTGAGCACCAGGCCTTTCCATGCTTCTCCCCCGATCCTAAGAGTAGCTGAGGTCGAGACTCACTGAAAGCTCTAGGTAAAGATATCCCACCATGCACAGGCTATCTCCGTTCTCTGACCTGGGAACAACTCTGACCAGGATTCCACGTCTAGGAGGCCTGGGAACTGAGTGGGATTTTCTGAGCAATGCCAAATGGCTGCTCCCTTTCCGCCGCCGTTGAGGGTCATTACCTTGGTTGTCCAGATCACCTAGAAACTATCAGTATCCAGAATCAACAAGATCAACTCTCTGGTCCTCTGACAGCAGAAGGAGCATGACCAAAATGAACCAAAGAGCGTGGCAGGAAAGGATGTGACCGGAAAGCTCCGAGAACAACCACAGGGGGATGTAAGCAGGCGTTCCCACCTGATCATGAATAATTAATGAAGCGCAAATCCAGGGGGAATCGAGTTTCAGCAGGTGCAACTCATCCAACGGGAGATCGCCGGAGGGCCAACAAGATTCAGCAACTGAGAGTCGGGTGTAGTGTCAAGTGGGACGCGACTGGTTCCAAAGCTCTAGAAGACCATGGGGTCACTTGGACCACGTGAGAAAATGCCCCCAGTGTGCTGGTTCAGCATTCTGACTCCTGCCTGTCTCTTCCCGCCCAGGGAACGTGGACCCTAACTTGTGCAGGTGCAGATGACGAAGAGCAGAATGAGGGGACGCGGCACCCAAGTTCCCCGACAAGAGAGTTCCACAGAAAGTCCGCTGGATCTTCGCAAATCCAGAGAAATGGCAACGGGACCCAAGGAAATAGAGCCCCACCGGTGTCCTGGAGACTCTTCAGGCATAACGCCTGGAGCCGCAGGACGAGCTGAAAAAGGAGCCAGGCACCGAAGGACAAAGCGGTGTTGACGTTCTTCATCTGGGTTTCCCAGTGCAGTCCAATTCACGGTGGTTTCCAAGGGCCTCCTGGAGGAGAAAACACGTGAGGGTGTGGTCAGGGTTTTCTGCTGACACACTTACCGTGGGGAAGAAGGAGAAGCTCTGAAGATGGATAACGACCGAGATTGCATGTCAAGGTGTACCTCCTTGATGACACTGAGGCCTACGTTGAAATAGAGTGAATATGGTCCAATTACACTGTGTCTATTTTAGCACCTTGTTTTAAAAAAAAAAAAAAAAGATGTAAAACAAGACAGGGGTACGTGCACCAGTAGTACATACCTGACGGGAAACATCTATTCTTCAAAGCTTGCGGCTGTACAGGTAGGTTTTAGAATGTCTGTCCGTAGTGAACATCGTCTTAGAGGGGGCTGGGCAAACAGAGCTTTCCAGGTCATGTAATGGGATTCAGTTGATTAGGTTAGGGTCCGTTTCGCGTCAGGGGTCCAGAGGCAGTATAAAAGGCAGCCTGGAAAGCAAAGGTCCCTCTCTGCCCCTTCCTCCGGCTTCCTGAAGGCTGCACCGCTTCCAGCAGGGCTGCTCCAGCACCTGCCCATCTGAGCGCCAGCGCACCTGTTCATCTGAGCGCCAGCCGAGGAAAGAAAGTAGATCTGTAATTTCAGGTAAGTTTCCCTGAACGACTGTTTGTTTCGCCTAATCCCTGAGGAGTTGGGGAAAAAGAGACAAAGGAGAGTGAAAGAAACAGATCACACTGGGGCTCGCTGATGGGGTAGGATGTGTTCTCCTTATCCGTAATTCTTGGAACAGAAAGCGAGAAAACATTTCCATCTCCGTGCCCGGGATAAGAGCCAGATGGAAATGCAAAAAGAAATGTACTCCAGCACGCTGAATTGGTGGGTAAATGGAAAAAGAACTTTGGAAAAGGGGTGGTTTGCCCTTTAGCCATGCAAGAGATTCATATGCCACTTGCTCAGCGTTTGTTTAGATGAATTCGTATGGCGTGTGTAAAATACCAGAAAAATAAATAAAGAGGGGCTGGAGCTAAAGCCAAAAAGACAGAGCAGGAAAGACCATCACCTGCTAGTGTGGTAGAGAGGGAGATAACTTCTCTCGATGAATTTGTGTTTGGAAGTTGCCTAGTGAAACGGCAAGAGTAGCGATTTGAGTTATGATAGGAAGCATCCCTTATCCCTGACTTCAAGCAGACCTGCCAAGGGGTGACATCGGCCATGCCCTGTAGCTTCGATGCTTTTGTCCCTCAGGGGAGAGAGAATCATTGTGTCTTCTACTGGAGTGAATGGTGAGAGACCTAAGTCCAGTCTCCAGAATCAGTTGTTTGGGTGGGATTGAAATCTCAACTCCAACTCCACATACCTAGGCCGTGGGCCGTGTGGCAGGCCAGGTTTACTCTTGGACCAGGTGGTCACGGCAGAGGAACACACAATATCTGAGGATGCACACACCACATTGTGATCCACAGATTTGACCGACGGGTGGTGAGGTCTCCTCATGACCACACCGTCATGGAATTAGCTGGGGGTTTCTTGTGGGTGTGTGAATATCCAGTGTGCCTAACCATCGCTTTTCGTGTGTTTGTGTGTGATTCAGGTGACCCAACCATCAACCCCGGAAAAAGGCGGCCATAAAACGCCCAGGAGACGAAGATGATGGCACGTCGTGACCCCAAAAGTGGGGCAAACAGACTCGTGAGAGCCCAGACCCTCCAGAAGCAGCAGAGGGCCCCAGTTGGGCCAAGGGCTCCCCCACCCGATGAAGAGGATCCCAGGGTACGTCTAGCCCTGGAATCTTTTGGGTATCGAGGGGGGAGGAGCGGGCGAGTGTCACACGGTCCTCAGAGACTGGGTTGGATTCCAAAGAGTTCTGCCAGCACCACCCGGGTTGCTTTTCCCATCCAAGGTGGGCCTGGCTTGGGACCTCCTCCCCGGCCCGACAGGTCCCTGGAGAGACTCTTGGGAGCAACCTCCCTTTCCACTCAGAATCCTGTGTAGCCAGGTTGGGCTGTGCTGTGGACATCGGGTTCACGATCGTCCCCGCTAGAACCCTGAGTCCTTCCTTTGAGAGTTCCTCCGTCACATGGGCTTTGGGAGGGAACATCGTAACCGAACCCTCCCTCCACTTCAGGGCCCCCATGCCGGTGTCCCCTCTTTGGAATCCTCACTCAGTTCTGAATTCACAGTCCGTCTCAGTGTTGACATTGGATCACTGCCTGTGGCTTCAGCTCATTCACTGACATCACTTCCTTTCCACCCACAGATCAAGTGCAAAAACTGCGGGGCCTTTGGGCACACGGCCAGAAGTACCAGGTGCCCCATGAAGTGCTGGAACGGAGCCCTGGTTCCCCAGACCTTTGGGAGAAAGGAAGGGAAGGAAAACCTGAAACCATGGAAGCCCCAGGTTCGAGGGAACCCTGGGCCCTTGAACAAGGAAAAGGGAGAGAAGGAAGAGAGACCGAGGTGAGCAGTGGGAGGGGTTTTCACCATCCTTAGGGTGCTGCCACCTAAGGACACGGTGTCTCTGCACCTGCACACCGTGTGCCTTTCCGTCTCCGGGACAGGGAAGGAACGCTGCAGAGAAACAGACCAGAGCTCCGTGTCCTCCTGGGTTCCCCACCCAGGAGCTCCTTTGGCTCTGGGAGATTCAGGGACGGGGGAGAGGCGGGGGCGCTTCGTGCAGGTTCCCCATGACAGGGGGAAAAGCAACGGAATCCAAATGACAGTCCTTACTTGGGAAGCCTAGAGGGCCACCGGCAGGATGGGAAGGTTGGCACATGAGGGAAGGTGCAGAGGCGGAAAGGGCACAAAAGTTCCATTTATGTATCACAAAACACAGAACGGGACTGGGCCCCAGACAGGGTTCTCCCTGTCTCCTGGGGAGAACCGGGGGGCAGGGCCTGAACTTTTTCTCTTCTGCAGGCAACAAGACCCGCAGAGGAAGGCTCTCCTCCAGATCT
This sequence comes from Macaca nemestrina, assembly GCF_043159975.1. NCBI lineage: Eukaryota > Metazoa > Chordata > Mammalia > Primates > Cercopithecidae > Macaca > Macaca nemestrina. The sequence continues at coordinate 267,908 of NW_027257556.1, forward strand.
TTTCCGGGACACCTCCGGAGAAGCAGCCGCCAAATCGAAAAGCATCCATGGAATCTTGTGATTATCTGAGGGTGAGTGTCACCCTGGGCCCCTGGTCTTTTTCTCCTCTAGGTCACCCTGGTTGATTTCCTTTCAGGTTCCCGTGTGCGTGAGGGGATCGGGGAACCCCTCTTCCCTGCCTTCTTGGGGTCAGGGACTCCACGATCCTTCCAGGTCCATTTGATTCCAGGTGAAGGCATCTGAAGGTGCCGTATTTGCTGTTGCTTTCTTTCCGTGCAATGATGGCAAGCCTGCCAACAACATCTTCCTAGTGGCCTGAGGAAATTAGTCCCTCAGGGGCCCCAAACATGGAGGAGGCTCACCCCAGGAACATGCATGTTTTCAGAAAAGACGTCCTGGGAACCCTTGAGCCACCAACCTGCCTTCAGAAGGGCATTAGTCCGTCCCACTTCACGGAAGGCTGAGTGGAGGCGCTTTGATCCAGTGAATGCCCAAGACACAGTCTTCAGAAAAATGGTATTCTTAGACCATAGCTCGAGAGTGCATTTTTCATGGGTCTTGTCCCGATCAGCACTCACGTTGAGGATCTGTCCCTACTTCCAAGGACCGCCTGTCCATACCGTACTAAGAATTTCCTGCTGTGTGCACCTCGTCATTGGATGTGGTTGATTTCCATGTTGGCTCCATGCCGAGGAACCTCTAACGTGTGTGGTCTCCTTTCTTTCAGGTTGCAAGCAGGCCAATGCCGGTGCACACAGCCAATAAGAGGCCACGCGTGGACCCTGCCCTCACTGATGGCTCAGCTACCAAAATGTCTGACACGGTATCCGTCTTGGCTTCGCTGTCTCCCCTCAGAAAAGCCAGTCCGAGCTCCTCGTCAAGTCTTCGACCGAAGGAACGAGAGACAGGGGCTGTGGCCGACATCCCTCAGCCGGGAGTCAGGCAGCAGGGCCCGGAGCCTCTCGTCGTGGTGAAGCCGACACACAGCAGGCCTCAGGGTGGCCGCCGAGAAGTTCCCCAGGCTGCCTCCAAGCCCCACGGCCTGATCCGGGTCATCAGCCCCCAGGCACAAGACAAACGTCCTGCGGTGACCTCACAGCCCTGCCCACCAGCCGACACACACAGCTTGGGCCTCGGCTCCAATCTCAGTTTCAGGCCAGGAGCCAAGAGACCTGCCCAGGCTCCGACTCAGGCTTGCCTGAACTTCCCCAAGAAACCGAGAACGGGTCCCTTCCAGATGCCCGAAAATGCCATCCAGGGAGGTGAGCTGGGGGCCCCGGAGACTCTCCAACCTCCGCCAGCTGCAACCGAACTCAGACCAAGTCCGTCGCCCCAGATGAGCAGGGGGACACCCGCCCAGGTGCCCAGCAGCGACCGGCAGCCTCCGCGCAGCAGACCTTACCTGCCTACTGCCCAGGCCTGCACCATGTCCCATCACCCAGCGGCCAGCCACGATGGGGCCCAGCCTCTCAGAATGCTCTTCCGGAGACTGGAAAACGGATGGTGGAGCTCCAGCCTCCTGACAGCTCCCTCGTTTCCCTCTCCTGAGGAGCCGGGAGACTTCCTCGCTCACAGCCCTCACGTCTCAGAGAAGTCTGAGGCTCCCTGTGTTCCTGTCCCGCTGAGTGTCCTCTATGAGGACCTTCAGGTTTCCTCCTCCTCAGAGGACAGCGATTCTGACCTGGAGTGAGACTACAGGTGGCCGGGGCTCCATTGCACCCAGCTCCCGTGACTTGGAGGGGTCTGTGGGACTGAGGAGCACAGAGCAGAGAGCAGACTGTGTGTGGTGACTCCCAAGCTCCCCGGCTGTGGTGCTTCTGTGGATGTTGGAGCCCAGGCCAGGCAGGGACCACATGCAGAGACTCTGCCTCATCGAATTCTGGTGAGGGACATTGTAGTTCGCAGGGCTCTCCGGAAACCCGCCACCAGAAGCTTCTGTGCCAGTGATTCGTTGCCTCAGAAACTGGGTGACGGCGACGCGCGGGAGTCAGACTTCCGCTGTGATGTCAGTAGGAAACTGGGGAATGACTGTGTGTTTGCTCTCTAGATGGCTGAATCAGGGAACAGTTAGGGAACCCTGAGAGATGCAGGCCTTCAGCTGTGCCCCGCCCTGACAGCAGTGTTTTGGACGCTGTGAAGCGTTCTGCGCATAGCGTTCTTGGGGTGTTTCCTCAGCCTGGAAAACTGGGCTCTGGAATGCTGTTGGAAATAGGTGTGTTTAATTTGTTTTGAAGTGAATAAAATTCTCAAAAAGATGACGTACTCTCTTTTGACTTTCATTCCGTGTTTGTGTGTAACTGATTTTCCAAGGGCTTGAAAATGTCTTGACTTGTCAGTAATCCAAGTCATTATGTCTCCGAAACAGAGTTGACTGAGGGGACCGCAGGTCTTCTCAGGACCTGTGACTTCTTAAACATCCACAGGGGCAAGAGAACCTCAGCCCCACTCTACCAACACGCACCTAGTCAAATTCCACCAAGTGAATCTCACGCACGCTAACACGTGGGGAGCGTTGCTTGCACCACGAGTCCCCATTTGGCTCAACGCGATGCCACATGTGGGGTTTCCCACGGATATGTTGCACCGCAGTCCATTTCACAAAGGTAGAATAAACGTATTGGCTTTCTGTCGGTTTTTTGGATGCAAAAACCTGTAATGTTGTTGTTTTTTGGTGGGAGAATTTCACTCTGGAAAAGAAATTATTCTGAAAATGGAGGTTGTCCTAGATTGTATTTCAAGGTGAGTCTACTTGATGCTAGTGTAGCATATTTTGGCATATAATACATATGGTTATATTATATTTTGTCTATATTACTTCATTTTAAAAAACCTTTTTGTGAAAAATGTCAGAGTTAGATATACCAATGTTAAATTTCTGATCACGTGTCCAGAAGCACTGTAAAATGCAGCCTAGAATGCAAAATTCCCAGCCACGTCTTTGTTGAAATCTCTGCAGAGCGACATTGCATCCAGGGGTTTTCAAGGTGCACTAGTGTGGCATGAGCTGGTCTTTGGCTTCCTGCTGAAGTTGGAATCGTGCAGATTGTTTAGGGGTGGTGTCTGCTTGTCCCATCTTTCCAGGTCATCATTAACCTTTCCTCGGCACCCACGTGGACTCAGAACTTACCTAGAGTCACAGGCAGGTCTGGGAAGCTGCCCTTGAGCCTTTGTTCAGTCCATGATGGTTCCATGCCTCTGATCTGCTAGGGCACATTCTGCAGAGGGATGGGCTGGCATAAGCTGCCCCTGCCCTTCTGAAAATCACGGAGATTCCTGGTACCTGAAGCCACATAGAAATATCTGTGGAGTCTCAGGCAGGACAGGGATGTCATTCACAGGCTCCTGTTCTTCCACTTAATGGCCACAAGAGTGATTCCTAGGTTTCCTAATTAACTTCAAAACAATTTTGGTGACTTTATTGTGTCAATGACCACTCCCGTTTCTGTGGCATCCAGTTTACCTGTAAGGTTTTTTGGGGATTATGTGGAAACTTGTGCATTTTTCCAGAGCCTCACTTCATCCTGGATGCTCTCAGCATGCACAAGCGGATCCATGCCTTGGTGGCATCTTGGAGCATCGCCGGAGACCCATTAGGTCTAGGAGGCACTAGGAGGTCCATCAGGAATTGGGCGGGCATGTGTCTGCCCATCTGTAGTGTGAACTTCTATTCACCTTCAGAATGCAGATTCTTCCTGAACTAATAAGTTATCTTCATCTTGGTGTAAGTAGCCACAAAAGAATAATTCATATTAACTACATTAATAAAAATAACTGAAAATCAACAATGAAGATAATAACGACAATGTGATTTATTATAATATTGATAGTAATAATAAAACAAAGGCATTAGAGATTAGAGATTCCCTTAAGTGAAGGACAATGTGAAGATATAGGGATACATGAGTTGTTTGGACTCAGAGTCCAATGAGATCTGTTCCTCAAAGGCAAAGACAAGAAGCATAAGGAAAATACAAAGTTCATGGGTGACCACCTGGGCTACCTTGGAACTCATGTGGGAACACTGCAGGCAAAGTGTACCTTGTCTTGGGACTGCCCACCACCCAGCCCCCACTCACCTTCATGAGGTAGGACAGCAGGATAATGGAGAAGGAGTCCATGCAAGGGATGCAAGACTTGTGTCACACCAGATTCAAAGAAGCACTGCTTATGACAGATGTTTCTCTCCTAACACTGTGTCACTTCTAACTGCCTGGCTGCATGTCTGCCCTCTGTTCTTCTTAGGTCACAGAAGGGACAGACATTACTGTCCACCCATCTGCATACAGAGCCATTGGAGGACGTTACCCTTGTTGCTTCCTCCTTGGAAAGGGGCAACATACATGGCAGATGCCATTCTCTGTCTCTTTGGAAAACTTTGCCAGCACATTTAAGGTTTTCTTCAGCCACAGAAAGCCACCTGCTTCAAAGTCTCACCCTCCACAAGTGGCAAGCACACAATAATTAATGGAGGCACGGGTGCATAGGCTTTGCCATTTGATTCCGTTGGGACAAATGGGGAGGTCTTCTTAGCTGAACAGCTCTGTCTGTGCGGCCACTTGACAAAGTCAGGCTGCATTGCCATTAGACTTGTCCCTTTGCACGTAAGGCTTCCCTCCAATCCTTTCCACAGATGTGAATCCTGACATTACTTCCTAATAAACATCCTGCACACTAAACTTCATCTATATCCAGCTCCCTGGGAACCAAACCTGTGACAAAAGTGAAAAGTTTCTAGGGAAAATATGGTTTCCTTATCAGACAGGGATCAAATTCTCTGAGCTAGAAAATAAGGTAAAGTCTGATGCCATCTCATGATTTTTTTTATTAGGACATTACCACTGCCAGCAAGAATTATGTGCATCAATTCATGGGGACAAAAATCATATTGGAGTGGGATGAGGTTGTTGTGAGTTGAGGAGAAATTTTGATGAATGAACTTTACCCACAACTTGAGTTCAGGAGAGGAGATGAAGATGGAAACAGCTGGAAATAAAAGGTGTCCAAAAACATTTTTCTGGTTGTTCAAAAATCAAATTTCAGGTTGGGAGACACTATGTTTAAATTCTAAAAGGATGTAGCATACTGAGAGGAAATAACTATAGATAAATTGTCCTTTTTGTAAATAATACACTTTATAGTATGACGGTAGACCAAGGGACACAACACAAATTTGGAGTTAAAGAAACTAACAGACATTCTCGATACTCAGCTGTTATGGCAGAGATGCCAGAATGATGGATGTCCATGTAGCAGTACTGTTTTTTTGTTTTTGTTTTTGTTTTTTGAGACAGAATCTTGATCTGTAACCAGGCTGGGGTGCAATAGTGTGATCTCAGCTCACTGCAATCTCCACCTTCTTGGTTCAAGAAATCCTCCTGCCTCAGCCTCCCAAGTAGCTGGGACTACTTGCGCACCACCACACTCAGCTAATTTTTGTATTTTTAGTAGAGATGTGGTTTCACCATGTTGGCTAGGATGGTCTCAATCTCCTGATCTTGTGATCTGCCCCCCTTGGCCTCCCGAAGGGTTGGGATTAGAGGTATGAGCCACTATGCCCGGCCCATGTAGCAGTACTTTTGAACTTAATGGCTGAAAGCATCCACCTCCAAACTTATGTATTATATTTGCAAAAGAGTACAAACCATGTAATGAATTTTAAAGGGAAGACAAGCCTGTGGGAATTCAACAGCCATGGCAACGTTTTGAACTTCTTTTTACTAAACATGTAGGAAGTAAGTGAAGTTCAAGACCTAACAGAATTGCCAGGAATTATTTGAAGAGTTACCAAGATGACTTAGACACTATGAAATCCTTACGATGCCTTCAGGTGGAGTTTCCTCCGTTAGCCAGTGATTTTAAGCCAGAGGCAAATGTCTCTGCAGGCATAAGAATTCGACCCAAATGTACTATTCAATTTTAAATGAGATGACAATAAAATTGTCGACTATATAGTAACAACTTTTTTTTTTTCTTTCAGACAGATTCTTTCTCTGTTGCCTAGGATGGAGTGCAGTGGGGCACTCTTGGCTCACTGCAATCTCTGCCTCCTGGGTTCAAGTGATTTTCCCATCTCATCCTCCTAAGTAGCTGGGATTATAAGCATGTGCCACCATGTCTGACTGATTTTTGTATCAGCAAAATTATTTCTGGGGTGGAGAGTTAGGGATTTTTATTCTCCCACATCCAAAAATATATTCTCCAAATGATCTGTCAATAGAAATAACTGATACCTATATTTGCTAACCTATCTTTTTCTTTCTTTAAATTCAGAACTAGAGTGTGGAAAAGTTATATTAAGAAGGTTCTCTCAATTTTCAACACGAGTGATGGGCTAGGCACTATTCTAGGTGCTACAGATACACATTAACATACCCACAATAGTTTTGCCTTATTACCTCCTACATTCTAATAATGCACCAAAAGAAAAGTATAGACTAGCTTTTTACTTTTTTGAGATGAAGGTTAATTCTGTCACCCAGGATGGAATGCAGAGGCAGGATCTCAGCTCACTGCAACCTCTGCCTCCCGGGTTCAAGCGATTCTCCTGCCTCAGCCTCCTGAGTAGCTGGGATTACAGGCATGTGCCACCATGCCCAGAAAATTTTTGTATTTTTCAGAAAGAATGCTTTCATTATGTTGGCCAGGCTGGTCTAAACCCCTGGCCTCAAGTGATCCATGCACCTCGACCTTCCAAAGTGCTGGGATTATAAGCACGAGCCATAGTGCCCAGTCAAAGAGAATAGGTTTAAATAGAAAGCATGAAAACAAAAGAAATGTATGCCCATCAATTTTATACTGTATTTAGCCAGGTGCAGAAGATCGACTTGTAGTATTGTAAGGGAATAAGGTCAGTTCACATCTAATTGTTAGGACAAGTCACCAGAAACCAAAAGTTGGAGGAGTTGTATCTTTTGAGGTGGGTTGCATAGGCAAGCAACAAGTTGCTATCTCTCCAAAGTCCCAAATTGTTCTATTTCTCCTACTGTGGAAAAATGCATCTTCTACTTGATTTCAGTTTATATAGGAAAATGCTTAATAAAACTAATAGGGGTTCCTTCTAGGGACACAGCTAGACCACACATATACTGAATCTTGATTCTGGAAACACGTCTTGTTCAATGTAATTGGATTTTCATGACAACAAAAATGTAACCCTGACACAATATTGGAGAGTCAAAAGGAAAGGACATTTTGGATTGAAATTTTTTATTTTAAAAATATGTCCTTGAGTTCTATTAACAATAGCTAAAACCTGGGAACAACTCAAACGTCTACGAGAGGAAATCGATAAACAAATTATATGCATATTATAGAGCAATATTGGGCAATAACGGGGGATGATCCACTCTATTAATCAACATCTTGGATCAATATAATCTTTCTCATCCTGAGTAGGGAAAGCTAAGCTAAAAAGTGTCCTATAATATAAATAAATGTACACAAAATTCTAGAACAGACAAACCTAATATAAGCTAAAAAAATTTCAGAAAAGCCAGGTGCAGTGGCTCATGCCTGTTACGCCAGCACTTTGTGAGGTGGGTGGATCACATGAGCTCAGGATTTTGAGACCAGCCTGGCCAACATGCTGAAGCTACTCCGTCTTTACCAAAAATACAAAAATTATCCCAGTGTGGTATTGTGCGCAGGAACAGAAAACCAAATACTACATATTCTCCATTATAAGCGAGAGCTAAACATTGGGTTATACATTGTTTAGCTCTCACTTATATGGAAACAATAGACACTGGAGATTCTTAGAGGGAGGAGGGAGGGTTGGGTACAAGGCCTTAAAAACTGTCTATTGGGTATTATGTTCACTATGTGTGTGATGAGATCATTCATACTCTAAACCTCAGCGTCACACAATACATCCATGGAACAAACCTGCACATGTATCCTCTGTGTATAAAATTAAAATTAAAAAACTAAAATGAACAAACAGATATGAGAAAGAATTTCTCAAAAGAGGAGATACAAATGGACGATATATATATAAACAATTCTTACCCTCTCTAGTCACCACGGGAATGCAAATGAAAACTACCATGAAATATCACCTCACACCTGTTAGAATAGCTATTATCAAAAAGATGGATGATAACAAGTGTTGGTAAGGATGTGGAGAAAAGGGAACCTTTGTATACTGGTGGTGGGAATGTAAATTAGTATGGCCATCTTGGAAAATAGTATGGAGGTTTCTCAAAAACTTAACAATAAAAATACTATTTTGTTCCAGCAATCCCACTTATTTTATATATATATAATATATAATGTATATGAAATCATTGAAATCATTATGTGAAAGAGATATCTGCACTCATATGTTCCTTTCAGCACTGTTCACAATAGTCAAGATATATGAAGAAGACACACATGTTATCATTCATTCACGGATGGATGAATTAACGTTTTATATATATATGTATGCACAATGCAAAATTATTCAGTATTATAAAATAATGAAACCCTGTCATTTCTGACAGCGTCGATGGATCTGAAGGGCATGAAGTCATGTGAAATAAACCAAACACAGAATGACAAACATTGTATGATTTCACTTGTATTTGAAATCTCAAATACACTCAGAAGCAGAGAGTAGACTGGAGGTTGCCAGGAGCTGTGGTGTAGGTAAATGAGTAGGTGTGATTATAGTACAAAGTTTTAGATATACAAACATTAAATTCAGGAGGTCTAATCTACAGCATAGTGCTTATAGCCATGAATGCTGTGTTGCATACTTAAAATATAATAGGAGGGTGAATTTTATGTTAATTGTTCTTACTAATAGAAATAATAATTAGAATGGGAGGGAGAACTTCAGGAGGTGATGATTGTGTTTACAATCTTGATAGTAGTGATGCTTTCACAATGTATCCTTATCCTCAAACTCACTGAGATATACACATTAAATAGGTACAGCTTTTTGAATGTAATCGTATCTCAACAAAGTGTTTTTAAGGGGGGTTGGTTAAAAAATTTAAAAAGGAAGGGTAGATGTTCCTTTGCCCTTCTCCCACGCTTTTTTTCTCCCTGCTGTCTAGAATTCAGAAATAGTAGGTGGGAATTTAGCAGCCAAACTAGGGTATTTTCTAAAGTATAGCAGAGCAGATACCTGGAAGGGACCTGCATCCCTAAAGACATTAGAAAGTATCTGTACTAACCCTGAATGGTGTAACTACAGGTTAATTTTAAGTGAAAAAGAAATCAACTTCTGTCTTGTTTAAGCAACTTCATTCAGGCATTAATTTTATAAACATGTAGAAAATACATACTCCTTATGAGTAGAAACAATGTTTATAAATAAAACAATGGTGATAAATAAAAGAAAATAAAAAGCAGTGAAACAAAGTGGTTTCATAGCTATACATAGTTATTTTGTTGAAAGATTCTGCTGCTAATATTATTCAATATTTTTGTATGCTGGTGCAAGTAAGGAAATTTACATTGTCTAATAAAAATTATTTATCAATTTATAAACAGTAACCACTTCATAGAATGGGGCTAAGAATCTGCATTGCAAAATAACTTTCCGTTGATTTTATGCACAGTAATTATTGAGAATCCCAACAGATCTGGACCTACATAGGTGCTATCAAGACAAGGAAGAATATTTTCCTGACTGTATCCATACCTCCAGTTAGTAATAGATCTAGAGATTCAGAACTCAAATCCAGACCTCCTGCTTCCATGTGCAGTGGCCTTGCACCGTCCTGTTTCGCTTCACTTGTTGAAGAGGATTTGAGAATAAATGACCACATGATTCAACTCTCTCCTCAGCTCTGAGGAATATAGCCCTGTCCTGGCAAACAAGAAGCTCACACAGTAGTAGAGGAGGCAACTATACATTCACTAATCTAGCATACAAGCAGTAGGCACTGTATCATAAACAAGGCACTGTGGGGGTTCAGACCAGGAGCAAAGCAGGGATTAGCAGGGCTAGTAAAGTCTGGGAAGTGTTCACTAACAAAATGTCTTATCATTAACTAAACCAAATGGTTTCTCAACATGGCCTAATTAATTGTAACTTAATATAAATGCTTGGTTGGTTGTTCATAAACTTTAATCTTTTGCCAAAATATTTGTAGCTTATGTTCCCATTTAACAAGGTTTTCTGGTCAAAACTGTGCACCCACATCTTTCTAATGAACTTAGTGTCCAATAAAACATGGACTTTCAGTCATCCCATGAAGGTGATTTTGCGTGCATAGTACATCTCTGTCTGTGAATATGCCTAATGAGGTATGGAAGGACACTTATTATCCAAACAAAGACATTCCACTGGTGCTAGAGAGCTACAGAGGGAAGTTTTTTCTGCCTACTGGAAATAAAGCCAAGCTTTCTTCTTCCTTCAGCAGTGAGGATTGCTCTCCTCCTCTTTATCATTCTCACACTCTCTTTTTTTTAATGGGCCAAACTCTACCAAATAACAAGATAAACTTTGTGTAAGCCTTGGTAAGAGCAGAGTGTCTGACATCTTATGGTGCTATAATACTCAAAGTAAAATCAAAATCACCTATGACCAGAAAAGGGAGTCACAGAAAATCTAGAAGACTTATTGGCCAAGAGACCTGCAGCCTCATAGTTCATTAGCTCTCCATAAGAACTCTCACGTGAAATGAAGCCAGTGTTGTTTCAAGTGCTTGAAACCCTCGTTACTCTACCTCTAAATGTGAATTAATTAGGCAAGTTTACTAGCAGTTACTAAACCTCAAAAGCAAGATAATCAGGCATTATTCTACTAAATACTGGTCTCCATAACTCCTCTATTTTCTTTAGGAAAAGTTAGTTAGCCTAAGACATTTGGCATAAGGGCTATGCCAAAGCTATGTTGGGGTCAGCCAGGAAGGATTCATGGGAGTCTCCTTGAAAATATTACAATCATCGAAGAAATCTTCAACCTATTGCCCCTTAGTACTGTTGGTCCCTTGTACTTGATTTTTCCCCTTAAGTTTTATTCCAATTTCTAACATTATCATTCCCTCTTCCTTCTCAGCAACTAGTCCTCCAAAGTAGAACTTAAACAATGACCAGACATGGCCCTGCAACAGAGCATATCCTTCTACATTTAGCATGCAATCATGAATCACAGGTATAAGACCCCTTGAACAGACTTGGTTTTGGTGACTACATGTAGGACTTATTGCTTTTACCCAAGAAGAGGATCAGGCATCCTAAGTAGCTCAGAAATTTTTCTGGAGCTCTTGAATGTGTATAGGCAAGAAAGATTAAGCAACCTGTTGCCTTACATGAGGCATACTATCTTCTTATGTTTTCTTTTGAATTCAGGATTTCAAGGTTGGGGAAGGAGTGGGAAAGTAGCCATGGACATGTGAGAATGTGGATGATCCTTTTACATTGTCAGGAATGGTCAAATTCTATGCTTTATGTTGTTTGCTAAAAGACACTTTCCAAAGCTTTCAACAGAAAATATAATGGCACACATGCCTATTCTTGGTGAACCCAGACTTTTTATCTAGTCTCTGATAGTCAATTTTGAAGGACTGCTTAGGGTAATGAATCCTTCAAGTTGTAAAGATGAAGGGCAGTTTTTGGACAATTCCCATTTTGCTGTAGGAAAACTAATCTGGAAGAAGTAAAAGGGAGAGGTTGAAGTGAGAGAACGGAGGTGGAAAATGATTTCAGTTGATCAATTATTTGTTAAGCACCCACTGTATGTCAGGCCCTTACAAGGAAGCAAGCAAAGAACAAAAGCATGTGATGGCCTTGCTCCTAAGAAGCCAGAGGCCAGTAACCTGGATTGCTATAGACCAGAAAAACGACCACAAGCCCCTACAACACAGCACTGGCATAGGATGAAGTAGAAGTTTCTTTCTATGAGATCAATAGCATACAACCAAATAAGAAAGTCAAAAGTTACACAAAGTTCAAAAACCTAAGACACCAATCTTTAAGAGATCTGATTGTCGGTGGTGATTTTGGAAGGAAAGTTATTATTAGGATTATTTTAGTACTAAGAGTTTTGAGCTGTCTATCCAATATTTTCACCTGAACCTCTGCCTTGGTAATACTGCGTGTGTGTGTGTGTGTGCGTGTGTGTGTGTGTGCGCGTGCCTTTTCATGTGTTTGAAATATATTATCTATCCCACACTCCACATAGGTTTGGGGGTTAAATACATACAGGCTGATCTGAATCTATACTCTTAGGAACGGGGTTAAGCTACTCTACCACAATGTGAAGAGTTGATATGTAAGAGACTCTGAACATCTTATAAATTATCTTTAAAATGTTTCCTTCTTTGTGAAGGGGAGAATAAGTATCTGTAAGCAAATGCAAAAATATCTTTAACTAAACAAAAGAACAGTTAGTTAACCTTGTTGTGATTAGCAGAGAGGATAGCTGGAGACACTATAAAATCACTCAGCAACAAGATTTGACAAAACCTTAAAGATGGCTCTATTTTTCCTGTTTTATACAGGAAAATATTAAGGCCCTGGGAATTGAAGTACTTTTCCCAACAGTGGAGTAAATGTCAGAGTCAAGGCTGTGTTTTACATCTCGGTTTCCCCACACATCCCACCCTATGGTTCTGTTGTGCTGTTCCTTTGTGTGACTCCTCAAAGCCTGGTTAAAGGTGATACCGTATCAAATTGTATTAACTCAGTAGCACAAAACACCAGGGAATTGATTTATAAGAGTATTAACCTTGTGGCATTACTGAAGACCCATCTGATTAGTAGTTATCAAGTAGTCACCCTGGCTAAATATATGGGTTTGATTTTTAATTTTGAAAATGAAAAATATTTTAAAATCTATGTCTTACATCCATATCCCCAGGAAATTTTAATCAAGTTTTAAAACTTCCAAATTTAGATAAACTCATGTTTTTTGTTGTTTTAATTTTCAATCAATGAAAATAGAAAAAAACTAATTGGATAGAACAGCACAGCAGAAGCATTACTTATAGCCAAAAATGGGATGCAACAAGACTGAAGAAGAAAATGCAGGACAGTGCTTAAAAAAGCAGTTTAAGGAAAAGTGGGGTCTCCTCAGGATGTCCTTAGGTAGACATTGCAGCAGAACTGCAAAGTTTTCTTTAGAAGGCTGGGGAAGAGAGGAGGAAACAGAGAAGGGACAAGAGTGGAAAATAGAATGAGGCTGAGAATACCAAGCGTTAGTGCTGTCCCTATCACCTTCCTCACTTGATCACTGGGTGATCTAGGGCAAGTTTCTTCCTTTCCCTCAGCTCATTTCCTCATCTGTAAGGTAAGTCACTAGACAAGATAGCCTTTGATGTTCATTGTAGCTCTAACTGATCTTCCCCAAGCAAATAGCTGGGAAGGACACTGTGCCCACAATATGCAAGACACAAGGTTTACAAGCAAAGAACCAATCAAAACAAAAGATGTTTTAAAACCCCTAATGTCACTTGAATTCTTACAAATGAGCAATGGTACATCATACTTTTACAAAGCCCTTCTGTGATTTCATTTTTACAATCATTTCAAGTTTTATTTTACTTCATATTAAGATAATGGGAGATAAAGTGGTAAATGGTTCATGCAGGAATATATGTAAGAGACACAAAAATCCAAAATAGGTAATTGTTATGTTAGTATTTCCCTTTACTGAGGGGGAGCAGACAAAAGAATGTTAGAAAAAGCTTCATAAAGTGGATTATATAGAATGTGCTTTAAAAGAGTTTGGTATTTTACTGAGTGGGAAAGAGCAGTACGGGGAGTTATTGTTCAAGGGTTAAAGCTATGCAAAATGGGTCAATTACAGAGATAGGCTCTAAAACATAGTACCTATAGTTATTACTGAGGTATTTTGTATTTAACAATTTGTTAAGAAGGTCGATCTTAGGGATTCTGACAACAACAACAACAACGACAACAACAACAATAAAGGGATGTAGGAAACATTTGGAGGTGATGGGTATATTATTACCTGGATATTCATTGTGGTAACAAGAGTAATATATATGTGCAAATTTGCCAAACTATATCCATTAATTACATACTGTTTTTGTATAACAATTTTACTTCAGTTCCTACTATATTGCCTGGCAAACAATACTTTATACTTAAAGTAAGAGCAATGATTATTGCATGTGCATGTTGAAAATAATAAAGAAAGCAGGTGACAATAAGACATCCTGAGTCTTTTGGAAATAATAGCATTCACCTGCTTTCTCATCCATTGAGATATCACCACATTTAGGTACTTGTGTGTCCCCGGAAGTTTCTTGTGGAAGATTTAGTTATTCTCTTTTCGTTAGGCTCTGCCAACCAAGAACAAATCACAGACTCAGACAGCATCATAAAAAGGCTCAGACCTACCATGTCCAGAGACTCCAGGCTCAACCCACATTGATGCTGGCCCTTCAGCCATGAGACTCCATTTGCTTCTTCTTATTCTCCTTCTTTTTTCAATTCTTTTATCCCCAGGTAAGTTGGTAGCTGATTACTATAAGGTTCTGCAGATTAGAAGGCTATATCCCTGGCCAAACAAGATCCTAGAATCAGTTCTGTGGGTTCAAGAACCTAATATTTACAGATTCACTAAGATTATAATAGGGAAAAATAGAAAAGAGACTCATTTAGCAGTAGCTCCTGTTGATAAGATTCCATCCATGTTTTTTGATCTAGTGAGTGGATATAATAATGGATGCTGCTGAAATTCAATCCTGTCAGATCAAACTGCCTACATATCAATTTCCATGCCCCACCAAGGCATCTCAAGATACAAAGTAAGGATACAACAGAACGTGACCTCAATGAGATGCCTTTGTGGGACCTGGAAATTTATATGCAGGCAGTTAGATCTGACAGGATTGAATTTCAGCAGCATTTATTATTATATTTGCTCACTAGGTCAAAAGAGATGGATGGAATTCTATCAATAGGAGCTACTGCTAAATGAGTGTTGACAAATCTGAAAGTTTTATTCAAAGAGACAAACAGAAAAATTATAATCCTAGAATAAGTGAAAATTATATGAGAGACTTTTCAAAATAAATTCTATTTTACGTGGCTATGAATAACAAATGATTTGCAAAGTGAAACTTAGGACTAGAAAGGAGAGTTAAAGGAACTTCAGACAAGTGAATTAATAATAAGTAAAGACACCAAGAAGTGCCGCTCGTGGTATATTACAGGTAACCACACAGAAATGGGTAACATCACTTTCAATACTAAACCAGCTAAAATTTAATGGTCTAAGCATGCATTTTGAGGGCTTTTGGAAAAAAACAGCATAATAAACCTAAAGAAGATAAAAGGAAAGTTATAAATACAAAATATAAATTAATGAAACAAATGAGAAAAAAACTAACATTTTAAAAAACGCTTTTCATAAAGTCTAATATACTTTATAATAACCTGGCAACACTGGACAAATGAGAACATGCTTAAAATAACTATTGCAGGAATGAAAGGTTAATGTCAAAACATGTTTCAGAGATTCAAATAATTTTTTAAAAAATATATTTGTGTATTATATTCCCTCTTTGCTGTGTACTGGGGGATTTTCCTGTTGCAGTTCACTACATCATGTGTCATCAATTGTGACTGTGTCATCAATTTTTATGCTAGTAAATTATTACCATCAGCATACAAATATGCTGTTAAGCATGTCCTTGCTTTTCTTCTGATGCCAGCTGTCAATCTATTTTTTGCTCTAGTTTTCAGCAAAACATCTTATAAGAGTTGTCCATACTCTCTGTCTTCAATTCCTCTCCTCTCATTGTCTCTTAAATATATCACAGTTGGGCTCTCTCCCCTTTTTTCGATCATGTTATTGACACCACTTTTGTCAAAGTTACCAATAATCTCCATATTGCTAGATCCAATGATCATTTTTTACTACAACTTTAATTGGCCGATTAGCAGCATTTGACACAAATAATCACTTCCTTCTTCATAGTATACTTTCTTCACTTGGCTTCCAGGACAGCACATTCACTTGATTCTCAGCCTATCTCACTGGAGCTACCATTTCGGCTTCCTTTGTTTCTTCCTCATCTTTTCCCGTCACACTTCCTATTGGAGAGCTCCAGAGCTCAGTTCCTGATCCTCTTCTCTTCTCCCTAACCACACACTCTGGAGGGGCTCAGCAAGTCTCATCCTCTTAAATTCTCCTTTTGGACCTCCTTTTGAACTGCAGTCTTATAATAAATTATCCAACTGCATAACTGGTATATCTACTTGGACACTGAATTTCAAAAGTCATAGATATCCAAAATTGAACTCATGATTTTCCCTCATAAACCACTACATACAGATTTTCTCTTCTTGCAGAATGCCATGGTCAGCACTGGAGCCTCTCTTAGCTCTCCTGTACACTTTCATCCTCAGCAAGCCTCTATCTCTGCACCTCAAGAATCTCTCAGGGCTCCCATCCCTTGCCCAGCCTTGGACAGTAGCTGCCTCACACTCAGTGAAAGACCAGAGAATCTGCTTCTCTCATCTACCTGCCCTGCCCTGTCTTCAGACATCAGGTCCCTCTGCTTATGCACCTGTGAGAAAAGAGAGTGAAGGGGGCATTGTCTCAGCTCCCCCACCCACTCCCCAGTAACAGAGGATTTTACCCGATTCTCACAGTAAGACCTTTACCTTGCTCTCACCTCAAACTGCAGCAGTTCCTACATGCCTGTCCCTCAAAAGGGTCTCAGGTAGTTCTGCTCTCCATCCGATCTTACCTAGGAGCACACAAGATAGGTCATGAAAAAACCATTAGTGGGGTCGGGTGCTGTGGCTCACGCTTGTAATCCCAGCACTTTGGGAGGCCGAGGTGGGCAGATCACGAGGTCAGTGGCTAACACGGTGAAACTCCGTCTCTACTAAATACAAAAAACGAGCCGGGCACGGTGGCATGCGCCTGTAGTCCCAGCTACTTGGGAGGCTGAGTCAGGAGAATGGCTTGAACCCTGGAGGCGGAGGTTGCAGTGAGACAAGATCGCGCCATTGCAATCCAGCCTGGGTGACAGAGTGAGACTCCAAAGAAAGAAAGAGAGAGAGAGAGAGAGAGAGAGAAAGAGAGAGAGACAGAGAAAGGAAGAGAGGGAGGGAGGGAAGGAGGAAGGGAGGAAGGAAGGAAGGAAGGAAGGAAGGAAGGAAGGAAGGAAGGAAGGAAGGAAGGAAGGTAGGAAGGAGAAGGAGAAAGAAAGAAAGAAAGAAAGAAAGAAAGAAAGAAAGAAAGAAAGAAAGAAAGAAAGAAAGAAAGAAAGAAAGAAAGAAAGAAAGAAAGAAAGAAGCATTAGTGAGGGAAAGTGAGTGAGAGTGAGTGTGTTTGGGCCCCTACTGATGATGCTAAACTATCACAAGCCCACACTCAGCCTTTCAACATTTGCTGGAGATTCACTTGTTTCCTTTTTATCTCCATCAAGGGCAGCTTCCTCCTGCTTCTGCTGCTGCAACTCAGCTAGGCACAAAGCATCTGTGGATCCGTTCTTTTTTCAGCAGGGCTTCATCACTCTGAATTTAAAATAATTAGCTTTTTTTGAGACCTCAGTTCTGTGTTTCAAAATGAAATCTATGATCTATAGATTATCCAGCTTATTCTCTTTGTCAGGGCAAGAGCATTTTTCTACAACTTTCTAAATTCTAAACAAAAGTAAAAGTTCACTTCTTTTCAGAATCCCCACATGTCAGAAAGTGTTACTATTATCATCAGTTTAGTGATATTTATGGAATTCCAAGTTGACTCTAATATCAGCTTTTGGGTTAAGTTCTTTCTTTCTGATATGTAGCCTTTGAAATTTTATTTGCTGCAGATCTTTTGGTAGTGAACAATTTTAATTTTTATCTGTCAATTTCATATTGTTATTTTTGATCTTGAAAGACAGCATTACTGAGTACCCAATTCTATATTAACAGTTATTTTCTCTCGACATTTGTTGATACTAGTTTACTCATTTTTAGTGAATGAGTGAACAAGTGAATCTCCAGCAAATGTTGAAAGGCTGAGTGTGGGCTTGTGATAGTTTAGCATCATCAGTAGGGGCCCAAACACACTCACTCTCACTCGACCTCCCTCACTAATGCTTTTTTCTTTCTTTCTTTCTTTATTTCTTTAATAATCAGATAAATATTATTTCATTATAAATTATCCTTTTTTCAATGTTTGTATGGTCTGGTGTTTGGTTTTAATGTTTTATAATTTAACTAAAGTGAGTTGATTTTTATATCATCTGTTAGAAATATATTCTTTGAATCAATGGGTTTATACCGTTTCTTAATTTCTTTCTGAGAATCTCTTGAAATGGTGAATCCTTTTACACTTCTCTCCCCCCATATTTGAATTAAATAAATGTTAGACCTTCTGTTTCCATGCTACATTCTGGGTATATCATGTAAACATTTTTTTCTTCACTAGTTATCCTCTTACCTGTGTCTAATATATCATTAATAACCTGCATTATTTTTAAATTATTTTTTTGTTTCAGACCTGCCTTTTTTTTTTTTTTTTTTTTTTTTGGAGATGGATTCTCGCTCTGTTGCCCAGGCTGGAGTGCAGTGGTGTGATCTTGGCTCACTGCAACCTCCACCTCCCGGGTTCAAGAGATTCTTCTATCTCAGCCTCCTGAGTAGCTGGGACTACAGGCACCCGCCACCATGCTCGGCTAATTTTTATATATATATTTTTTATTAGAGACAAGGTTTCACCATCTTGGGCATTCTGGTCTTGAACTCCTGACCTCGTGATCCACCCATCTTGGCCTCCCACAGTGCTAGGATTACAGGCATGAGCCACCATGCCCAGCCAGACCTGCCCATTTTTTCTATCATCTATATTGTTTTACTATTGTTTTTACATCTTTGTAATAGTAGATTGTTTCTTTAAACAATTGATACACACCTGCTTAATTATTTCTCCACATTGATCATTCCAATATATTTAGTTTTAAAGGGTCTACATATGCTATTCATTTCATTAACTTTTATTCATGGTGTCTTGCTTACCTGATCATTTTTAATACTGAACTCATTGTTCATCCTTAACCTGACATCATTTTATGGTCTGAAATGAGAATGCTATTATCCAGACTTCCTCTGTGAAGCTGACTCAATGCTTTAACTCAATATAGAAGTTTCAGCATTAACAAACTGGAATTTCTGATGGCCCAAGAGTCAGTAGTACCATCATTAGCATTACTGATCATAGCAGATCTTCCCAGAAGATCTGGGAAACCCTCACCCCCCTCCATCAGTTATCCAGTACAAAGTGCCCACTGCTCAAGCTCCAGTTCACAGACTATTTTTGTGTTTGCAAGAGGAGATATTTTAAGAACTTGCCTAACCATTTTCAGGGATAGAAATGTTTCAAAGAGATCCTCTACTATATATTTGTTCTATAGCAGCAGTCACTTGAGAGCAGCTAACTTGCAGTCATGGCCAAAAGCCTAAATCTTTCTTTCATTCTAGTCACACCTATTTTGTATCTTTTGGGGATATCTCAGATTCAGATGCATTCATAGTATTCTATGATTTGGGACACTACTACAGATTCTTCAAAATGTTACAACATTCCAATGGTATTTTGGGAGGTATAGAAGGAGAGGAAAAACAATGGGCTCAAGTCTCCTCTGACTTCTCTTCTTACAATATGTTTCATTGTTCAAAACTTTTAGAACTATATTAATACAGCATTGACAGTGGACATTCTTCTTTTCCTTCTGACTTTAATAGGATTGAAGGAATGTTTTGCTATGAAGTTGCTATATGGGTTGTATTCAGACAAATTTTGACTTTGTAAAGGCAATATTCTCCTCATTATTTTTAAATGCTTACCAGGATTCACAGTATTATTTTCAGTTCTCCCTGTTTAAAGGCATATTTAAATAACTTGATGACTTGGATATATTATATATGTTACTCTGCTACAGAAACAGAAAAACCACCACCAAATTATATTCTAAGATACTTGGTACACCAATTGCACCATCTTTTTTTTATCTAAGACATTCAATTCTTCCACAGGTGGGAGCACATGAATTAGCATCGTTTACTACTTGTAGCTTTCACTACAGACTTTCAGACTTATGGTGCCTAAAAGAAATAGAATACTTCTAGCTGGGTTTAAAAGCTACAAATAAACAGAGGAAATATACACTATTTTGAAAGTACCACTTGAGTGTTATGCATGTATTTCAATATTATGTTGCTAATTTTAATTGTTCGAAGTTAAAGAGCTTAAACCTCCCCCTCATGCATTCCTGAATCACCCATTACTCCCACACATACATTGTTTGATACAGCATAAACCTAAGTAAATAAAGATGTGGCAAAATGAAAAAAATAAAATAACGTTATACCATTCTCATCTGTGAATGGCATCAGTAGACAGATGTGAATAAAAGTAATGTGATTATCATTTTAAAAATCATCTTTAATAGGATCCATTTACTATTAAATGAACATTTGCTTAATGAATAATAAATCTTTGACACAATGAAAACTATTAATGCAGAGTGAGACCAAAATGAAGGTAATAACTGATTTTTTCCTAACCCTTGCTTTAGTTGGTCTTTCCACTAGACTGTCACTTTATTTTAAGGATATTATAATAGCACAAAGCCATCAGCTTTACCATTAGAGAGATCTTCATTAAATTATCTTTGTTGTAATAAAGGTCATCTGGAGGAAATACTGGTCTGGACACAATAATAAATGTTAAGCTTTCTAATATTTTCCACTTTTAGACACAAATTGAAAGGATCATTTATAATGTCAAAAATATACTTTTTTTCTAACTAATCTATCCTATGACTAAGACACTATTAGCAATTAAAGTAGATAGAGCAAATCTAAATGTGGAGAGAAAAAGTAATTTCCACTTACGTTTGGACAGATGAAAGCACGGATAAATTGAAAGCCTGAAATATTAGCTTGGGGGAATGAAATCACTTGGGGGAGCAAGAGCAGGATACACCAGCCTTTAACTCTATACTTCCCCCAAGAAAAAATATATAGATAGCTAAGTACAAACCAAAATAGCACTGGGAGGGTTCAAGGGACCACTTAAGAAGCTACGGCAACACAGTGAAGCCAAAAAAAAAAGAAAAAAAAAAAGAGAGAGAGAGAGTGAAAGAAAAAAAAAATAGCCATATAGAAAAAAACAACTGCTGAAATCAGCATACCTGAGACTGCAGAAATATCTTTTTTGGCTAGGAACGAAAAAAAGCAGAAAGGGACTATCAGTATCAGCCACAAGGTGGAACCACCATGGCCCTCAGTAACCCACTCTGGCAGAAGACACTGGCATTTTTGCCCTGCGGTAAGCAACAGCCATTTCTGAGAGAAAACGCAGAGGAAAAGATGAAGATGTACCATCCCCTCCCACAGCTCTTTTCCCCCACTGAAAATACCGTGACTGTTGTGCCAAACCAGGATTGGAACTACTACCTTTCTTAATCTGCACGTGTCTCTGACATATGAGCAGCAACCATTTCAAAAGCTCCCACGTAAAAATGCTCATACTAAATTTATTCTCTTACTTAAGAGTGTTTATGGATTTACATTCCATTTGTGGACTATGTAGATCTCACTGGATCTTCTTTCCTGCAGTAATAGGTGGTTTGGGTGCTGCTGAAGGTCATTGTCTCAATTTGTCTGGTGTTTGCAGAAGAGATGTCTGCAAAGTAGTAGAAGATCAAATTGGTGCCTGCCGAAGAAGGATGAAGTGCTGTAGAGCATGGTGGATTTTAGTGCCAATTCCAACACCACTTATCATGTCAGATTATCAAGAACCCCTTAAACCTAAGTTGAAATGAAACTGATGTAAAATAAAAATACATCAAAAGTGAAGTTCTTTGCATCTAAGAATATTGAAATATACATATTAAGTACTTCCATCTTGATAACCATCTTGTATTTTCACTTATCAACATAAATGAATAAATACTAATTTCAAATATACCCAATACTATTTCTTTGTGAGTCATTAACAGATCTTAACAAAACCTTTAAAAATGAGAAAACTGTTATTTTTGTTTTCCAAGATGGTGGATTGAAGGCATTGTTAGCCTGCCTCTTGCACTTGGAAAGACAAAGTGGTGTGTAGAGATTCACACTGAACTTTCTTTCAAGAAGCAACACAGGAACTTAATAGGAAAATTGAAATAAGCCACAGACCATTTGAAAGAAGCAGCAGGATGCAGGTTACGCCATAAGCTAGGCAGAAAATTTTGAGTTTCCAGGGTGTGAGAGGGGGATAAACTGACTGTAAGATATACACTTCCATTGGGAAACCTATCAATCTAGGCCATAGGGGAAGGCCTTAATCCTACTCAGAGCTGGAGTTGATTTAGTGAAGGGTGATGAGTATATGAGGAGTGGCATTGGGATGTGCTTTGAGTCTCCAGCACGTTCCCAGTTTCTGGCAGGATGGAGGGAAGCCATTTCCGATTCTACCTCAGAGAGGACCTCCCAGAAGTCTGCCAGCTAACTCAAATGGTGGTCACAGGTTGAGAGAACCTTCCAACTGAAATGTTTGATATAATCTTGTGAGGGGACAAACTCCCCAGGCCAGAACTGAGAGGTGAGTGGGACGTGTGATGCAGCAGCAAGCACAGGAGCTGGATGCCCCTGCTCTGCAGGTGGATCAGGAGGGATGTGGCCTGAAAGCTGCAGTTGCTGTCTCAATAGGAGAGGCTTATGGTATGGGTCAGTTTTGAGCTCTGAGTTCAGACTTCTTGAAACTTAGCTAGCTACTCCCAGTGGAACACTGTGGGTGTGAGACCTGCCTTGCCAAGGGTGTGGGAGCTGGATGGGGCTTACTGCCAAGCTGCTACTCCCCATTCTTCATATGGACTCTCCTTGTACAGAGGCAGAGGCAGCTTCACTTCTCTCTGGAAAATTACCCCAGTGGCCCAAGAACTGCCTTCCAATTCCCACTGGAGCCACTGCTTGTCTCACATGTAGAGAGCCAGAGCATCACTTTACCTGACCTAGTTCCCACCTGGTTTTGCTCAACCACCTACCCTGGTAGATTAACACAAATAACAGAAGAAACTTTTAGAAGCCCTTTGGCTCTACCCGTTCCCTGAGACACCAGAGTACCTCCCATGGGTAACATAAGGCAAGTCCAAATCTCACCACTACCACCACAGCTGCCAGTCTTTTTCAAGCACCACCTCCTGGCTGAAGGCCAACTGACACAGTCCATTGGAGCATCTTGAATTCAGAACATTCAATGTCATGGCAGGCCGGGGAGCCTCCTCTGCCCTAATTTGGCTCTCTATCACACATTCACACACACACACACACGTCACACACACACATCAACCTACTGGCAAACCGAGGTAAACACACACACACACACACACACACACCCCTGCTCGATTCAGGCCATTATCCCTGATGAACATCGATGCAAAAATTCTCAATAAAATACTGGCAAACCGAATCCAGCAGCACATCAAAAAGCTTATCCACCATGTTCAAGTGGGCTGTATCTTTGGGATGAAAGGCTGATTCAACATACACAAATCATTAAATGTTATTGATCACATAAACAGAACCAAAGGCAAACACCAGACAATTATTTTGATACATGCAAAAATGCCTCTGATAAAATTCAACATCCCTTCCTGTTAAAAACTCTCAATAAACTAGGTATTGATGGAACATACCTTAAAATAATAAGAGCTATTTCATACAGCCAATATCATAAAGAATAGGCAAAAGCTGGAAGCATTCCATTTGAAAACTGGTACAAGACAAGGAAGCCCTCTGTAACCACTTCTATTCAACATAGTGTTGGAAGTTCTCGCCAGGGCAATCAGGCAATAGAAAGAAATAAAGGGTATTCAAATAGGAAGAGAGAAAGTCAACTTGCCTCTGTTTGCAGATTACATGACTTCATATTTAGAAAACCCCATCATCTCAACTGAAAGACTTCTTGAACTGATAAGCAACTTCACCAAGGTCTCAAGATACAAAATCATTGTGCAAAAATCACAAGCATTCCATTACACCAACAATACTCAAGCAGAGAGCCAAATCAAGAATGAACTCCCATTCACAATTGCTACAAAGAGAGTAAAATACCTAGGAATACAACTAGGAGTACAAGGGATGTGAAGGACCTCTTCAAGGACAACTGCAAACCACTGCTCAAGGTAATAAGAGAGGACACAGATTTAATTGGAAAACATTCCATCCTCATGAATAGGAAGAATCAATATTGTGAAAATGGCCATACTGCCCAAACATTATAGATTCAATGCTATACCCATCAAAATACCGTTGACATTTTTCACAGAATTAGAAAGAACTATTTTAAATGTCATATGGAATCAAAGAATACCCTATATAGCTAAGACAATGATAAACAAAAATAACAAAGCTGGAGGCATTATGCTAACTTCAAACTGTACTAAAAGGCTACGGTACCAAAACAGCAGGCTACTGCTGCCAAAACAGACATATAGACCAATGGAGTAGAACAAAGACCTCAGAAATAACACCACACATCTATGTCCACCTGATCTTTGACAAACTTGACAAAAACAAGCAAGGGAGAAGGGATCTCCTATTCAGTAAATGATGCTGGGAAAACTGGCTTGCCATATACAGAAAACCAAAACTTGACCCCTTCCTTACACCTTATACAATAATTAACTCAAGATGGATTAAAGACTTAAATGTAAAATCCAAAACCATAAAAACCCTAGAAGAAAACCTAGGCAATACCATTCAGGACACAGGCAAGGACAAAGACTTCATGACAAAAATGTCAAAAGCAATTGCAACAAAAGCCAAAATTGACAACTCGGATCTAATTGAACTAAAGACCTTCTGCACAGCAAAGAAACTATCATCAGCATGAGCAATCAACCTACAGGATGGGAGAAAATTATTGCAACCTACCCATCTGACAAAGGTCTAATAACAAAAATTGACAAGGAACTTAAACATATTTACAAGCAAAAAAACAAACAACCCCATCCAAAGTGAGCAAAGGATATGAACAGAAACTTATCAAAAGAAGACATTTATCTAACCAACAAATATATTTTTTAAAAGCTCAACAATACTGATCATCAGAGAAGTGAAAATCAAAACTACAATGAGATACCATCTCACACCCATCAGAATGGTGATTACTAAAAAGTTAAGAAACAATAGATGCTGGTGAAGCTGAGAAGAAAGAGGAACGCTTTTACACTGTTGGGGAAACTGTAAATTAGTTCAACCATTGTGGAAGACAGTATGGTGATTCCTCAAGGATCTAGAACCAGAAACACCATTTGACCCAGTAATCCCATTACTGGCTATATACCCAAAGGAATATAAATCATTCCACTATAAAGACACATGCACATGTAAGTTTTTGCAGCACTATATACAATAGCAAAGACATGAAACCAACCCAAATGCCCTTCAGTGCTAGACTGGATAAAGAAAATGTGGTACATTTACACCATAAAATACTATGCAGTCATAAAAAGGAATGAGATCATGTCTTTTGCAGACACATGGATGAAGCCATCATACTGAGCAAACTAACACAGTAACAAAAAAATCAAACACCGCATGTTTTCACTAATAAGTGAAAGTTGAACATTGAGAAAACAAGGACACAGTGAGGGGAGCAACACACAACACGGCCCGCTGGGGACTCGGGGTGAGGGAAGAGAACTTAGAGGATGAGTCAATAGGTGCAACAAACCACCATGGCAAAGGATACCTATATAACAAACCTGTACGTTCTGCACATGTATCCCATATTTTTTCAATTTAAAAACAGGAAATAATTATGTACATACATACATACATAAACACATACATTCTTCCCGGATCTTCATTCCTGGTAAGCCAAGGAACCTGGAGAAACACCAGAATTCTGTC
Organism: Macaca nemestrina; assembly: GCF_043159975.1. Lineage (NCBI taxonomy): Eukaryota > Metazoa > Chordata > Mammalia > Primates > Cercopithecidae > Macaca > Macaca nemestrina. The sequence goes on from NW_027257556.1 coordinate 293,723, forward strand.
CCTCTGAAAATGCAGGACAGGTCTACCTTCATCAGAATAAAATTTTGGACCAAATGTGGTAACTACAGGTCCACCCCACAATGAGTAACTGAAAATTGAGGCAGTATTTCAGATCCTAAAAAACTGATGAAGCAATTCGTGACACATTTGGGTTGTTTTTGCCTTTTCCTACTATGAAGAGTGCCAGTAGGAAGAAGAAAGAACGGTGTACAAATATCTGTTTGATTCTCTGCTTTCAGAATTCTTTGTTTGTTTGTGTGTTTGTTTGTTCTTTCTTGAGACAGGACATCACTCCAGTCAGCCAGGCTTTTCCAGTCTGTAATTTTTGTTGTTTCCTTTTGTCAAGTTTTAGAAGATTTTATTTTATTTCTATTGAATTTTAAGGCATTTTTAGATATGTATTAAAACATTATCTCACACGCTGTGTGTTACGTTTCATTTATTTTCATCCCTTTTTTATTTTATTATTTTATTTTATTATAGTTTATATTCTAGGGAATATATGCACAAAGTGCAGGTTTGTTACATATGCATACATGTGCCATGTTGGTGTGCTGCACCCATTAACTCGTCATATACATTAGGTGTATCTCCTAATGCTATCCTTCCCTCCTCCCCCAACCCCACAACAGGCCCTGGTGTGTGATATTCCCGTTCCTGTGTCCAGGTGTTCTCATTGTTCATTTCCCATCCATGAGTGAGAACATGTGGTGTTTGGTTTTCTGTTCTTGCAGTAGTTTGCTGAGAATGATGGTTTCCAGCTGCATCCATGTCCCTACAAAGGACATGAACTCATCCTCTTTTATGGCTGCATAGTATTCCATGGTGTATATGTGCCACATTGTCTTAATCCAGTCTATCATTGATGAACCTTTGGGTTGGTTCCAAGTCTTTACTGTTGTGAATAGTGATGCAATAAACATATGTGTGCATGTGTCTTTATAGCAGCTTGATTTATAATCCTTTGGGGATATAGCCAGTAATGGGATGTCTGGGTCAAATAGTATTTCTAGTTCTAGATCCTTAAGGAATCACCATGCTGTTTTCCACAATGGTTGAACTAGTTTACAGTCCCACCAACAGTGTAAAAGTGTTCCTATTTCTCCACATCCTCTCCAGCACCTGTTGTTTCCTGACTTTTTAATGATCACCATTCTAACTGGTGTGAGACAGTATCTCATTGTGGTCTTGATTTGCATTTCTTTGATGGCTAGTGAGGATGAGCATTTTTTCATGTGTCTGTTGACTACATAAATGTCTTCTTTTGAGAAGTGGCTGTTCATATCCTTTGCCCACTTTTTGATGGGATTGGTTTTTTTTTTTTTTCTAGTAAATTTCTTTGAGTTCTTTGTAGGTTCTGGATATTAGCCCTTTGTCAGATGAGTAGATTGCAAAAATTTTCTCCCATTCTGTAGGTTGCCTGTTTATTCTGATGGTAGTTTCTTCTGCTGTGCAGAAGCTCTTTAGTTTAATTAGATCCCATTTGTCAATTTTGGCTTCTGTTGCCATTGCTTTTGTTGTTTTAGACATGAAGTCCTTGCCCACGCTTGTGCCCTGAATGGTATCGCCTAGGTTTTCTTCTAGGGTTTTTATGGTTTTAGGTCTAACATTTAAGTCTCTAATCCATCTTGAATTAATTTTTGTATAACATGTAAGGAAAGCATACAGTTTCAGCTTTCTACTTATGGCTAGCCACTTTTCCCAGCAGCATTTATTAAATAGGGAATCCTTTCTCCATTTCTTGTTTTTGTCAGGTTTGTCAAAGATCAGATGGTTGTAGATGTGTGGTATTATTTCTGAGGGCTCTGTTCTGTTCCATTGGTCTATAGCTCTGTTTTGGTACTAGTACCATGCTGTTTTGGTTACTCTAGCCTTGTAGTATAGTTTGAAGTCAGGTAGCGTGATGACTCCAGCTTTGTTCTTTTGACTTAGGATTGTCTTGGCAATGCGGGCTCTTTTTTGGTTCCATATGAACTTTAAAGTAGTTTTTTCCAATTCTGTGAAGAAAGTCACTGGTAGCTTAATGGGGATGGCATTGAATCTATAAATTACCTTGCACAGTATGGCCATTTTCACTATATTGATTCTTCCTATCCATGAGCATGGAATGTATGGAATGTTCTCCCATTTGTTTCTGTCCTCTTTTATTTCATTGAGCAGTGGTTTGTAGTTCTCCTTGAAGAGGTCCTTCACATCCCTTGTAAGTTGGATTCCTAGATATTTTATTCTCTTTGAAGCAATTGTGAATGGGAGTTCACTTATGATTTGGTTCTCTGTTTGTCTGTCATTGGTGTATAAGAATGCTTGTGATTTTTGCAAATTGATTTTGTATCCTGAGACTTTGCTGAAGTTGCTTATCAGCTTAAGGAGATTTGGGGCTGAGATGATGAGGTTTTCTAAATATACAATCATGTCATCTGCAAACAGGGACAATTTGACTTCCTCTTTTCCTAATTGAATACCCTTTATTTCTTTCTCTTGCCTGGTTGCCCTGGCCAGAAGTTCAACACTATGTTGAATAGGAGTGGTGAAAGAGGGCATCCCTGTCTTATGCTAGCTTTCAAGGGGAATGCTTCCAGTTTTTGCCTATTCAATATGATATTGGCTGTGGGTTTGTCATAAATAGCTCTTATTATTTGGAGATATGTTCCATCAATTCCGAATTTATTAAATTTTTAGCATGAAGAGCTGTTGAATTTTGTCAAAGGCCTTTTCTGCATCTATTGAGATAATCATGTGGTTTTTGTCTTTGGTTCTGTTTATATGCTGGATTACGTTTATTGATTTGTGTATGTTGAACCAGTCTTGCATCCCAGGGATGAAGCCCACTTGATCATGGTGGATAAGCTTTTTGAAGTGCTGTGGATTTGGTTTACCAGTATTTTATTGAGGATTTTTGCATGGATGTTCATCAGGGATATTGGTCTAAAATTCTCTTTTTTGTTGTTGTGTCTCTGCCAGGCTTTGGTATCAGGATGATGTTGGCCTTGTAAAATGAGTTAAGGAGGATCCCCTCTTTTTCTATTGATTGGAATAGTTTCAGAAGGAATGGTACCGGCTCCTCCTTGTACCTCTGGTAGAATTCGGCTATGAATCTTTCTGGTCCTGGACTTTTTTGGTTGGTAGGCTATTAATTATTTCCTCCATTTCAGAGCCTGTTATTGGTCTATTCAGGGATTCAACTTCTTCCTGGTTTAGTCTTTGGAGAATGTATGTGTCCAGCAATTTATCCATTTATTCTCGGTTTTCTAGCTTATTTATGTAGAGGTGTTTTTAGTATTCTCTGATGGTAGTTTGTATTTCTATCCCATTTATCATTTTTTTATTGCATCTATTTGATTCTTCTCTTTTTTCTTCTTTATTAGTCTTGCTAGCTATCAATTTTGTTAATCTTTTTAAAAAACCAGCTTCTGGATTCATTGATTTTTTGGAGGGTTTTTTGTGTTTCTGTCTCCTTGAGTTCCGCTCTGATCTTAGTTATTTATTGCCTCCTGCTAGCTTTTGAATGTATTTGCTCTTGCTTCTCTAGTTCTTTTAGTTGTGATATTAGGATGTCAATTTTAGATCTTTCCTGCTTTCTCTTGTGGGCATTTATTGCTATAAATTTCCCTCTACACACTGCTTTAAATGTGTCCAGAGATTCTGGTATGACGTATCTTTGTTCTCATTGGTTTCAAAGAACATCTTTATTTCTGCCTTCATTTCGTTATGTAACCAGTAGTCATTCAGGAGCAGGTTGTTTAGTTTCCATTTAGTTGAGAAGTTTTGATTGAGTTTCTTAATCCTGAGTTCTTTGTTTGATTGCACTGTGGTCTGAGAGACAGTTTGTTATAATTTCTATTCTTTTATATTTCCTGAGGAGTGCTTTACTTCCAACTATGTGGTCAATTTTGGAATAAGTGTGATGTGGTGCTAAGAAGAATGTATATTTTGTTGGTTTGGGGTGGAGAGTTCTGTAGATGTCTATTAGGTCTGCTTGGTGCAGAGTTGGGTTCAATTCCTGTTTATTCTTAACTTTCTGTCTCGTTGATCTGTCTAATGTTGACAGTGGGGTATTAAAGTCTCCCATTATCATTGTGTGGGAGTCTAAGTCTCTTTGTAAGTCTCTAAGGACTTGCTTTATGCATCTGGGTGCTCCTGAATTGGGTGCATATATATTTTGGATAGTTAGCTCTTCTTGTTGAATTGATCCTTTTACGATTATGTAATGGCCTTCTTTGTCTCTTTTGATCTTTGTTGGTTTAAACTCTGCTTTACCAGCGACTAGGATTGCAACCCCTGCCGTTTTTTGTTTTCCATTTCCTTGGTAGATCTTCCTCCATCCCTTTATTTTGAGCCTATGTGTGTCTCTGCATATGAGATGGGTCTCCTGAATACAGCAAACTGATGGGTCTTGTCACCACCAGGCCTGCCCTACAAGAGCTCCTGACTCTATATCCAACTTGCCAGTCTGTGTCTTTTAATTGGAATATTTAGCCCATTTACATTTAGGTTAATATTGTTACATGTGAACTTGATCCTGTCATTATGATGTTAGCTGGTTATTTTGCTCATTAGTTGATGCGGTTTCTTCCTAGCATCGATGGTCTTTACATTTTGGCATGTTTTTGCAGTGGCCGGTACCAGTTGTTCATTTCCATGTTTAGTGCTTCCTTCAGGAGCTCTTGTAAGGCAGGCCTGGTGGTGACAAAATCTCTCAGCGTTTGCTTGTCTGTAAGGATTTTATTTCTCCCTCACTTATGAAACTTAATTTGGCTCGATATGAAATTCTGGGTTGAAAATTCTTTTCTTTAAGAATGTTGAATATTGCCCCACGCCTCCCTTCTGGCTTGTAGAGTTTCTGCCGAGAGATCTACTGTTAGTCTCATGGGCTTCCCTTTGTGGGTAACCCGACCTTTCTTTCTGGCTGCCCTTAACATTTTTTCCTTCATTTCAACTTTGGTGAATCTGACAATTATATGTCTTGGAGTTGCTCTTCTAGAGGAGTATCTTTGTGGCATTCTCTGTATTTCCTGAATTTGAATTTCGGCCTGCCTTGCTAGGTTGGGGGAGTTCTCCTGGATAATATCCTGCAGATGTTTTCCAACTTGGTTCAATTCTCCCCCTCACTTTCAGGTACACAAATCAGACGTAGATTGTGCCTTTTCCCATAGTCCCATATTTCTTGGAGGCTTTGTCCATTTCTTTTTACTCTTTCTTCTCTAAAGTTCTCTTCTCACTTCATTTTATTTATTTGATCTTCAATCACTGATGCACTTTCTTCCAGTTGACCGAGTCGGTTATTGAAGCTTGCGCATTTGTCATGTAGTTCTTGTGTCATGGTTTTCAGCTCTCTCAGGTCATTTAAGGACTTCTTTACATTGGTTATTCTAGTTAGCCATTCAGGAAATATTTTTTCAAGGTTTTTAGCTTCTTTGTTATGGGTTCGAACTTCCTCCTTTAGCTCGGAGAAGTTTGATCGTCTGAAGCCTTCTTCTCTCAACTCGTCAAAGTCATTCTCTGTTCAGCTTTGTTCCATTGCTGGAGAGGAGCTGCATTCCTTTGGAGGCGGAGTGGTGCTCAGATTTTTAGAATTTTCAGTTCTTCTGCACTTCTTTTTCCCCATCTTTGTGATTTTATCTACCCTTTGTCTTTGATGATGTTGATGTACAGATGGGGTTTTGGTGTGGATGTCCTTTCTGTTTGTTTGTTAGCTTTCTTTCTAATAGTCATGACCCTCAGCTGCAGGTCTGTTGGAGTTTGCTCAAGGTCCACTCCAGACCCTGTTTGCCTGGGTGGCAGCAGTGGAGGCTACAGAAGAGTGAATATTGCTGAACAGCGAATGTTTCTGCCTGATTATCCTCTGGAAGCTTCATCTCAGAGGGGTACCCGGTTTTGTGAGGTGTGAGGGGTCAATCTGACTCTAGTGGGGGTGTCTCCCATTTAGGCTACTCCAGGGTCAGGGACCCACTTGAGCAGGCAGTCTGTCTGTTCTCAGATCTCAAACTGCATGCTGGGAGAAACACTACTCTCTTCAAAGCTGTCAGACAGGGACATTTAAATCTGCAGAGGTTTCTGCTGCCTATTGTTTGGCTATGCCCTCTCCCCAGAAGTGGAGTCTACAGAGGCAGGCAGGCCTCTTTGAGCTGTGGTGGGCTCCACCCAGTTCGAGCTTCCCCACCACTTTGTTTACCTACTCAAGCCTCAGCAATGGCGAGCGCCCCTCCCCCAGCCTTGCAGCCTCTTTGCAGTTAGGTCTTGGACTACTGTGCTAGCAATGAGGGAGGCTCTGTGGGCGT